>NC_090245.1:76488003-76747454 GCF_037325665.1 Littorina saxatilis
AATGGTAATTATCAAGGGAAAATTACAATTATGAGGTTTTGGCACTAGTAAGCCGTCATAGAAGAGATGACTATACACTCACCACCCAGCCTCCGCCCCCAGTGTCCTGGTCGCAGTAGACACTGACCGGTGTGACGTCATCAGGATAGACAGTGTAGACACCGCTGGTTGTCTGCCCATGGTCCATCAAATCTTTACAGTGATGATTCGTTACTGAAAAGAATGTTATGTGCCTTCAAATAGTTTCTATACCATTCAATGCTTTTCCTTGTAAAGAGGAAAATGAGAGATTTTACCGCAGGATAGACAAAACTTCAACGAAGACACTATATACAACAGTTAACGACATTGTTCCCCAGGGCAGCAAAACGAGACACAAAAGCTTACTCTAGTAGACATGCAGTCTTTAATTTGAAACAAAAACTCACATTAAAACAAAAGGTGAACACTGAATTGCCCAATAATAACAGACACAATCATGTTTACAACAACAACAAAAACAAACACAGACACAAAATCTCTCTATATCTACCTCCCTCCCTCTCTCCCTCTCTCTCTCTCTCTCTCTCTCTCTCTCTCTCTCTCTCTCTCTCTCTCTCTCTCTCTCTCTCTCTCTCTCTCTCTCTCTCTCTCTCTCTCTCTCTCTCTCTCTATTATTATATAAATATTATTATAAATATTAGTTTGAATATTTGTTGCTCACGGCCAATCTTCTAACGGATTTTTGTATTATCGACACTAAAATTCAGTGATTGAAATTCCTTGAGAGAAGAAAAAGGACTTCATCACCACTCAAAGCTATTTCATATTGTGACATTGTTAACTAAACTAAAATTCAGTGATTGCAATTCTTTGAGAGAAGAAAAAGGACTTCATCATCAACTCAAAGCTATTGCATATTGTGACATTGTTAACTTAACTAAAATTCAGTGATTGCAATATTATTCTTTGAGAGAAGAAAAAGGACTTCATCACCAACTCAAAACTATTGCATATTGTGACATTGTTGTTTATACTACAACATTAATTAATCTGTTATATTGTATCTAGAATTGTGTTTATGAACTATATTTGTTTATATTTCATTTGTACACATTTCAGCTTCATCCATATTCCATCATCGTAAATTTTTGTTTGGTTTTTAAACTAATCTTATGGCATCTTCAAATAATAATTGTCAAAATCATTGGCTTCTCAAAGAAGGACTCCATATCGGCCATTTAAACATTAACCATGCATATAACAAAATAACAGACATATTATCTTTAATTTCTAACAACGGTAACAACTTTCACATTTTTGGCTTTACGGAATCTTGACTATCTAACATCATACCTGATTGAGATATTTCCATTTCAGGTTAAAATACATTACGAAGAGATTCTACAAAACACTTAGAAACTGGCTTGTTAGTTTATATTAACGAATCAATAATTTACAAGCGTCTTCAACATCTTGAAACACCTGGTGTAGAAGGCATTTGGTTAGAAATAGGATTAAAAAGATCAGCACCAATCATTGTTGGTTTTTGCTACCGAAATCCAGCAGAAAAGGTTCACTGGTAGGATGAATTCATGGATATGATGAATACAGTTTCAAATGAATCAAAAGAAATAATTCTTCTAGGAGATTTTAATATTGATCTTCTGAAACAAAATAAAACTTGGTTGGACACTATTAATCTATTAAATATACATCAAATGATCCAAAATCCAACTAGAGTTACTCCCAATTCTAAAACACTCATTGATCATATTTATGTTTCTGAAAAACGTCATATCAAAGAAACATATGTACCCTTTTTTTCGGCCAGTGACCACTTTCCCATTTGTATCACTTGGTCTCGTAACGGGGTTAAAATTCCAAAGGTTGGTCACAAAACTATTACATATCGTTCATTCTCTCATTTCAGTGAAAGTGCATTTCTTTCTGATCTCAAAAATAGCCCACTTTCAAATACTTACAATTTTACAAATCCTGACGAAGCTTTAGAGTTTTGGACATCTATTTTCATTATCATTTACAACAAACATGCACCACTGAAAACACATCGAGTAAAGCAGACAGAAAAACCCAAATGGATCGACCAAGACATAGAAAATGCTGCAAATTACCGTGACTTCTTAAAAAAAACATGGTACCCCAGGGCCGGACCCAGGGGGGGTTCCAGGGGTTCCGGAACCCCACCCCTGGAAAAAGCATGTACCTTGCTTTGAGTGTGGTTTTTTTTTACTAGTTTTAGCACCAAAACAATGCTGCTCTTAACCCTCAAAACAAGGCCCAGAATGCACCAGATTGCACAGATTTTAACCGTTTTTCAAAAATTTTACGGGGGAGCATGCCCCCGGACCCCTCTTGTGGCTTCGCCACTTCGCTGATTTGCCCCCCAAAAAAGGAGGAACCCCCCCCTTACAACTCATTTGGTCCGGCCCTGTACCCACGAAGAGTACACACATCAAAGAAATAAGGTAAATTCCTTGAAACGAAAACGTAAAAAAACAATATTTCAACATCTCATTACATCTAAACGAGATTCAAAATCTATCTGGAAAGCAATTAACCAACTCACAAACAAAGAAACAAACTTCAACAAAATCTTCCCAAATAGTTGACATTTCTACAGATACACTCAATGACCATTAAATTTTTCTCAAAAATTGCTGATAAAGTAATTTCTTGTGATCGGACACAGTCAAATAATTTAGAACATTCAAAGGAATACTGCAATTCAAAACAGATACATTTTCAGCATACACTGCCACCAATGACTATACTGGATGTTTACTCTCATTTTCAGCATCTAAAACAAACCGGAACACGTGACATAGATGGTCTGGATGCAAAAATTATAAAAATGGCAGCTCCAATTATCACAGATACATTGACATTTATCTATAACCTTTGTATTGATAAAAGCTATTTTCCTAAACAATTCAAACAGGCTAAAGTGATTCCTCTCTTTAAATCAGGAGATACTACAAATTTGTTTGTTTGTTTGTTTATTTGTTGCTTAACGTCCAGCCGACTACGCAGAGCCATATCAGGACGAGGAAGGGAGGGATGAAGGGGGCCACTTGTCAAGCGATTCCTGTTTACAAATGCAGATACTACAAATACTTCAAATTATAGACCAATATCAATTCTATCAATCCTTTCGAAGCCTCTTGAAAAACATATCAATAAACACATCCTTTCTCACTTTGAGAATAATAAATTGATCCATGATAATCAATCAGGTTTTAGGCAAAAACACTCATGTCAAACAGCGCTTATTAGTTTAGTAGACCAATAGCTGACAAACATTAATAATAATCAGTTCTGTGCTGCTCTATTTGTTGACTTTGCTAAAGCTTTTGACCTAATTGACCATAAACTCCTTATAAAAAAAACTTGAGATATATGAAATTGCAACAGATTCCATAAACATTGTAACATCTTTCCTACAGACAGCAAAGTACTTATCTGAAACAATCATACTTTTGTAAGCAAACAGTAAGGTTTGGAGTACCACAAGGTTCTATTCTTGGTCCATTACTATTTTCTATATATATATAAACGACCTACCTCTATTTGTAAAATGCATGTGTGAACTATTTGCAGATGATACTACAATTCATTCTAGTCACCAAGATCTTATTAAACTAGCAAATATCCTCCAAGAAAACATTGATCGATTACTTGAATGGTCAGAACTAAACCATATGTCACTGAATCCAAATAAAACTAAATGCATGCTACTTACCACGAGGCAAAAAAGACAAAATCTAACATCTGGATTTCCGACATTGCTAATACGAAATCAAGATGTTACCGAAGTTGATAGCCATAAAATCTTGGGAATAACTATTGACTATAACCTGTCTTGGTCAAAACATGTAGATACACTTTGTAAAAACACATCCAAAAAAATATTTCAGTTATCAAAAATCGAACACTTTCTAGACCTTCGCACAAGAAAACTGGGTTTTTTTCAGGCACATATTCAGTCAGCTATTGACTATGCTTCCACAGTGTGGGACTCTGCAAGTGCAAATACTTTGAAACACTTGGGCAGTTTACATAGACGAGCTGTTAAATTAACTATTTTAAAAAATACATCTCTTTCCATGACTAATTATAAACGATTGCAAATTCTTCCTATCAAAGATAGATTTGCATATAACAAAGGTGGGATGATGTATCGAATTATGTCAGGGAATGCACCTACAATCATATTCTGGAGCAATTATGTGGAACGCCATTCCAAATATAATTAAATTACGAATTCATGAAACATCATTCAAGGAATATTACATGCTGTTTCTTTTACAAAACTTATAAGAAATATTATCAAGCAGCTGGCAAAATATAACTGTACTCTCTGATTATATTGAAAAACATGATTATATATAATTCATGAAGGATTTTTATTTTTTATTTTTTTATATTTTTTATACAAACACATATTTGTTATATATAATTTTCAAGCATTGCTAAAGAATCCTAATGCATCTTAAAATGTCTTATTGGTTGCTTGACATGTTAATTATGGTAAATATGTCATTTGTACTATAGTTAAACTTATCTTTTATTTCTTCTTGTTTGTTACCCCTCAATGGGCGAGGGCCGGATAAAAAAAAAGCATGTATACATTGCTTATTCTGTCACCCTCGTAAAATAAATTTCAATTCAATTCAATTCAATTCAATTCTCTCTCTTACTCCCACCCCTCCCTTGTTGTCTCGCCATTACTATTTTCCGACCACACACACACACGTACACATACCTGGTTGAGTCTCACACAAGTTTCCCGTGTATCCATTACCACATGTACACGTCACGCCTCCCGTGATGACGTCAGAACAGGTACCTCCGTTTTGACACGGTTGGGAGTCACACTCACGAGAATCTGGTCAAAACGAGAAAGTGTCTCAAATTTGACTGTGGTGAATAGATGATTTGGGGTAACTGAGAAAAAGAGCGATATGCGAACCCCAACATTTCTCCTCTGACAACAACAACTATCCGCTCGAAATAAACAATGCTGATAAGGTGTTGCAAGCTCATAATTCTTCACATAAATAACAAAATACCACCAACAAAAGGTCTTCACATTTTAGGAATGGAAAAACAATCATACATTTTTGTACAAACTCTGCTTCCTTCTGAATCTCTGTCGTAACGCTTGCAGAAAAAGCAAGGATTGTTGTTGTTCAAAGAATGTTATGAATCAACACCAAGCAGTCAGTCATCATTATACAAGGTGCTATACAAACATATACAGCCATGAAAATGATCGTTTAATAATTGTTTTCAAATGTTAAGTCGAACAAAAAACGTAGTACTGACATTAATTTTACTCATTTTGATGCGAAATTTGTGTCTAGCATTGTGAAACACACACACACACACACATGCACACACACACACATGCGTCTGACGCATTCTCACACGTCACCAACAAGAGGCAGCAGTGGCAATTAGAAGGACGACAATTACAATATCATACTCAGCATCACCCACTTACGTTTGTCATACGTTGACCACGACGAATCTGCAAGACCTTGGCCCGAGTCAGGGACAAAATGCCAAGGATTAAAAACACACTGTCCATGGGTTTTACTGTAGCTGAAGGAACGACAGTTCGTTTTGCACGTGCATTCTGTGGCACAGTACAACGCTGTGCGGCTGACCTTATTTCTGCAATCCCCTGTCCATGAGCCAGGAACCTCGTACTTGACGCCTTGAACTCGTGTGTATCTTTCGCCGTATGTTAGAGATGACTTCATCATCAGCAAACAGAACGTTGAAATCCACAGCCATTGACTGACGTCCATTTTGAAAATGACAAGACCAGTGGCCATCTGTTCCTTCTTCCAAAGTGTATTTTCGTGCTGACTGTAAGTATTTTAGTAATTATAGTATGCTGTTGCGAGTAGTGTTCCTGTTGCTTTAGTTGTTCGTGTATTTTTTTTGTTTTTTGTATCTAGTGGAGATTGTATGATTCACACAATCACCCACTGAGACACATTTTCCAGTTCGTCCCCACGTTCGGCGAGAGATTTATTTCTCAGACTCAACTTTGTGTGCAGACTCTCCTCGGTGTCCGAACACCCCCGTGTGTACACGCAAGCACAAGACCAAGTGCGCACGAAAAAGATCCTGTAATCCTTGTCAGAGTTCGGTGGGTTATAGAAACACGAAAATACCCAGCATGCTTCCTCCGAAAGCGGCGTATGGCTGCCTAAATGGCGGGGTAAAAACGGTCATACACGTAAAAGCCATGGGAGTTTCAGCCCATGAACGAACAAACAAACAGACACATTTTCCGCCTGTCACACTGTAAGTGGCGTGACTCGTAATTGCCGACGCTCTGGTTGAAAAGTGGTCACAATGCATGCATACTAAACCGTCGTCAAAGCAAAAAAAGGTACCATGAGAAACTTCGCTGAACAAAGTCTCAGGGTCAAATGAACAACCTATCAAATTATGCAGCGCTTTGTTTGAACCATTTTTCCGTTCAAAAAGATTCGCAGTTATGTAGGCCTAGTTTGTTTTTTCCCCGGACAATGTTTCGCTTTTGAATATAACTGAAAACCGTTAACGTACGTTCAAAAATGAATGAATGGGACACTAAGGGGAAGCAAAACCTGTAAACAAAATCCTGCAGTAGGTTGGCTCCAATGTTTTAAAACAGAGCCCAGTGGGCTTTTAAAAAAGTTCAGCAAAGATCTTTTCAGTAACGCGGGCCACGCCAACCGGCTGTATCGCACGTGACACACACAAGCTGCATTGTTCAGTGTTGACTTCCATTCTCTGGAGTGCAGCGGTAAAAGGTGCGGCTGTGACGTTACGTGTTTAAAGCTGTAGTCTATCTATATCTATGACTATCCGGGGGTGGGTGAGTTAAAAAAAGGGGGGGGGGTCGCCAACACTGCACAGAATCTTGTACCGAATTCTATATAGTGTAGGCAGCCCGCACAACCGACGTTCACAGAGTCAATCTACGTTCGACTTTCATGCAGATGAATTCCGGCGGGCTCTCCTTATATATGCATCGGGTAGCTGGGTAAACTTTTTTTCCAAAACCAGGAGAAACAAAACATCACCAAACAAAAGGACGCATCCCTGCACTCACCGCAAAACGATCTCCAGCAGATTTGAGAATGAAATATATTGCTTAGTAAAATGAAATCAACCTCCCTTTGGAATTTCCATTTATGTGCTGAAAAAAATTGAAGATTACCTACGCCCTTCCCTTTAATTTTGCAAACACTTTTCACAGAAATCGGCGCAGCACGTGTGTTTCCATCGCCATTGTCCTCGACATTCGCGTCATGTGATGGTTGTGATACCGATACTTACAACAGACAAGTGAAATGGGAGAATTGAATCACACAAGAGTCCATCAAACAGCTTTACAAATAAAAATTACATCCATAAACGGATAGAGGTAATGGGGTTGCTCCCAGCCTCATATCATAAAATAATGTTGTTAACTTTTTAAACATTTCATAACTGGTGCAATAGCCTAGTGGCGATGACATCGCCCCCCTCTCCCCCCCCCCCCCCCCCCCCACCCAATCTGTACTGAGGTTCTTGGTTCGAATCCCGGTTGTGGTTTTTCTTTTCCCCCCGGGCTCTGGAACAGAATTAGCGTATCGGTGAAAGAGCCGACAGAAAGTCAGTATCCAGCGCGAAAGTCCAGCGTGGAATAACGCGGTGAAGGGCGAGCAGGCAGTGTAGGTCGGTTTTCCGGCCGCCTTCACTGTGCAGAGTTCGGTACGGGATTCTCAGCCCTATCTTTAAGTTGTAAACACTCACCCCCCTTCCCCCCCCCCCCCCCCCCCCCCCCCCCCATCTTCCAACTAGTCATAATAAGCTTCAGCTTTAAGGCCAGAGGTGGCACGTCGTTTTGGTCCAAATCCGTTCAAAACCGTGCTTTGTGTTCTTAGCAATTATTGGGTACGTTGAACTCGGTACAGGGCCGGACCAAGTTCGTTTGAGGGGAGGGGGGGGGGATTCCAACTGAAGGCAGGGGTCCAAAGTCCACATTTTTTTCTCTGAGAGGTACATTGGATGGCCAGGGGGGGGGGGGGGTCCGGAACCCCAGGAACCCCCCCCCCCCCCCAGATCCGGCCCTGCGGTAGAATCATTGTGTGGTGCTGTTCACACACACACACACACACGCACGCACGCACGCACACACACACAAACACACACACACGCACGTACGCACACAAGCACGCACGCAAGCACGCATGCAGACACACACACACATACACACACACACACACACTCACTCACGCATTCAGGCACGCACACGCACGCACACACACACACACACACACACACACACACAGACAGACAGACAGGCAGGCAGACAGACAGACAGACAGAATATGTCAAAGCTATGTACTAGTGCAAACGGTTATGGACCGCTCTCGTGTTTTAAAAAAAAAGTTAGTAGGCCTAAACAAATTTAGAGTATGGTCAGCTTCTTTAAAACAACATCATAATAGTGCTTGTAAACAAACGCACTCGTTTACGTGAATAGTTAGCAGCAGTATATTCCAGCCTAACGTGAACAATACATCGGAATAAAAGTGATCAATATGTTACCATCAACTCACCCAACACTATAAATATACATTATGTCAGACTGAAAGCTCTGAAAACAGAATTCACCAACAGAGGTTGCTTTGAACGATTAGCGGTCAGTCCATGGACCAAGCGCAAACTATTAGCAATGAATTACACACATGCAGGCTAAAAGGTGAGTAAACATGTGGCAGCGTCTAAATTTCAAGTTATATTTGCACATAATTGACGACAGAGAGAGCTGAGAGAGAGAGAGAGAGAGAGAGAGAGAGAGAGAGAGAGAGAGAGAGAGAGAGAGAGAGAGAGAGAGAGAGAGAGAGACTGAAACTGAAACTGAAACTGAACTTTATTACCAAAGGATAGAGGTTTTAGGCAAAGCCTAATCTAACAATCTGTCCTTTATACAAACACTTAGTGAGAGAGAGAGAGAGAGAGAGAGAGAGAGAGAGAGAAAGTGTGTGTGTGTGTGTGTGTGTGTGTGTGCCGGGGCGGATCCAGAGGAGGGGGGGGGGGGGGTCCGGGTTTTCCAAAAATCCCCCGGCCTAAAAAAAAAGAAATAAAGAAAACCTTATTGGTTAGATTGCACCAGATTGCTCCATTTTCCTTGATTTTTATTAAAATGTTTCTTGGGGGGCATGCCCCTGGACCCCCCTATGAGCCGGCCTTTGTCTTCTAAGTGACGGTCTTGGAAAGGAGTTGGGTCATTTGCTGGTTCAGGTTGCACCAGATCGGTCAATTGTCCTTGTTTGTAGTTCGATCAGCAGTATCTGAATATATTAAGACTTGAAAAGCAATTATGATCCTAACCAACCTGTATTGAATAGACAAAACAATCTTCTTTTCAATAAAACGAGTATTAAAAGTGCCAGGCAATTCCGTGAATATATTGTTGAAGAAAAGTACACTACCCCGAGATCTATCAACTTCTGGCGTGATATGTTTGGCATTAATGTCGACCAGTCACATTGGAACCTGGCCAAAAATGTAACCCAAGAATCCAGATTAAGAGAGCTGCACTGGAAAATATTACACACGATTTATCCAACAAATGTTCTTCTGTATAAAATTGGAATACGAGATAGTGAGAGATGCCCCTTCTGTCCAACCGAAATAGATTACGTTGAACATTTTTTTGTTAATTGTAAGAAAATAAAAGTGCTATGGAGATACGTTGAACAAATTATTTATGAGAAATATAAAATAAGAATAGTCTTTGGAGTAGAACATATTTTGTGTGGTTATATTAATGGTGCTGACTCAATAAAATGCAAATATATAAATCACTTGACTTTTGATAGGAAAGATGTGCATAAGCAAATATAGATACGGAACTCCCACTGATGAATTGTAGCCAAGTGCACTTCGCTACCCTAAACACTCTAATCATCCGATCGCATAGCGAAACAGCCTTGTGTACAGTACAAACGGGATACCCACCCCATAGCAGACGATACGATGATGCGCGCGCACCTTGCCGGCGCAAATTCTAATAAAATACCTTTCTTTATATATCTACCTAACTTCTATCTTTCAAAGTCCCTTTTATCTTTGATACGGTCCTAATTATATTTAGGTTTGCATAGAAGTCACTGATTAGGCTGGATGGCTGCATATTATTGTGTTATTTACGATAATGCTTCGAACTGACCAAAGCGTCACTCTGACCTTGACCGGTTTTCATGTATCGTCGAGAGAAATTGATTCTCACAAACTCATCTTTGTCTTTTCAATCATTGTTTTGTCATTTTTGCATCACTATTACATATCCCGTACCTATGTTGCATATGATTTTAGTTTGTTTATAAGGATTTGGTTGTAATGAGTGATGCTTGGTTCCTCTGCAAAGATTGCTAATTTATGCAGACATGCAGGTACTCGCGCAGGAATTTAGCCGATTCCATTTACTTTCGGACTTTACCGCTTCGTACTAAGTCAATGTATAATTTTCCCCCAAGTAACGCATATCATGATGTTTGTCTAGGGTTCTTCTTTTTATCTGTATGATTTATGAATTTGTCCATTATTCCAGTTTAGAGAGTTTTGTAATTTTCTGCACTGAAGTTGGTTCAGTGCCTTCACTAGGACCATTGTTTTTGCATCCTACTAAATAAATATAAGTTTTTACGAAATGTGATCTATTGCAATGGAAAGCTAAAGGTCGTAGCTTTAATTTGATGTATTGTTTGTTATGATTGGTTATGTATTTGTTTAAATAACGTAGGGTAAAGCATGTGTAAGAAACACAGATTCCGTGTTTCTGGCCGTATTCAGGCGATTTTTATTTTCGGCGGACGGTGCTTTCTGTGCAGTCCGCGCCGGGGCTATAAGTATAAGCCGGACACCGGCATAAGCATGCAAAGCTGCAAAGTTTCTTGGGGTCACGATCTCTGATGATCTGATCTGGCAACAACACATCGACTCTCTAATTCTCAAAGCCCGACGATCAGTCAACCTGATCAAGGTTCTAAAATCTCAGACCTGGGCAGCTGGTAAAGCCCTTGTGTACCTGGTAAAGGCGCTGGTCCGCTCCAGACTAACATACGGACAAGAAGCCTACTTCAGCATGCCACAAAGCCTCTGGAACAAACTGGAACGCCTGGAGCTCTCAGCCTTAAAACTGGCTCTGGGCGTTCCAAAAGGGGCCATAAACTGTCTCGCCTATCAGGAAGCAGGCATGATCCCCCTGAAGGAAGAATGTCACCTCCGCTGCGCTCAGTTCGTTGCTCGAGCATCGGCTGTACCCAACACTGTACAGGAAGTGTTCACGGCAACCTTCCATCCGACACAAACCTCCTGGCACGAGACCTGGAAAGAAAAGAAAACATGCTTGGCGGAGCGGTACGAAACCCTCCACGACCATACCATAGATGTACTGACCCAGTGCCAAATTGACCAGACACGAATGGCTGAGCTGCCAACCAATCCGTACCCATCATGGCTGATCGAAAAGCCACAGATCAGCCACACGTACGGCGACGCAGTTTCCAAAAAGGAGAACCCACTCCTCCTAGCGACCATGGCCAGGGAGATTCTGGACGGCAGGCTCCGCAACTACCTCAAAGTCTACACGGACGGCTCTGTCCTGGACAACGGCGAGGTGGGTTGTGCTTTTGCGATCCCAGAGTTCAACTTGGTGCGAAAATATAAACTAAACGAGGGGGTCAGTATCTTCACGGCGGAGATGTATGCCATTCTCATGGCCTGCTCCCACGTGAACGACAACATGGCCATACCCATGGGAGTGGCAATCCTCTCAGACTCGAAATCCTCCTTGCAAGCGCTGGCAAGCGAGACAGGCAACAGACCAGAACTCCGCATGGAAATCCAGGCTCTATGTCACCAAATTATGGTTCGGGGCACCGACCTCGTTCTCATGTGGTTACCATCCCACACAGGCATCAGGGGCAATGACCTGGCTGACAGGGCAGCAAAAGCCGCGGCCCTCTCCGAGGGCCCGGTCCTAGACCTGAAATATTCGGTCACAGAAGCGAAAGGCAAACTGGCTAAGGCTGTGAGAAAAGGGTATGGCGAGACCCTCAAGGAAAGATGCGCAAAGCACGGATGGCTAGCGCTGCCTCCGGACAGAAAGGGCCACCATCACCCGTTCCCCCTGAAGGAGATGCAGTTGCTCCGGCGCATTCGCACCGTGAGCTCCTACTACTCCTTCACCTTCCCCCGCTGCGAATGTGGAATGGCCCTAGACTTCCACCACCTCTTCGCAGGTTGCCAACCTCTGACCCCGGAGATGGCAACACTCTCCCAGTACAGGACTTCCCACGGACTAAGTCTACACGACTTCCTCCGACCTCATCAGTCCCTCGGCCTGATACCGATGAGAACCTTGACCCGTTCCATCCTGAAATCGTCTGTTGCCAAATGGTTCTGAGGATGCTGGAGATGCAGGCCCAGCCAGAACCAGTTCAGACTTTCGAAGGATACCCCCAAACACCCCATCCTGTCAGGCCCACCCCCATTCCTGAAATCGTCTGTGGCCAAATGGCTCTGAGGTTGCTGGAGGCATAGGCCCAGCCAGATCCAGTTCAGACTTTAGAAGGACCTCCCCCCAATCCTCCCTCCTGCTGCCAACCGTCGAAAGGACAAGGAACCCAGAGGTCTGTTGGTAGAGCCTTGGCCCAGGAAAGGACAGGGTTCCCGACCCTCTATCTTGCACAGGCCGGTCGAGCCTAGCCTCTGGACAGGCACGGAACCTGGCAACCTGCCAGTTGAGCCGTGTCCATGGAAGGGGGAAGGTTCCCGGCCCTGTGCCCCATGTTTTTTTTTTTTTTTTTTTTTTTTTCTTCTTCTTCTCCCTCGTACCACAACCATCTAAGGTTCCCCATATTAAACTATGTGTATCTATGTTTATATCAATAGTAAATGTCTATGTGTTTATTGTTAGTAAATGTTCTACGTTACATGTATTATGAGTGTATCTTAGGTCTACATATTAATCTAGCTGGATGATCTCGGCATAGCACATCTTACTTCATTAAGCTACAAATTATTTGCTATTACTATTATTATTGCTATTATTATTATTATTATTATGAACCAACCACTTCCTTCGCTGCACCTGCCCACCTGCCGTGTTTTCCGCCGACGGGGCCGAAATCGCGTGTGGCCCGTGCACTTGTAAGTTATTCCTTACTCTTTAATTATTTACTATTATTATTATTATTGTTATTACTATTATTTTTATTATGAACAAATCATTTCCTTCGCTGCACTCGCCCACCTGCCGTGTTTCCGCCGGCGGGGCCGAGGTCGCGTTACATTCATATATTCCATGTGTCACCTTAGGTGTATATATTAGATTAGACAGCCAGCCTCTGCCTACCATATCTGAGACGTCCGTCTCTTTTGGGAGGAAGAGGGTGGCCTTTGTAGCTGTGCGAGAGTATGCGGACGACTGTGTATGACAGTGTAAATAGCATACCCTCTTTTTCTCACCCCCACCCCAGAGGGGGTTACAGAGACACATCTCTGGCCTCCTCACCTGATCCCCTTCCCATGCCTCTGTAGACAGAGGGTGCCATAAAGGCGTTGATGAATAAACCGACATAAAGTCGCAGCCCTGTACATATGTTTTTAACCGGCCAGTATAGGTCCTAGGGAGGACCGGGTTGGCTTTTCGCCAGTTGACTAGCCGCCGAATCCACAAGTACGTAGAGGGTGCCTCAGCTTCTCCACCACGACCCTCCTTGGTCTGACACTCACTCCTTTGCCATGATCAGTCGGATGCCACTTTTCACAATTTTATTCTAAAGTACCAACAAATCAAATCAATTCCCTTCCGGAATAGCAACGTTCCACGTTTCTTGAATACAAAAGCATTTCTGCCTCGGAATGAAAGAATAAAACTCTACAATCGTGTATCTCCTGCAAGGAATTGATTTTAAATCCTGTTCTTCCAGCATTTCCATTACGGAAAGTAAAAGGGTTTTTTTTTTTTTTGGGGGGGGGGTTTGTTTTGTTTTGTTGTTGCTCATCTTCACCCAGGCACACATCGTAGAGCTTCGGCTCTGATATCTTTGACCCAAATTGCTCTAAGCAGAGAGGTCGTTAAACTGTATTTTCGTCGCATAAGCATGCATGAATTCGCTCCTAGCAGCTGAACACGACACTACACTTGCTTTGCTGTCTACGGGTTTCGCCTTCGGCCTCTACGTTTCCTTGCATTGTTTTCTTGAATAAAAAGTTGAAACAAGACGCTTGGACTTGGGCTTCGTGTATCTACTTCTACTACCTTTCCACTCCCCCACTACATAATAATGTTTGACAAAGAGAAACAAATACGAAACGTAGAATAGTGTATCATATGTACTTCTTTTCTGGCTTCCCTCACTGCCTCCTCTTTCTTTCGTTTCGCTAAAAGGAGAACGGCACCGGGGTAAAGGCGGAACTTACATTGTTACACTAAACACCACTTGTATGAAAAGAGAACTGTTACTAAGAAAACTTTAGCACGCTTACAATTTGCTTTTCCTCTTACTTATTGTGATTGTTACTATGTTAACTCCATTATGACACCGCCACAAACAACACCTAAGTCAACCCAAACACAGACATATGTAAGACAATAACCAACATTAAAGATGCAAGATTTTGTCCATTGTAGAAAACCACACACAATTGATAAATTTATAAAACGCCAATGAAGAGGGACGCTCAGCTGTAGAGAGAAAGAAAGAAAGAAGGGGGAAAAAAAACAACAAAAAAACGTAGGGTTTCATTCTTTTCATTTATTTTTCAGCTTGAAGCGGACTGCATGCAACTGAGGCAAAAAATTAAAAAAATTACAAAAATAAAAAATAATGACTGACGTCAACGGTTGATAAAAAACATAAGAAACAAATACAAAGACAGAGACAGAAACACAGACAGAGACAGAGGATCAAAGCATAAGCAAACTAAGGTCTGGGTTGAAAAATTAAAAAGACAATCCTCAGCGTGTTTGTTTAATTGCGTTGTAACTAGTAGTTCAAAGTTACGAAAGAAAGGAGAACAAAGGCCAAACAGAACAAGTCGCGTAAGGCGAAATTACTACATTTAGTCAAGCTGTGGAACTCACAGAATGAAACTGAACGCACTGCATTTTTTTCACAATGACCGTAGTCCGCCGCTAGTGCAAAAGGCAGTGAAAGTGACGAGCCTGTTTAGCGCGGTAGTGGTTGCGCTTTATTGCATAGCACGCTTTACTGTACCACTCTTCGTTTGAACTTTCTGAGCGTGTTTTTAATCCAAACATATCATATCTATATGTTTTTGGAATCAGGAACCGACAAGGAATAAGATGAAATTGTTTTTAAAACGATTTCGGAAATTTGATTTTATTCATAATATTTATATTTTTAATTTTCAGAGCTTGTTTTTAATCCGAATATAACATATTTATATGTTTTTGGCATCAGAACATGATGAAGAATAAAATAAAAGTAAGTTTGGATCGTTTTATAAAAAAATACTTTTAATTACAATTTTCAGATGTTTAATGACCAAAGGCATAAATTAATTTTTAAGCCTCCATGCTGAAATGCAATACCGAAATCCGGCCTTCGTCGAAGATTGCTTGACCAAAATTTCAATCAATTTGATTGAAAAATGAAGATGTGACAGTGCCGCCTCAACTTTTACAAAAAGCCGGATATGACGTCATAAAAGACATTTATCGAAAAAATGAAAACAAGGTCTAGGGATATCATACCCAGAAACTCTCATGTAAAATTTCATAAAGATCAGTCCAGTAGTTTACTCTGAATCGCTCTACACACACACACGCACAGACAGACAGACACACACACACACACACATACACCACGACCCTCGTCTCGATTCCCCCCTCTATGTTAAAACATTTAGTCAAAACTTGACTAAATGTAAAAAGACCCAAATCGTGCATTGCAACTTGCTGCAGATGACAATGCCTTTTTGACAAAGCCTTTTCTTCTTATTCCACACTGCTGTCAAGTTTTCTTACAGGCACACGCCTTCTCGTGTAGGCGACAACGTTTACCTCCACGTATTAATTTATTTCTGTCCAGGTTTTAACAAGGGGGAGAACAAAAATCCTTCAACTTAAACACTTTCCAAAAGTCAACAGCCTTGCTAGTCCCTTGCAGAGATTGTTTAGGATTGAAACAGTGCTGTAAATGACACCTGTGACAACCTCAGAATTAATTCGACAACAAAAATCCCAACTTTTCACAGAGTGATTTTGCACATTCTTGATTTTTGCTGTACATGTGTACGTCCAAGCGGAGGGATGTCCTTCTCAGGCCTGGTCAGACATCTAGCCGTGAACATTAGCGTGTTATTGGGAAGGAAGGTAGCCTATATCGTCAGCGTTTTGGAATAAAGGGAAATTCTGTTCTATAACGCCTTTTATTCTCAGTGCTTTGCGTGCTGCGTGTTTTTTGTTCATTGTGTCATCAAGTTTTATATTTATGCCATCTAGTTTCATTGTGCCGATACTATTTCTCATTTCCCCTTGTTTCTGCATAGCGACATTTTCTCCTTGTTGCGTTTTTATTGCATTAAATAATTGCTGATATATTCTGATAAAACTAAACAAAAGACAGAAATAGGGTTGGGAATAAGAAAGGAAAGATCCAAAGAAAGAAGGAAGGAGTGAAAGAACAAGGTGAACAAGTCGCGTAAGGCGAAATTACTACATTTAGTCAAGCTGTGGAACTCACAGAATGAAACTGAACGTAGTCCGCCGCTAGTGCAAAAGGCAGTGAAAGTGACGAGCCTGTTTGGCGCGGTAGCGATTGCGCTGTGCTGCTTTACTGTACCTCTCTTCGTTTTAACTTTCTGAGCGTGTTTTTAATCCAAACATATCATATCTATATGTTTTTGGAATCAGGAACCGACAAGGAATAAGATGAAATAGTTTTTAAAACGATTTCGGAAATTTAATTTTGATCATAATTTTTATATTTTTCATTTTCAGAGCTTGTTTTTAATCCAAATATAACATATGTATATGTTTTTGGAATCAGAAAATAACGCAGAATAAGATGAAATTGTTTTTGGATCGTTTAATAAAAAATTAATTTTAATTACAAATTTCCGATTTTTAATGACCAAACTCACTCATTAGTTTTTAAGCCACCAAGCTAAAATGCAATACCAAACCCCGGCCTTCGTCGAAGATTGCTTTGCCAAAATTTCAATCAATTTAATTGAAAAATGAGGGTGTGACAGTGCCGCCTCAACTTTTACAAAAAGCCGGATATGACGTCATCAAAGGTATTTATCGAAAAAAATAAAAAAAACATACGGGGATATCATACCCAGGAACTCTCATGTCAAATTTCATAAAGATCGGCCCAGTAGTTTAGTTTGAATCGCTCTACACACACACACACAGACAGACAGACACACATACACACACATACACACACATACACACACACACACACACACACATACACCACGACCCTCGTCTCGATTCCCCCCTCTACGTTAAAACATTTAGTCAAAACTTGACTAAATGTAAAAAGGAAACAAAGCCGAGAGAAAAGTCATGTGGGATGCTTGAACTGTACCGTTTAGGCATGACTTGTCTAGTTCAGGAGTTCCATGCATATTTTAATCTGTTCTCTCTCCTTTTACTTGTGAGCATTTTTTTTCAGGAATGATCTTAAAACATGCACACACGCAAATACCGTTGTTGATATTGTTGTTCCTGGTCCCATTGTTGTTGCAATTGTTGCTGCTCGTTGCGGAGTAAAATGTTGTTGGGTAAACAGTTCGTGTTGGGTGTCATTTTTACATTTAGTCAAGTTTTGACTAAATGTTTTAACATAGAGGGGGGAATCGAGACGAGGGTCGTGGTGTATGTGTGTGTGTCTGTCTGTCTGTCTGTGTGTGTGTGTAGAGCGATTCAGACTAAACTACTGGGCCGATCTTTATGAAATTTTACATGAGAGTTCCTGCGTATGATATCCCCGGATGTTTTTTTTCATTTTTTCGATAAATACCTTTGATGACGTCATATCCGGCTTTTGTAAAAGTTGAGGCGGCACTGTCACACCTTCATTTTTCAATCAAATTGATTGAAATTTTGGCAAAGCAATCTTGGACGAAGCCCGGGGTTTGGTATTGCATTTCAGCTTGGTGGCTTAAAAACTAATGAGTGAGTTTGGTCATTAAACATCTGAAACTTGTAATTAAAATTAATTTTTTATTAAACGATCGAAAAACAATTTCATCTTATTCTTCGTCATTTTCTGATTTCAAAAACATATACATATGTTATATTTGGATTATAAACAAGCTCTGAAAATGAAAAATATAAAAATTATGATCAAAATTAAATTTCCGAAATCGTTTTAAAAACTATTTCATCTTATTCCTTGTCGGTTCCTGATTCCAAAAACATATAGATATGATATGTTTGGATTAAAAACACGCTCAGAAAGTTAAAACGAAGAGAGGTACAGTAAAGCGTGCTATGAAGCACAGCGCAATCGCTACCGCGCCAAACAGGCTCGTCACTTTCACTGCCTTTTGCACTAGCGGCGGACTACGTTCAGTTTCATTCTGTGAGTTCCACAGCTTGACTAAATGTAGTAATTTCGCCTTACGCGACTTGTTTTCTTTTCTGTGGGAGTTTTTTTGCTCGTTGGACGGGTGTGTACTCTAATCTGAGTAAAATATTTGTAACGAGGTTTTTGTTTTACTTCGGAGTATTTCGTGGGAGTACTTTTCTCTTGTTACACCGGGATTTCCTAAACAGGGTTTAAATTAAGGTATATTGTCATCATTTTCACGACTTTTCATTCACAAACACCTGATAAATAAATCTCATGTTCCCCATGCAATAAATCGAGGTGATGAATGGGTTTGAGCTTTCAGGTGAAACGTGGATTGTCAAAGTAAAAGCCAATCAGGCTGATTGTTTGATGTGTGGAACCATCGCGGCTTTGGATTTGAGTTTCCGAGGACAACGATTGTAAGCATTCACTCTCAAAGACCCAATCAATGTTGATAATTACCGCGGCGACTCATGGTCAATTTGAGTACAAAGAAATAAAATACACGCCTTCTGCGTAATAAAATTCCATTTCAAAATGGAAGTCGTTGGTGAAACCTTTTGAACCCTTTGGTTTTTGGTGAAATGTTGTTTGTTGTTTGTTGTTGTTGTTGTCACTGTTGTCAGTGGCGGATTTAGGGGGGGGGGCTAAGCCCCCCCCCCCCCCCCCATCAGGGAAAAGAGAGAGAGAGAGAGAGAGAGAGAGAGAGAGAGAGAGAGAGAGAGAGAGAGAGAGAGAGAGAGAGAGAGAGAGAGAGAGAGAAATGATTAAATGACAGTTTCTGAGCGGCTGAGCACAGGTGGCCCTAGATTGCAGCATTTTGCTTCCTTGAAAAAAATGAATTCCGGGGGGACATGCCCCCGGACCCCACTAGCATGTTCGGGCGCTGCGCGCCCTCAAGTCTGTGCAAAAAAGTTCCGACCTTAAGATCCTGAATCCGCCCTTGGTCGTCGTCGAAAAAATGTATATGCTGTTTCTCTTGGAAACAAGTAAATAATTATGTGATAATAATACATCATTGCTTGATATTCATAATGCATTTTGAATGTCTTTTTAACTGTTTGACATGTTAATTATATACATTGTATTGTAATTAACTTAATTTCTATTTCTTCTTGTTATTAATCGAGTTACCCTCAATGGGCGAGGGCCGGACGAAAAAAAGCATGTATATTTTGCTTATTCTGTTACCCTCGATAAATAAATAAAGTTCAAAGTTCAAAGTTCAAAGTTCGTCTTTCTGCCGCTGATCCGCTGTGTGCGTTGCTACTGTTGTCAAGGTTTTGTTATGGTTACTCGATCAATCTTCTTCACGGGTCCGAAGAAATCAGAAAATGAAGTTAAAATAACATCGAATTGTTGCTGCTCTTCTTGTGCTGTTGTCACTGCCATCAGTTGTTGCTTTTTAATTTCCGGTTGTTAGGCAAGCCGGCTGGGAATACCTTTTTAATGTGCCTTGGTAAATTCAACATTCACGAAATGTCACAGTTCTTGTGTGTCAGCACATTAAAGCTGATATCTTTCTGTGACTATCCGGGGCTAGGTGTTTGAAAAGATAGGGCTGAATCCTGTACCGAATTGTGTACAGCGAGGGCGGCCGCCTGAAACCCGACCTACACTGCCTGCATGACCTTGATGGCACCATTCTCAGTGACGGTCGAACGCAGAAGACGAAGAAGATGGCGTCATTCAACGCTGGTCTTTAGTTGCGGTGGTAATTTCCTGTCCGCGCTCTCAGTGTTCAGCAAACTTTATTTTCAAGACGGATCGAGGGGGGGGGGGGGGGACAACCTTAACAGAAATTCGAACCCAGGACCTCGAGACTGACTCAGTTCAGGGCACTGAGACGCCTTAACTATAAAGACTACTGCGCGACTATTGAGAAAAAGGATGACAAATTCTATGTGGACCATATCCCTCCACTTGGACGGACACACACACCAAAATTCATCACCCGGACTGCTTCCTGTGATAAGTTGGATTTTTTTTAATGAAATTAATTCTTAAAAGGCCACTAACGCGGCTTTTACAAAATATATTCATTAAAACAAATTAGCGAACGAGAAGAAAAAGAAGAAACACATCCCACTCTGCACAGAGATACACCGAGGCTGTTGATAGTTGTGTATAATGATGTCCTAGTGGAGGGATGTTATTACCCATATAAAAGATAAGCCATATCTGAGATGGCCGTGCGCCAAACCGCTATTCTGGAAGGAGTGTGCGTTTAACATTATTCTACAAACCACGCGGCATCCTAAAGCGTTTCTCTACCGGCCGCCATCATTTTCATCAAATCTTCAGGGATTGAACTAAGTCACAGTTAAACCATGTACTTATCAGAGTGCGTTCAAAGCAATAAAAGAATGTCACACAAGTTATAATATAACGTTGTGCGCGCTGAGAAGGGATGCATATAATGCGGGAGTGTAATTATATGATTATCACTGCACTGAGTTGACTGTGGATTTTCCTTTAAACATTTCCTGTAGTTCTTCTTCATGTACTGTACTATTTTGTCAGTCTAACACCAGGCCGGATTTACGATCAAACGAAATAGATTTGGATGGAGACCAAGCATTTTAAACAGAAAGCAGCCGCGGCCAACTGACACGTCGCGTAAAGCGAAACTGATTATTACATTTATTCAATCTGTGGAAGTCACAGAATGAAACTGAATCCGCATGTTTGTTTCACCAAGACTATGGTAAAACGATATACCTCGTATACGGTTGACCGACTGAACCCCTGTAGGCCAAGAAAGCGCTGGCACGCTGGCTAGGCGAAGCTCGTCACGTCTCAACGGAGCATGCGAACGTTTTATCAAATTAACCTATTTTCTTTCAGTGTGAGTACATTTTTAGAGTAAACTGACATGACATATATATCTATTATGTTTTTGGATTCAGAATTCGATTAATAAATAAATAACTGCAGGGGCCGATCAGTTGCTTTGTAAGGGGGGGGGGGGGGGGGCCACTTTGAATCGAAAGTGAATGTGATTGGCGCGAAGCGCCCGAATTTGCTAGGGGGGTCCGGGGGCATGCCCCCCCGGAAGTTTTTTTTGCCAAAAGAAGCAAAATGGTGCCATCTGGTGCCATTTGAACTTAGAAATGGTCATAGAATCAGCATAGAAAAATCTTTTTTTTTTTCTTCTTCTTTTTTTTTTCGGGGGGGGGGGGGGCACGTGCCCCCTGTGCCCCCCCCCTCGTCCGCCCCTGAACTGACAAGTAAAAACAAGTCGCGTGAAGCTATGTAAACTTGAAACAGTTAGTCAATCTGTCGGTCTGAAACTATAAGCCGAGATCAAAACTAAAAACTTGAAACAGCCGAGACTACATGTAAGCTTATACCCCCATTCCACACAACCGTTCTAGCAATCTAGGTCCCGTTCCCGTACCGTCCGACCAAGGAACGGTGCGGGCACGGGAGGGATTGGGAGGGATCGACAGCAATGGAACGTAAATGATCATCGTTAACAGAACTGCTTTGAACGGTATAGGTAGGGTCGGTAGGGACGGTTGAGTTTGGGCTGCCAGTGCATGTTCAAAATTTTAGCCGTTCCCCTCCCGATCAGAATAAACGGTAATGGAACCTTAACCCATCGGTAACGGAAGGCTTGGATCGTCAAAGGAACTTAAAACAACGGTAACGCAACGGTAGTGCCGCTCTCACACACTGAGTTGTCATACCCACATTCCACACAACCGTTCTATATTCCCGTACCGACTCCAAGGACAGACGCTGCTCAAAGATGCCAAAAACGGCCGTTTGCGCAGCGTTCCATTGTTGTGGCAGCCGTCCTTGGTCCCAGTCGGTACGGGAACGGGACCTAGAACGGTTGTGTGGAATAGGGGTATTACTAAGGCTTCGCATAGCTAGCAGGTTAAACCCCGAAAAACTGAGACGGGTCCAGCTCGTCTATATTTTCAGAGTAGGCTAAACATGGCACATTTATATATTTTTTTTATTCAGGAAATGATACAAAATAAGATGAAATCATTTTTGGATCGATTACTAACATTTTCATTTTAATTAGAATTTTGTGAATCGTTTTGACAAACTCATTAATTAATTGTTAAGCTTCGAAGATGAAATGCAATCCCATAGTCGGGGCTTCGTCAAAGATTGCTTGACTTCAGTTTGAATTAATTTCATCAAAAAATGAGGGCGTGACAGTGCCGCCTCTATTCAGTTTCACTCAGTAAAAGCTGGCCGGAATCGCGCCACACACACACACACACGTGGCACAGGCTGCCACACACACACACACACACACACACACGCTGACGCACATGCATAACACTGACACACACACACACCGTCACACACACACACACACACACACACACACACACACACACACACACACACACACACACGACTTGACTAAATGTAAAAACGAAAACTGAAATGGTCACTTCTTATTGACAATGAGCGGGTCCCACTGAGCTATCGTGGATACAGTTTTAATGTTCTTAAATGTGCCAGTCTTCAAATGGTACAACTTTGGGGAAACGGAAGTTGCAGACGACATTTGACCACATGGCAAAACCTTCGCTGCTGTGAATGTTCTACGAAAAAGGTAACTTCTTACGTCTCTTTGGTCATATGAATCCAGAGTTATTTGTACAACATTCTCATTCTACTTACCACGACTGTGAAAAAGATGTTCTGTCCGACACTACCCCAGGAAAGCCACTAATAATAATATGCTTGTTCTTTCGAATAGATGGATGTTGAAATTTGTGTTAGACAAGAGGCGAGAGCAGAGACATGCATTGAATGTCTCTGGTTAGAGGTTGTCATCTTGTAATAAAAACAGAACTACAAGGGAAGGAACAAAGTTCACAGTAAAAGTTTAGTATAGACGAAAGTAGACTTTACCTGATTAGAGATGCCAGTTGTCTAATCATTCCTTGTATTCGATCAGCTTGAATCAGAACAGATTTTGTGAGTGTCATGCCATCAAGTGTGTGTGTGTGCGTGCATGCGTGTGTGTGTGTGCGCGCGCGCAGAGAGAGAGAGGGAGATCAAGGCAGTGACCATGTGTCTATGTTTGTGTCTGAATCAGTAAATGTCTAACAGTGTAACTGTAAGTTTGTTTAATTCTGTATCAATTTCATTAGCGATGGAAATATTCAAGTATTTTTGTGGCTGTTAATCTGAACCGAATGGATGTCTTTCAGTTTTGTTAATTCTTTATTTCATTTTCAGGTTCCTGGCTTTCCTTGTGACACTATTTTCACAAAATGGGAAAGAAAAACAAAGGAGAAACAGTTTGCAATGGTGATACATTGATTTCTCTCTCTCTTTCTCTATCTCTCGCACTCTCATCTCTTGTCTGCCTTTGGAGGTAAATTATAAGACATTATGCAGTCAGAAGAGAATATCTTTGGAAAGGTCTTAAAACAGAGGGGGTCCTTCTTCTTCTTCTGCGTTCGTGGGCTGAAACTCCCATGTACACTCGTGTTTTTGCACGAGTGGAATTTTACGTGTATGACCGTTTTTTACCCCGCCATTGAGGCAGCCATACGCCGTTTTCGGAGGAAGCATGCTGGGTATTTTTGTGTTTCTATAACCCACCGAACTCTGACATGGATTACAGGATCTTTTTCGTACGCACTTGGTCTTGTGCTTGTGTGTACACACGGGGGTGTTCGGACACCGAGGAGAGTCTGCACACAAAGTTGACTCTGAGAAATAAATCTCTCACCGAACGTGGGGACGAACTCACGCTGACAGCGGCCAACTGGATACAAATCCAGCGCGCTACCGACTGAGCTACATCCCCGCCAGAGGGAGTCTTAAAACAGGTTTCAGTTCACTGTACCAGACATACTGCGGCAGTTAAATATATATATGCACACAAAAATGTTGCAACAGGCACAGTTTACTTTAGCCTCAGCCAGGACTCTTTTGGTGATGAGGCAGATCAGGGCAAAACAAAACTAATTAAATGTATCTGCATTAAGGACTGGCTACCGGTAACCTTTCTTGTTTTTTTATTCTTGATTTGGAACATTAGCAGTCTATCTGTTTTGGATTTCATGCAGATCAGGCATCAACTTCACAACTTTCCTACTTAGTATCAGAATGTTTCTGCCTGGTGTTATATATAATTATTTTTTTTACCTGGTATCAGAATGGTTCTACCATTTGTATTCCCTAATTTATGATTTCAGATGGTGTGACAGAGGAGGAGCAATCACAATCAGCATCAACCAAGAAACACAAAAAGCTCAAGAAGTCAAGAGATGAAAACACAGAATCCCCAGATGACTCATCTCCAGCTCCTGTCACTGACCAGTCAAGCAGTAAACAGAAGAGGAAGAAGAAAAGAAAACCGGACGCGGAAGATGCTGTTGAAGACTCCACAACTCCTGCAAAGAAGCCCAAACTGAACAAAACTGAGAACGGGGCGAGTTTTAATACCTTTGCAGCACAGTCAGAAATTGGGGGTGATGATACAGACTGCAAAAAGTCTAAAAAGAAACAGAATAGGAAGGCAGATATGATGATGAATGGAAAAGGTGATTCACCATCTCCATCCAAAAAGAACAAAGGTTCTGAAAATGCAGATGACTGTAGCACTGAACTGAATGGTACAGTAGGAGTTGCAGAGAAATCCAAGAAAAGCAAACTGAAGAAAAAAGAGTGCATGGATGAAAGTACCCAGGAACCATCTGACCTTGGTAAAGCCTCAAACTCGCGTGGGTGGTATAAACCTTTTGGAAGTAATTCTGAAGATGGTGAGAAAAAGAAGCGAAAGAAAAGCAAAGATGATATAGCAGACAAGGAACAGGCTGAAGAAGTTCTGAACACTCCTGCTTCTAGTCCCATAAAGAAGAAAAAGAAGAAAAACAAAGACGAGGAAGAAACTGAGGTTTCAGCAACTCTTGACAAGATGTCTGAGAATGACTCTGTGGCAAAGTCCAAGAAAAAGAAAGGTAAAAAGGAGAAGAAGGGAGAGGCAGATGAGACTGGTGACAATAGTTTATCGATGACTACGTCAGCAGAACATGAAGAAAAATCGAAAGACCAAGAAGACGGCCCCAAAAAGGATAAGAAAAAGAAATCAAACAAGGGTGACAAAGATATATCCAAAGAAAATGTTTCAGAAGCCAGCAACTTAGATGCAGGAGATACACAGTCTGAGAATAAAGAAGACAGCCCCAAGAGGGGCAAGAAAAAGAAAGACAAAAAGAGACAGTCTGAGGTGAAACAAGATGAACCAAAAGCAGGCAAGAAAAAGAAAGACAAAACCAAGAAAAGAGCCAGCAGTGAGCATGACATTGACACTTCAGTTGCAGATGAAAACCAGTTAGAAGAACTATTGAAAAAGGAGAAGAAAAAGAAACAGAAGAAAAACAAAGCAGAGGAAGAAATGAATGAAGCAGAATCTGACACCACAAAAGACCTCAAGAACTCCATGCACAAAGAAAGTCCAAGCAAAAAAGACAAGAAAAAGAAGGAAAAGCATAAAAAGACAGACGATTCTGATGAACCAGATATGCATTGTCACAAAAAAGATGAAATAAAGACTTCAAAGGTCAACCATCACAAGGTAAACAACAATGACACTGGCAAGTCATCAGAAGCCGAAAATACTGCCTCGACCCAATCTGAAAAAACACAACCAGTCACCGTAGGACAATGGAATGCCAACATGTTCGAGAGCACTGAACGGCAGAACAAATTCCTTCGACTACTGGGAGGTTTCAAGAAAACTGGCGACAATCCTGCAAACTCGGCATCAAGCCCAGCATTAGGAAAGAAGAAGGGACTGTATGCATCGCTACTATCCAAACAGGGATCAGATGTCGGGGGTCAGAGGGCACTCAGTGTCCAGGGCGCGCAGGAGATGAATAAGCGGCTGGAGTCGGATTTTGAACGTGCGTTGGATATCGGTATCAGGGGTCAGCGTGGTGTTGGTCTTGGCTTCACCCCTGACCCTGCTGCAGGAAAGAAATTTTACATTGACGTTAACAAGACTACGTCCAAGAAATTTGATGACTGATTTGTTGATATGTTAGTTCATGTAATAGAGATGCAACTTGAAACATGGCTTCTGTTTTTAGCTCAGCACACGTTTTCAGTCATTCGTGCTTAAGAATATATTCAGGTGCCTGAAGCTGTGATTTGCCACCAATATCCGATTCTGCAATCCATGAAATAAATATGTTTGCAGAATATTCTGTGTGTGTGTGTGTGTGTGTGTGTGTAACTGCTTAGAATAAAGCATGTACTTAGCTAGATTTTTTTTTTTTACATCATAGATCTCATCTTGCATTGTAACATGCACACATTGACACACACAATTCTTGTTTTACTTCATTTATTGAAATATGTCCACATACAAGATAGGCTGTACGTAAATAACCTTATCCCAAAATGATTAACTGAAGTAAAGCATATATTCAAACCAGTCAGAGAAGACACCATTGACCAAATGTCCAGATTATTCTTTAATTCAAAGTTACCTGTGATGATGGGACAGAGTCCACTCTTTTGACCAACCAAAAGTGTCCCTACCCTGAAGATGTCATTTCATGACAGGTACATTTTGGTCAAGTTTATACACAAAGGGACAACAGGCAGTGTTCTTTATTGGGAGGTGTCCTCTTGTTTAAGGGGATTCATATTGTAGGTATCCCTGTATAACATGATGCACTTCTGTGATGAGTTCTTCGATATGTCGTTGATCACACCAGTTTTATACTTAAAGGAGCAAACGGGTACACATCACAAGAGGAGTAAATTGTGTAAAGAAACATGAAGTTGAGCGAATGATGGAACCAATGCACATCATTTCTCTGCAGTCTGCAGCATGTGCAACTTCCAACGAACGTCTTTCTTCAGTGTGGGAGGTACTTTTAGCACAGGTTCTGATGATAAAAGACACCAGATGTCAACATAATCAATCAAACAAGTCAACGAACAGTTCATGCTATGTACTCAACTGCATCAATACTCGTTGCTGAATACATGTATTGCCAAGCATTTTTGATAGAAAGACATCTTTACACAAAAAGAGCAAACCAGAATGGCTACATTTAATTTTAAACAAAAATTAAATTATACTACTAGATCCCTCCCCAATCTTCATGGCAACAGGACATAAACTCAGGTGGCATTTTTTCATGGGCAGATCGGTGTACTGGACCTGCTAAAAGACGGACTTTCACCATCATTGAAATTCACTGTACAATAATATATAACAATTCATGAAGATACTCAGTTTTGATTCCAGTGTGCAACCATGTACCTGTCTTGTCGGTGTTATCCACGGTACGGCCTTGCTGTACAGCCTGTGCTATAGCATTAGACGTCATGCCTGGTCCCAGCACCTGAATAACACACAAGATTTCACATTTCACTTCTGTTTGAGGATGCTGCACTG
Organism: Littorina saxatilis; assembly: GCF_037325665.1. NCBI lineage: Eukaryota > Metazoa > Mollusca > Gastropoda > Littorinimorpha > Littorinidae > Littorina > Littorina saxatilis. The sequence goes on from NC_090245.1 coordinate 76,516,027, forward strand.
ATTTGCTCTATTCATGCACAAACGCTACTCGGAATCAAAATTCATATTTGCTATCGTTGCAATGATACAGATTATCGGTTTGCCAGAACTTTTGTTTGTGCTAAGCATACAATAATGGCAGCAATAACTAAACAAAGGTGACCTACACTCAATTCCTGCTGATTTTACTGCCTAGTATCCTTACAGATGGTGTAAAGAAAGTTTTTCTTCATTTAGCAAATAAGATGTTCCTGTGAGTGCCACCAAAGTTTGTACATTCTTCACCAAATGAACATTTTAAGAATTTGGATTTCATGCTGCAAGAGTAGACGGCAACATACCGTATTAACATCTGAAGACTCTTCCTGGACCCAGACAAGAGGAATAATTCGCTGAATGGAGGCGAGGAATCCCTCGAACTGACTCTGCAGCTCTTCTGCCACTGTCACCTGGTGAAACTGGGTAAGCACGTGCAGCAAGGAGCTCACTTCATCTGGGAGAAAATGAAGCAACTTGATGACATTTAAAACATTACACACATCATTTCTTTACACTCATCAGTATCCATAGCCTCATTAATTAAATCACACATGTATCCTCACCATTATCACCTCTACTTCATACACACGCTTCTGCACATCGCCTCTCTCTTTCTATCTCTCTCTCTCAAATAAATAAAGTTCAAAGTTCTCTCTCACACACACACACACACTTGTACCATCCATAGCATCAACAAATACACTATTTCCGTAACAAGAACCCACATAACATATGATCTCCCTTGAACAAAACATGCACACACTTTTCTCTGCTGTCCCTCACCTCTCATGGAATCGGTAGCAGTGATAATTTTAGCAACAGCGTCTATCAGAGCGCAGTCCTCATAGGGGCTGCCTGCTTTCAAGCTCCACTTCTTGTGCTCTGCCTTTTTCCGATTACGGTTTGACCGACTGCACAGACAAAGTACAAAATGACGTGTGGTCTGGTGTGAAAATGAAAAGCTTCAAGCAAAACATCATTTGATCAAGAAAATGTTCATACTAAAACAAGCAGTTCAAGCACAGAAGGAATAGCTTAAAAGTACCATGAAGCTTTGCTGAAATCCGTTGAGCGGTCGCTGTCCAAAGCGTACATTGATTTCTGGTGTTTACAGTTGAAAACATCTTCCAACGAAACATCATTTGATCAAGAAAATGTTCATACTGTACTTAAACTAGCAGTTCAAGCACAGAAGAAACAAGGAGGTCTAAACATACCCTGAGGCTTTGCTGAAAACCGTTGAGCAGTGCAGTTGCTGTCCAACGTGTACATTGATTTCTGGTGTTAGAATTGAAAACATCTCCTAACTAAACATCATTTGCCCATATGATTGAGGAAATCTTCATACTTCAACAAGCAGTTCAAGTACAGAAGAAACACGGAGGCCTAAACATACCCTGAGGCTTAATTGCTGAAAACTGTTGAGCGGTTGCTGTCCTAAGTGTACACTGATTTCTGGTGTAAGAAGGAAAATATCTTCCAACTAAACATCATTTGATCAAGGAAATGTTCATACTTAAACTAGCAGTTCAAGCACAGAAGAAACATGGAGGCCTAAACATACCCTGAGGCTTTGCTGAAAACCGTTGAGCGGTTGCTGTCCAACGTGTACATTGATTTCTGGTGTTAGAATTGAAAACATCTCCTAACTAAACATCATTTGCCCATATGATTAAGGAAATCTTCATACTTCAACAAGCAGTTCAAGTACAGAAGAAACACGGAGGCCTAAACATACCCTGAGGCTTAATTGCTGAAAACTGTTGAGCGGTTGCTGTCCTAAGTGTACACTGATTTCTGGTGTAAGAAAGAAAATATCTTCCAACTAAACATCATTTGATCAAGGAAATGTTCATACTTAAACTAGCAGTTCAAGCACAGAAGAAACATGGAGGCCTAAACATACCCTGAGGCTTTGCTGAAAACCGTTGAGCAGTTGCTGTCCAACGTGTACATTGATTTCTGGTGTTAGAATTGAAAACATCTCCTAACTAAACATCATTTGCCCATATGATTAAGGAAATCTTCATACTTCAACAAGCAGTTCAAGTACAGAAGAAACACGGAGGCCTAAACATACCCTGAGGCTTAATTGCTGAAAACTGTTGAGCGGTTGCTGTCCTAAGTGTACACTGATTTCTGGTGTAAGAAAGAAAATATCTTCCAACTAAACATCATTTGATCAAGGAAATGTTCATACTTAAACTAGCAGTTCAAGCACAGAAGAAACATGGAGGCCTAAACATACCCTGAGGCTTTGCTGAAAACCGTTGAGCGGTTGCTGTCCAACGTGTACTGTGATGCTGGAAGACTCTCCCCTGTCATGCTGCTTGTCTCCGAAAAAAGGTCCGAGTTCATATAGTCTGGCCGATCGTCTACATCTGAAAAAGGCAGAAAAGGAATAATATATAACAAACAACAGACACTTTATTGTCCACTAGAATTAATACATTCAAATGGAAAATTTAATTTGCACGAAATTTGTTTTTAACACATCTAAAATATCTGACGATAAGAGCAAAATAAAATCCAGCAGAGAAAAAATATCTCAAAATCCAGCTTCACTATCACATCATTAGCAAGGAAACTGTCTTTCCAGCCCTTAGATGAGCAATCAAGAACCATAGATGTCTAGAATTCTTAGCACTATAAGTAACTTACAGACTCAACACAGACAAACAAGCAGTACAGAAAATTGGCAAAGTCAAAATACTAAATCCAAAAACAACTACACATACAGGTACAAAGCATCAATTAAGTCTTTAAAAAAGACAATGGAAAATACATATCCCCCCATATATATATGAACATCCATTTTTACATATGTAAAACTGCATCTCATTGATTGGACAAAATCTCACAGAGCATTCAGGATGGTTGGCTGGTTATTATTTGCTATTGTCTCTTCAGCTGATATTGCTATTCAAGACCGATGCAAGGACCATTTCAGGAAGGTATCTCAGTTTTCACGGCAACAGTTATCAACACTCTCTTACCCCAGAGCTGCTGATGTCGACGCTCTTTGTCTTGCCTGACGACCGCAAGGCGATCAACGTAACGTTCCATGTCACTTTGCTGGCTCTCCAGCGTTGCCATGGTTTCCTGACACGCCTCACCGATGGCCTCCTTCAGGTGAGTCTCAATGATGTCAGTGCGACCGTGACTGTACATCTGTCAAGAACATGAAGGTAGGAACTTGAAGTTTTGCTGAGAAATCCTTTAAATTCCACCCTCTACATCCTTTTCGAGCACATAAAACCTCACTGAATCACCACAAATAAAAAGTAAGCTCTTTATATTTATAAACTCTGTGAGAGTCACAGAATTTAGGTATTATAGTCTTCCCATTGTACAATTTTGTAACAATGTCTACACTACACTAAAATCAGGAACAAAAAGAAAAGCAAGGACAAAAACTTGACATACACTGGTTTTACATCATTACTTTCATTCATGTTACAATAAGGTATTTGTTACAGAGCATGTGTACTCATGTCAGTGAAGAATAGACAACATAAATCTGCAGCAGCTAAGACATTATGACAAAGAGTAAACCAATTCGAAAATCCTACCCGTGGAACATAACTCTGCATGTTTGCATTCCTTCTTCCAGAACTTCAAATTACGTGTGAATCCTACATCCTTTTACATCCTTATAGAATGGAGTGTGCAGTTTACTTACCAGCCTCAAGGCCTCCTGCCACTGGGCACCCTCAACCAGTGTCACAATGGCCTCTTCCACATCCTTATAGAATGGAGTGTGCAGTTTACTTACCAGCCTCAAGGCCTCCTCCCACTGGGCACCCTCAACCAGTGTCACAATGGCCTCTTCCTCATCCTTATAGAATGGAGTGTGCAGTTTACTTACCAGCCTCAAGGCCTCCTGCCACTGGGCACCCTCAACCAGTGTCACAATGGCCTCTTCCTCATCCTTATAGAATGGAGTGTGCAGTTTACTTACCAGCCTCAAGGCCTCCTGCCACTGGGCACCCTCAACCAGTGTCACAATGGCCTCTTCCACATCCTTATAGAATGGAGTGTGCAGTTTACTTACCAGCCTCAAGGCCTCCTCCCACTGGGCACCCTCAACCAGTGTCACAATGGCCTCTTCCTCATCCTTATAGAATGGAGTGTGCAGTTTACTTACCAGCCTCAAGGCCTCCTCCCACTGGGCACCCTCAACCAGTGTCACAATGGCCTCTTCCACATCCTGCACAAAATAGAATACAGAAAACATCAGATCAGCTGATACAGTGGTCTGCATCCTTTTCGAGCACATAAATCCCAGAGTCACTTAAGACCTCCATTTAAGACCTCTATAATCTGAGAAAATCAGGTCTTAAAAGCGAGGGAGACTTAAAATAGAGTTAAATTTACCGACACTATGACAAGAGTCTAAGAAATGTTAATGTACAGGGAGTCTTAAAATCGAAAACTTTAATAATAAAACAGAAAACTAAATCAAAAAGTATATCCTCTTTTGAGCGTAGTTCACTGCTGCATCCTATCAATGCCTCACATGTAGTGTGATCTCTATCGAAACTAATTCCCTCTCGCCCACCACAAAAGCACACACAGTGATAGAAAATACCTTTGCATATTGTTCAAACATGACTGCTGCTTCACTGTATTTCTTACTGTCCTTCAGCCTCACTGCACAACAGGTAAAAATCAAATAAACAAATCATATCACAAGGAAGCACCATTACCTTCAACCAAGTTATTCTACTACATGAATTCTCAGTTCGGCTACAGTTAAAACTACAAAAAATTGTCAAGAAAAGCATTACAATCTCCCAGATGTCAGCAAACAAAGACAAACACTTAATACTTTTAACTCCGGTCTCAAGTCGTATACATACTCACCAAACTGCCCAAACCAACCATCCCCACTATCACACTCACTTTGAAACCTGGTTACACCCGCCCGACTAAGTGGTACCAACAGCAATAACACTGTCACTCACAACCTGAACTCAGACCCTAACCCATCTCCCTTCACCACCATATACCACAGTGGAACCCCCCTTTTAAGACCTCAAAAATATCAGAGAAATGCAGGTCTTAAAAAGTAAGGAGTCTTAAAATGGAGGTAAATGTACAGAGGTTATGAACAGAAAATCTCAAAAAGCAAGGTCTTAAATGGGAGGAAGTCTTAACTCGGGGGGTTTTAAAAGGAGGGTTTCACTGTATACCAATGACCCTGTAACATCCAAAGAAAATGTAACGTACCAGCCATATTGCGCGCCACATCAGCGACAGTGTTTTGATCAAAGCCGAGATGTGTTGCAGTGCACATGGCCTGTCGCCAGTTGAGGGAGGCAACAAAGGCATCGTGAGCCAACTGCCATTCTTCTGCACGTGAGAACATCACTCCTGCCTCGTTCTGACGATTCTTCTCTTGCAGGTAGTGACCGTACTCTGTTGCAAGAGTCTGAACAAAAAGAAATCAGAAATGTGTAACAGAAGTATGTTCATTTCACAAAATCAGATCTACACTGACAGACTACAAGTTCTTGGAGACACAAAGGTTTAGGAGGCAGACAGACAAAATCTTGTGCACACACACACACACACACACACACACACACTCACATAAACACCTTCTCCCCCCTTCCTCCTAACCCCCTCTTTAGCTCACAAACACACACAACACAGGTACAGCAGTCCCTGCAATGTACGGCCCCCGGCGTGAGCGGACACCTGACATGTACGGACACACTTGCTCGGCACGGAGTGTTTTCCTTCTATATTTGCCCCCCCTTAAACGGACACCTGCAAAACATGGACGCGGACACTCATTTTCGGTCCCAACAGCAGGTCATACCTCCAATGTACGGACAGACCATCGTCAAATTTTCACCACAACAAAATCGATAACAGAGCAGTCCGGCTCTTGGTACAAAGATCACAGCCGCAATGGCGTGATGACAGTCACTGATAACTTGAGTGCACGTGTACCCATCAGGAGGGGGGGGGTAGTTTTGGTCAGGAGTGGAGTACATGCGAAGATGCCAACATGAAACTGCACTGTGCTCTTTATTCTTGTCTGTTGGACGTAATCAACAGAAACCACAGTCGATGAAGGTCCTGAGCGAAAGAGAGTGAAAAACCGGCCACAGTTCTCTGCATCGTGTGTCTGTGTGTAACCTCTTTCATTGACAAGATACTCTTGTTTCCCCTCAGCCTTGACCAGTGAATCGGTTGCCTAATCTGTGAACCCTTCAGTTGTCTAGCTTGCTTTGTCAAAAGTTACGACACAGTCAACTGGTTTTGCTCTGAGTGAACAGTGCAGCTGGCCTCTCTGGCCACAGCCCCAAACAGTACATGGCTGGAGGGAGTGAGAGAGAGGGAGGGGGGGGGGTGGAGGGGTAGCTGGCTAAACTCTGTGGGGTGTCTGGTGTCAATACATGTCAGCAGGAAGAGCATTGGCGAGAAATAGAGAGGTGTACTCTTCCACACAATTTCCAAGCATCAGTTATCACGGCTTGGGGTAGGCATTAGTGAGGGAGAGTGGGAGATGTGTTATGTACAGTGTATTTCCGACTGAAAAGTGAAAAGTCACTGCCATGCTACATGATCGACATGCAGTCAATAAAGCCAGACAAGAAGAAAATAAATTACATGATTATGACATGCAGCTATTTATCTGCTGCTATTTATTCAAACTGGTTTTCAAGCTTATTCTTGCAAAGCATCTGCACACGCTCCTCTGTGCTGTGTCTGTGTGGCTGCTTTTGTATGTCAGTGCATGGTGAGTGTGTTCACTGCCTTGAGGATTTATTTGATCTTTTCTTTTCAACACTTTTCATACAAATCATTTTTACAGAACGTTTAAAGAAGTATTAGAAGTTTGTTGTTATTGTTTAGTAGCCACAAGAAGTGATTAGCATAGACTCAATCCTGTTGTTTGTGTGTCTCTGTGTGAGTGTATGGGGGACGGGGTGGTGTGGTCACCCCTCCCGTGACCGGCCACCTGCAATGTACGGACAGTTTTGCTATGGCCCCAGGGTGTCCGTTCATGAGAGGGACTGCTGTACAACATGGCCAAGTGGATAAGACACCGGCCTCCAATGCTGAAGGTTGAGTGTTCAAATCCTGGCGGCACCTGGAGGGTTAAGGTTGAAGATTTTTCCGATCTCCCAGGTAAACTTGTGTGCAGACCTGCTAGTGCCTTAATTCCCCTTCGTGTGTACACGCAAGCACAAAACACACCTGTACATGAAACACACCCCAACACACGAACTACACCAAATTTCCCCTTTAAGTAAGCATACAGAAGACAACTTACCCTAAACTGCTGACTGTCTGTGGGGAAGAGTTTGAGGGCTTCCACAAACAGCTTGTGTTCCTTGACCAGTTCCACGCACTCACTGAAGTGGTCTGGACCTAAAAGCAGTGCGAGGCTATTTAACGTTGCATCCAGACAGCAAAAGCGTAATTCAACATGAAGCACATCAAGTCAACAGGTAGAAAAGGGCTGTTAGAAAGAGAGAGAGAGATAGTAGTCATTAACGTTGCATCCTGGCAGCAAAGGCATAATTCAACATGAAGCACATCAAGTCAACAGGTAGAAAAGGGCTGTTAGAAAGAGAGAGAGAGATAGTAGTCATTAACGTTGCATCCTGGCAGCAAAGGCATAATTCAACATGAAGCACATCAAGTCAACAGGTAGAAAAGGGCTGTTAGAAAGAGAGAGAGAGAGATAGTAGTCATTAACGTTGCATCCTGGCAGCAAAAGCATAATTCAACATGAAGCACATCAAGTCAACAGGTAGAAAAGGGCTGTTAGAAAGAGAGAGAGAGATAGTAGTCATTAACGTTGCATCCAGGCAGCAAAAGCATAATTCAACATGAAGCAAGTCAACAGGTAGAAAAGGGCTGTTAGAAAGAGAGAGAGAGAGATAGTAGTCATTAACGTTGCATCCTGGCAGCAAAAGCATAATTCAACATGAAGCACATCAAGTCAACAGGTAGAAAAGGGCTGTTAGAAAGAGAGAGAGAGATAGTAGTCATTAACGTTGCATCCTGGCAGCAAAAGCATAATTCAACATGAAGCACATCAAGTCAACAGGTTGGAAAGGGCTGTTAGAAAGAGAGAGAGAGAGATAGTAGTCATTAACGTTGCATCCAGGCAGCAAAAGCATAATTCAACATGAAGCAAGTCAACAGGTAGAAAAGGGCTGTTAGAAAGAGAGAGAGAGAGATAGTAGTCATTAACGTTGCATCCAGGCAGCAAAAGCGTAATTCTACATGAAGCACATCAAAACTCAACAGTTAGGAAAGGGCTGTCAGAAAGAGTGAGAGAGATAGTTGTTTAAATGCCACATTTTATGAACAATTTATGGTTTTCTTTATCTCTCAGTTACTGCTTACTGTGAGCTGTAAGAAATATATTCTTTGTCACTCACAAGAAAGATAATACCTTGGGACTGAGGAGCATATTTAACAGTCTCAAAACAAATTCTGCATATTCAGCTTACTACCTTATCTCTCAATCTCATTGCTTATCATCATGCCCCACCCCCTTCCCTGGTGTAACCCGGTCCATACATACCACAAACAGCAATATGTCTGAGTGCAGAGCTGTAGTTCTTGAGGTGTTTGTCGATGGTGAACTTGCAGTAGCTGTCCTCCAAGCGTCTCAGCTGGTTCAGGAAAGGGATGTACTCTTTAGGATCCTGCCACAAACAAAACTGAGTTAAGAACATGTACAATACGTCCAAGACCTAGATTGTAAATCTATTGGAGTCTCTTTGCAAACCAAAATTCCAGAGAATGCACATTTTTGTTAATTCATACTTCAAGCAGTTTGCTCTACACTTGGTCCACACACACACATACACACACACACACACACACACACACACACACACACACACACACACACACACACACACACACACACACACACACACTATCACTGCACAGTCACATTAATCTAGTAATTCTGACCTTCTGGGACTTTTCTGCTACCATGAGAACCAGGTCAAAGTTGTACGTAGCGAGGGCAGCATCATACAGCTTGTTCACGTCCACCAGGAAGAGCAGAAACTTCAGGGCGTCTTCTGCGCTCACACCCTCTGTCTTTTCTCCTGATACTGTAACACAGGGGATCAAATCACAGACATAAATATATGAAGTGATGCTTTTTGTGAAGTCATTTGTCAGGTAATATTTCTGCAGTGCAAAAAGATGGTATATATACAGTTTGTTTGTTTGTTTGTTTGTTTGCTTAACGCCCAGCCGACCACAAAGGGCCATATCAGGGCGGTGCTGCTTTGACATATAACGTGCGCCACACACAAGACAGAAGTCGCAGCACAGGCTTCATGTCTCACCCAGTCACATTATTCTGACACCGGACCAACCAGTCCTAGCACTAATCCTATAATGCCAGACGCCAGGCGGAGCAGCCACTAGATTGCTCATTTTAAAGTCTTAGGTATGACCCGGCCGGGGTTCGAACCCACGACCTCCCGATCACGGGGCGGACGCCTTACCACTAGGCCAACCGTGCCGGTCTATAAATATACAGTGGAACCCCCCCTTTTAAGACTCCCTCCCCTTTAAGACCCTGTTTTCTCAGACTTTTTGTTCATCAACTCTGTAAATGTACCCCAATCATAAGACTCCCTCCTTTTTAAGACCTGATTTTCTCAGACTGAGGTCTTACGAGAGGGGGGGGGGGGGGGGGGAGGAGCGTGTTCATTGTACACACAATAATAAATGAAAACAAACTTCAAACGCATGAGGTGTCGAGGCTGTAATTGGTATAATACCGCCAATCTCAAGAGTTTCTGTTGTAGAAAAAAGGGATTTCCTCCCATGTCAGGGAATCTGCTTGAGGATGTACAAGACAGAAAGGAAAAAAAATCATGATCATATAACGGTAGATAATGCAATGGATCTTCTTTTTGCTTTTTCTCAGTGTCATCTTCTACAATGTTTCAAACTAACCTTTGGTAACATTAGGCAGGAAAAAGTCATCAATGTTTACACCATGTTGAAAATGATTTTGATTGTGGAAGGAAACGCCTTAAAGCACAGGCACACATATTCTCTTAAAAACACAAATATTCTCTTTAAAAACACAAATATTCTATTAAAAAAACTTCTTTTTTTTTTAAACAAAAGTATTTTCTTAAAAAACATATATCGTCGGTGAAATCGTGGGACCTCGTAAGTGCTTCTTGGCGCCAAGTCCCTTACCAGGTCCCACGATTTCACTGACGATATAATCTCTTAAAAAACATACCTCTAAGCTCCCACACCATTTCCAGTGCCTTCTTCAAGTCAGGTTCAGTTCTCTTCACGAGAGTGGTGAGGATGGCCAGACGATATCTGAGCAAACATGAACAAAGGTGTTTATTTATTAAGGAGATTTCTATAGCTACACAGCTAACAAGTCATACATGGAACCACCTATTGCCATACAAACTGCAGACTTCAATGGGTAGTGATAACTGTGATGAATCTTCAAAAAGTGTTTTTATGAAAGGCAAAGTGTTTAGAACATTCAAACACAACGTATATGCGGAGTAGAATTTGTACTTGCAACTATATCAGTCCATAAAATCATATCTCTTGTGCTCAAAAGTTATGGATAAAACTTACCAACTCATGCATGTATGTACAACTCTGGCTAGCTAAATGATCAAATACTGAAAGATCAACAAGCCAAGTAACTGACAAACACAAGAACTAACCAACCAACCAAGCAACCAGACGTATAGATTTCATAATTTCTGTGCTGCTCTTGCTTTTGCTTTTTGTTTCCCTCTGTATTTGTGACCCTCCACCACGGAATGAGTCGCATGTCACCTTTTCATGATTTTCATTTTTTTACATTTTCTTAAAGAGTTTTTTATTCTCTATCCAGTGGTGAAAACCGTTTTAGAAAAGAGTGAACACTTTTCGAGTTATAAGCCTGTGACTATGGTGACCCTCACACTGTTACTAGACACCCCCCGGACTTATATTATGCCTAGCGCAGAACCGCATGAGGTGACATGCGACTCATTTCTTGGTGGAGGGTCACATTTGGTTGTTTGTAAGTCCTGAAGAAGCCTCCATAGGCAAACATTTGGACATGCTTTTGTGTGTGCTGTCCTGGTATTGGTCAGTACAGATTTGTTTTGTTTTTTTAACTTTGTTCATCTCACCCACAGTCATTTTGTTGTTTAGATTTCACAAAGCAGGAAACCTCACCTATCAGCCCCTTTCAGTTCCAGAGCCTGCCTGACAGCATCACAGACTGTGTCCACCTTGTTCCGCCCTGCCTTGTTCTGTGATGCCAGGCCAGCTGGTGCAGGGGTGGAGGCTGCAGTTCTATTGTAGGCCGCTGTGTACATTGTCACTGTCACATCATCCTCTCTGAAGAACCAAATAGCAGACTCATTTGAAACAGTGAGAATGCATACTAACAGAAACACAGGCTAAATGAAGACACTACAGTGGAACCCCTCTGTTAAGATCCCCCATTTTAAGACTCCCTCCCTTTTAAGACCATGTTTTCACAGACTTGCTGTTCATAACCTCTGTAAAGTTACCCCAATTTTAAGACTCCCTCCCTTTTAAGACCATGTTTTCTCAGACTTGTTCATAACCTGTGTAAAGTTACCCCCATTTTAAGACTCCTTCCTTTTTAAGACCCTATTTCTTAAAGATTTTATGAGGTCTGAAATGGAGTTTCCACTGTAGCAGAAAACAAATAAAGCAGTCTCTGAATTGTGAGTGCCGTAGTTGTAAAATAGACATGGTTGAATGCTGCATGACATCCTTCTAAATCTAAGAAAATAATCAGCTGTTAGTTTGGGCATGAGGAGGTAAAGGAATCATACAAAGCAAAGGGAAAGAATAACTGACAAGGCATAGACCTGATCAACTAGGAAAAGAAGAAAATAATAAGCTCTTCCAGCAAACAGAAAAACATGCACAGTAAACACAGCTTCACGCAGAAAAAACCCAAGACATGAAATGAAAATGAAACACCCCACCTTCCAACAGGAAGACAACCAACGCACAAAAGCAACAAAAAGGGACTGGGTGGCCGAGTGGTAACGCACTTGCGCTCGGAAGCGAGAGGTTGCGTGTTCAGGCCTGGGTCAGGCCGCAATTTTCTCCCCCCTTTCCTAACCTAGGTGGTGGGTTCAAGTGCTAGTCTTTCGGATGAGACGAAAAACCGAGGTCCCTTCGTGTACACTACATTGGGGTGTGCACGTTAAAGATCCCACGATTGACAAAAGGGTCTTTCCTGGCAAAATTGTATAGGCATAGATAAAAAATGTCCATCAAATACCCGTGGGACTTGGAATAAAGTAAAATAATTACATCTCACACGGCATTAAGTCTCAGGAAACATGAATACACGCATGCAGGAAAAAAAAACAAAATATGGGTATGACTAAATTAATTTCCTTTGTTGGATCAATAAAATGTTATGAGTATGAGTTATGAGTTATGAGTTAGCGCGGTATGTATGGCAGCTCGCTTTCCCCGGGGAGAAAGCAGCCCGAATTTTCATGAGGGTAACCTCACTGGACTGTAAATCTTATCCAATCCAATCCAATCCAAAAACATCAAGGTATATCAAAGTCTTACTGAAGTTCAGTGAGGAAGAGGTTGATGTCTGTGACACTGGAAACCTGCTGCATGAACTGGGAGAGGTTGTGCAGGAAGACTGAAGGGCTGTGGTCGTACAGCAAGTTCAGGTTGATGCGATGTTTTTTCATTATGGTGAACGCTGACCCAAACTCCAACCTGAAGGCACAAACATGAGCATGTGTTAAAACCAAACCTGAAAACAGTGTCATATTCTGGTACAAGTATTACAAAATGTGGAATTGCTTGTAGACAGACTGAAACACAACCAGGGGTGAACAAGGGGGGGGGGGGGGGGGGGGGGGGGGATGTGTGTGTGCGTTGGGCGCATGTGCACCCCCCCTCCAGCTCCAAAAAACAAAAGAGATTAAAAATAAAATGATTCCATGGCAATTTCTAAGCTTAGATGGGACCAGATAGCACAATTTTGCTTCTTCTGACATAAACATTTCCGCGCCCTCAATTTACACTTTTAAATTCATAGTGCACCACCCCCCCTCTCCCCTAACAAACGAACTGATCCGCATCTGATACAAGTCAGCCCCTAGCTAAACTAAACGAAACGGTAACATATGCTGGAAGAATTCTCAACATAAAAAAACATTTCCCACAAAAAACACATCTGAAAGCTACTGATGAAGTGATATGTGATACAGAGAGCTAAGCACTCCAACACAAGAAAGTAGTGAGTAAGACTTATGAAGAAACAATCTCCCACTCCCAGCACCATCCATAACAAAAAGCAACTTTCATCCTGACAGATGGCAGACAGACCTGTCAAGTTTTCGCCGCACAGTTGCAAGCACCAGAGCTCGAGGGTGAATGGTTTCTAGGTTTCCACGCGGCATCTGTAACACCAATTTCGTGTCCTCTGCCACCACTGTCACTATGCGCGACCCTCTCTCCACTCGACGTATGCTCTCGTCAAATGGGTGAGCTTTTCCGTCTGACAGTTGAGGGAGATCTGTCAAGTATACAGAGAGCAAATGATTCCATAAATTGGTCAATCAATGCATCAATCAATGAATCATGCAGACGCAACAGACAGGATTCCACAAATTTGCCCAATGGTCATAAAGGTTGTAGCAATTTTCAAAAGTTAAAGGCAGGCCTTTACACCACAAAGGAAAACTTCTTCTTCTTCTTCTGCGTTCGATGTCACAAAGGAAAACAAATTGGCAGATATGCCAAAACGTCCTGTAAGTTTATTGTTACGTTACTAGAATGTATATGTATTTGATGTTCAAATAGTATGTTTTCATTCATAGTCAATATGTAAAGCACAGAGAGCATAGATTCCTGTGGTTCCACTATATAAACTGTCATTATTATTATTATTATCATTATTAAAATAGCAGCAAAGTTTTCAGTGATTTTAAAGAAGTTGTGCGGCTATACCAACGCCAAACAAGATCCGTGCATAGAAACATTTCAACTGACCTTTGAGAGGAGTGTGTCTGTTGATACATCGCACAGTGTGACTGAGGGTGGTGAGCAACAAGAACTCATCGTGAACAGCAAAGGAGGTGCAGTTTGAGGCTACCTGGAGTCATGTAAAAAAAGAAAATACAGCCCAGATTCTTCCACCAGCAAAACCAGAAACTCATTTATTCTCATGCTAACCAGTCACCCCCTTACTTGGCAGTGAGAGGCCCAGGTTTTGGAGAGTAAAGCGAGGTAAGAGTGTTTTTAGAGAACTGGCCTGAGGTGCACGAACCCAAAGTGAGTGCCACCCAAACAGGAGAGAACAAACTGCGGGGTCTGATTCATTTAAAACACAGCAAATCTCACTTTCAACCATTTCAACGCCGCGGCTTGCTCCCACTCAGTAAAGGTTGGTAACTTTTTCGTGCACTTCGGCCCTGTTCTCGACGAGAAAGGCTAGGAATTGGCGAAAATGGGTAAGCATCTCTCAGGAGTTGTTCGTGTTTGAAAAACCATGGTGATTGCATTGCTAGCAGTCCTGTTGGCTGTTCATAGACAATTCTTTCCACCCTTATTTATTTCTTGCCTCATCAGCACAAAATCGTTTTGCAGGCACACTCTTCTACTCGCCAAGCAAGCGACTAGCTTCCTAGCATATTTTGCCTGTATGGAACAGAAATCCGAAGAAAGTAGCAGGCTGACTAATTCAAAACCTACAGACACCCATTAAACAGGGTTTCAAATTCAAAGAGTTAGCTGACAGATGTAGCAAAATCTTTCTTTCTTTATTTGGTGTTTAATGTCGTTTTCAACCACGAAGGTTATATCGCGACGGGGGAAGGGGGGAGATGGGATAGAGCCACTTGTCAATTGTTTCTTGTTCACAAAAGCACTAATCAAAAATTTGCTCCAGGGGCTTGCAACGTAGTACAATATTTTACCTTACTGGGAGAATGCAAGTTTCCAGTACAAAGGACTTAACATTTCTTACATACTGCTTGACTAAAATCTGCACAAAAATTGACTATATTCTATACAAGAAACACTTAACAAGGGTAAAAGGAGAAACAGAATCCGTTAGTCGCCTCTTACGACATGCTGGGGAGCATCGGGTAAATTCTTTCTCGTCCCAACCAATATGGGACTCCCCCTAACCCGCGGGGGGTGTAGCAAAAGCTGCCAGGTTTAACTTAAGTGAGACACAATCTGTGTGTGACAATATAAAAGTCAGACTTAAACCATACAATAATGTAAATGGGTCAAACTATATTCTGCTACTACAACAAAACAAAAGAGACACCTACCTCTACACCATTTACATAAAATCGAAACCTGTCGGTCAGTCCAAGCACTGCTTCCTGAAAGGAAAGATGCAATTTCAAGTCAAAACATAATCATGTAATAAAAGTTCTTCATAAACTGCAGCTTATTTTTCTCTCACTCTGCCCAACCATGACAAACACTTAACAGATGCAAACTATTATAAAGTTTCAAAAGTAAACTTTGATTTAATTAATATACTTACCAACTCACATAGATAGCAATAACTTCGTTTGGTTGCTAAGACATTGAAGCACTCTTACATGGTAACATGGGGAGATAACTCTAAAACAAAAACCACATGCCATATAAGGCATGGTCCGTAGTGGTTATCTCCCCTACCGGTGTACCGCGCATGCGCAGGATGTATACCGGTGACACTCATTCCGTCCTGAAACATATACCCCTTTATACAATTTGCGGGGAAGGCTGGGAGGGAATTCAATATGTGAGTTGGTAAGTATATTAATTAAATCAAAGTTTACTTTTGAAACTTTATATTAAATTACATATTCTTACCCAACTCACATAGATAGCAGATTGCTAATTTAGGTGGTGGGAAAATGTACTCACAGTTAACATCTTGCGAGTATCTGGCCTGCAGCTACCATAGCTGGCAGACCGAAAGTTCCGTTCTGTCGGGCACTTGATACGTCCCGCAGGTAGAAATTTAAAAAGACATCTTCTGATGTCCAGTAGGCTGCATTCAAGACTTCTTCAAGTCTTCCAGACTTTAAGACAGCCAAGGAAGAGGCCCATGCCCTGACTTCGTGAGTCCGAGCTGACAGTAGAGGAAGGACTGACTGCCCCCCCCCCCCTTTTTCTTGCCACCACTTGTAAGCCTGTCTTACCAGAGTGGAAACCCATCTAGCCAAGGAAGACTTCATAACATCTTTTTCTCTCTTAGTATTAATGGAGATAAAAAGTAGTTTTTGTTTTGGTGACCTGATCGGGTTAGTGCGAGACAGGTAAGCTCTCAAGGCTCGCACAGGGCAATTAGCTACATCCGGGTCTGAAGGAGCTAGTATGTTGCTCAGCGGTTTGATCTGAACTAATGGAGATGGTTTATTTGGCTTCTGTTTTTTTGCTAAGAAATTAGAACAAAACCCGAGGACTACCGAACCATCTTTCTCGAACGAGATGTCTCGAGGTGAACCAGACAAAGCATGTATTTCGCTACCCCGTCTCGCGGAAGCCAGCATAGTAAGCATGACTGCTTTCCGAGTGAGATTATCAAGACTAGCTGTATGCAAAGGCTCAAAGGCTTGTGATCTTAAGTATTCCAAAACAAGAGGCAAATCCCAAGCCGGGACAGAAGATTTGGATTTAGCAAATCAAAGGGACGCTCCCTTAATCACACTGGAGATAACACCCCCAAGTGAAATAGAGTGACCTAGCTGTTTCAGCGTAACTGAAATTGCTGATCGACGAACCTTCAGTGAAGTCGGAGAAAGACCCTGGTCAGCAAGCCAGGATAAGTGGTTTGCCACCTGCATTGAACGGGGCGATGTAACATTCACTCCGTTAACTTGACACCACTTGGTCCATGCCAACCAATGCAAGGTGTAGACTGAAGAAGTTGAACCTCTATGCGATCCCTGGATCAAATCCAGCGTAGAGGCCGAAGCCCCTGAGCGTCTCAGTGATTCCCGCACAGTTGCCAACCGTGAAGGGAAAGCCACTGTGGGTTTTCGTGGGGGATGCCTGATCGAGGTTGAACTAGATCTCGATCTCTTCTGAGCTCGAGAGGAAACGGAGGCTTGCTTGCCAGCCGTAGGAGATCCGGAAACCAAGGTTGGCTTGGCCAGTTTGGAGCGATCAGTACTAGTGACGGTCTTTTGAGGTCCGCTTTTCTCAACACCCTTCCGAGGAGGGGAATCGGAGGAAACGCATAAGCGTGTAGACCGCTCCAAGATATCTCGAGAGCATTGATCCTCCATGCTTCGGGATCCGGGAATGGGGAGACAAAGATCGGCAGACGGCGAGAATACCGAGTGGCGAACAGGTCTATCATGGGCTTCTCCACTTGAGCCCAGAGGCGGAGAAGCGCGTGATGCGCAATAGTCCATTCTGTGTGGACAATCTTGGTAGACCGACTCAACGAGTCCGCCAAGACGTTCAGCTTCCCTGGAAGATACTTTGCTGATAGTATGATCTCGTGGTGGTGACACCACATCAAAATCTCGCATGCCCGATGTGACAAAGCTAGGGAGCAAGATCCCCCCTGCTTGTTCAGGTAAGACACCACTGTGGTGTTGTCTGAGTGTATCAGCACATGTTCTCTCCTGATGCGGGGAAGAAATTCCATCAAAGCCAGAAAAACTGCTTCCAACTCTAGCATGTTTATATGCCACGTGGCTTGCACCTGCGTCCACAGACCGAAGGTCGTGTGGTCGTCCAGGTGAGCCCCCCACCCCGTGAGCGAAGCGTCTGTGAATAGGAGCTTCGAAGGAGGGGAACGAACGATGGGAACGCCTTGTGTGAGCCAAGCTGTGATCAACCATTGCTTGGTTGTGTCGGCAAACCAGTCGCGAAGTGAGACCAACGTCTCCCAGTTCTGTGATTCCGGCTCCTATCTGGCAGAAGGCAAAACCATCCTGCCACTGGAAGCCACAGCCACAGAAGCGGAAGCAGAACCAGCAGTGGATTGGTAAGCATCAGCACCAACCGGAGTCATAGAATGGCGACCGGAAGATCCTGTTGTCCTACTACCGGAAGTAGCGAACACATGCTCTTCACACCCCAACCCGTACCCCGGAAGGGAATAAGGCTGACGTGAGGAATGAACCTTATGGCTGGTATGCACTTCCGCTAGAGCGGAAACCGTTGCCGCAGGTTTGCGTACTTCGCCAAGAACACCTCCTGCCGACGCGTAAGCGCCGAGAGGACCAGGAGGTGCTGTTGTCTGAAAATAAGACAAAAATTTGTCGAAAGGAGTTCCTGACGACGATTCCAACACCACTGTTGGTTCTGCAACTACGTCAGCAGACGTAACAGTCGCAGCTGGTTCTAAACGAACCCGCGCAAGAGACTTTGAGTTTCCAACTCCTGACGGGATGGGCAGTGAAGCAGACAAAGCTATCTGCCGGTCCGTCGCTAGCATGTCATGAACCTCTGTCTTGAAAGAAGACAAAATAGCCAGTAAATCGGCTTTACTCAAAGATTGCTCGGCTTGAGGAGCCTGAACCTTCTCCGAAAATGATTTGTCAGTTGAGGTAGGTTTGCCATCAATAGAAACGAAAAAGGATTCTTGAGTCTCCGGGTTGAGAACACTAACTATGGACGAATTCTCACTAAGAGAATTTTTCTAAGAGCTACGAGTAGTTGTGGTCGTAGCCGCCTTAGCTTTAGTTTTGCCCGCTTTGCCTGAGTGAGACCCTGGAGAGCTAACCTGCTTGGCAGAACTCCGAACTTTCTCTTTATTTTCTGCTTGTCAGCCATTTTGAATCAAAAATGAACTAACAACAAGAAGATGCAAAACGCTCAAATACGCTAAGAAAATTCTCTCAATAAGAAAAATAAAATCTCTCACCAATTCCTGAAGAAAGGAAGAAAGATGAAACAACGTTACCGAGATTCGATGGTCTTCACACAAGTAAAGACCAATGGCTAAAGAAAAGCCAGAGCACTTCAAAACACGTCCAGCGCCGTGCGTTGAAGGAAAAGGAATGAGTGTCACCGGTATACATCCTGCGCATGCGCGGTACACCGGTAGGGGAGATAACCACTACGGACCATGCCTTATATGGCATGTGGTTTTTGTTTTAGAGTTATCTCCCCATGTTACCATGTAAGAGTGCTTCAATGTCTTAGCAACCAAACGAAGTTATTGCTATCTATGTGAGTTGGGTAAGAATATGTAATTTAATGTAAAATTAAAATCACAAGAAATAAAAGGAAGTGAAAAAAAAAAGATAATTGTAAAAGTTCACCTCTAGGCAACTGTACCCGAAAGGAAATGTACATACAAGTACTTCTGGAACTATTATCTCAGAGAATGATATGAAACTCAAGTTTACCTACAATATCAAAACAATATTTCATTGAACAGGGATCACATCAACCAGAAATTTTCAGTATTTTAGCACACACAAAATCTCAAAATACCACAAACAATATGTCATGTTGTTTTGAGATTTCGTTAGTCTGAAGTTTTCTTAATTAGAAACAAATTGCTTATTGTCTCTGATTTAAGGTAAAGCATGTAAATGAGAAAGTATGTGTACAAACAGAAAACACACAGTTACCATGTTTGTTATCACGTGTTTATTGATTGATTAAAATTTTGGAAAAAAAAAATAAATAAATAAAAAATAAATAAAAATATCAGTAACCGGTCATGAATACTGGGCTACTTCGCTCGGCTAGTTCCTTGCTGACACAATATAATGTAATTATTGAATGCTGGACTTGGTTTGATCGACTGGTTGGTGTAACAGAGTGACCACAGCTATTGTGAGAACTATTGTTCCTATTAACGGCTGGCGCAGTCAACTGATTCAGAGCTAAAAGTGTTGGTTGAATGCATCACATTACCTCCCCATTAAAGCTGGTGACCTCCATGTGAGGGCAAGGAAATGGGAAGTGAAGTTCCTCCCCGCTGGCTTTCTCCCACGGCAACAATGCTTCATTCTCTGCAAATACATTCAGCTACACAATTGAAAAAGTTCTGTTTCATGCGCCTAGAGTTATGAAACTTTTACCCCTCCACATGGACACACAAATACAGTCACACACATGCAACGCACCTACACATATGCACAGTGACACACACACACATACACACACACTGATAAGATTATAATAAACGGTAGGAAGTAACAGAATACACCATATCATACAGTAAGTTGCTCTAGCTCTCTTAATAATTTGCCATTTGTAAAAGACTACGCACATAATTAAAACACAGGGTAATTCCTTACCTGTGCAATGTATGCAAGATTAGGCACTACCAACTCTCTTGGTGTATCATGCTGACCAGTTCGCTTACAAATTGCTTGGTCAAAGTCAGGAAGAATCAAGTAAAGTTACATCACTTATGTTGTATCATTTCCTCTCTGTTTGACTTTGACTCTGAATCTGTCATCTCTGGGTCAAGGAAAAAGCGAAGCGGTGGAAATGCATGTTCAGCATGGTTCATTGCGAAAGTTTGTGAGAATATTTTTACTGTTAATTGCTGTCAGTCACTGAATGTCCTTTGACTGACAGACATAAACATATTGGACTGATATCAACAGATGGGAGGGGTCCTTGAAGCATACTTACCAGGGTTAAACTTCAACACATGGCCTGTGGACAGCTGCACGGCCACACTGTCAGGGTTGCACGGATCCACAGACAGACTGATCACCTCTCCCTCCACAGGTACAGGGGACCTACAGAAAAACATCATTCAGAATTCACATGTTTATCCAAATCCCAACCACAGCGCACACACTGCATAATAGACTGGTTAAGTGTACAGTGTGAGTGTTAGTGTTAGTGGTTATTGGTACTTTTTTATGTGGTGACGTCAGCGTTTTGTGCGCAGTTCAAAGGTTATGGGTCAAAGTTTACGTTTGCTCCCTTTGATCTGCTAACGAGCGGTGGTTAAATCGACAGAAATAACGAGCCCTGAATGTTATGTAAAAACTCAGCGAACGCATGTTTATTCATACATTTCTTTATAACCAGTATGTTACTGAACAACTTAATGCTACAAATGTCAGTTTCATGTGTGATTTATTCCAGGTTTGATGCACTAAATTCTCAGCCAAAGAAATGAATCGGAATGAGTGAATCTGCAGACAGAGAAAGATGCACACAAACACTTCTCTTCCAGCGAATTCACTTTCTGAAAATTCTGTTCACGTCGAACGTTCTGCATGCGCCTATTCAACATTTGAGTGGTTAAAATGTATCACAGAAACATTAAGATGTATCAATACAAACAACATTGCAATAATCGTTTCTTTTGTTCTTGTTTTCGGCTGTGTCGTCTATTCCGTGTATGACTTTTCTTCTTTTTCCAACTGAAGAGTCCAGACATGGGACGCTACTCTTTCGAATTAATGCAACAGTTGTCTTCCCTCCCACCACGTTAACGAAAGTGAAACTAAACGCACGGGCCAAGACGCCGTTGTCGGTTTCGTTATGGTAAGCGGAATGCGTAATGATACATAGATTTTCCTTAAGTTAACCACTACTACTACCACTAAAACTGTACACTTAATCTCTCTATTGACCACTCTCCTTAATTATAAGGGATACTCTTGGTAAAAAAAAGGACGGTCTCAAATAAATCAGCCCAAGAGTTGTATAGTTCGGTATGGGGTTTGGAATAATATTGATAACACCCCACACCAGGAATATCTTAAAACTAGTGTCTGAACATTCAATTATTAAAATTGTGAGTGCTTTATTGGGGTAGTCTTTTTCTAATTTGTTTGCCTCAACAAAAGTGTGAATTGGTTGCATTTGCTAGATTACAGATTTGAAATCCTAAAATTCAACAGCTTCTGACTGCCCAAAATCAAGAACAAAAACAAATATATGATCCTACACTGAATCGGGATTGCATCCCTGAAGTGTAGCATGTTTCTCTTATCACACTCATTGAAAACCGAGTGCCCGAAGCATAAGAACCACCTTTGGAGGCAATGCCAGTCAAACAGGATTGAGGTAATAGCCCTATAAAACCTGCTATGGATATGCAAAGGTTCCCAAGAGCACACAAGGTGACAGCAGCAGCCAGACCCCATCATAAACAGCTACTCCACATCTCACATGTGTGCTGTCTTCTGACTTAAAACATCAAGCTTCTTCTTCTTCTTCTGTGTTCCCGCTCTTCTTGTTGGGTTTGATGCGTGCATGCCTGGTTTTCTCCTGTAGATGGGTGTCGGCACAGGAGGTCTGCCCGCTGTCCTCAGCCAACATGCTCCGTCTTCATGGCAGCTCAGGTTTTTTATCGAGGTTCTCTCCTCTAGATCCGCCGTGTTTCGCCTAGGGGCTTGCGCTGCCTAGTTGATAGGGTCACCTCGTAGAGGATGTGGTCATAGACCACGCACGGTCGGTCTTGGGATAGGGAAACGTTATGCTAGTCCGGAGGGATTACGCCACAAAGGCCACCTCGCGAAGACCCAGGGTCCTAGACTAGGGAGGTCCAAGGGGGAGCACCGGGAGGGCTACCCCTCTACCCGCACCTCCAACACAATCCCTTCCCCTGGTAGCTTCATCCCCAAGGAGGAGACAGAGCTACCTGCAACACCCCATCAAGCTTCTAATATAGCTCACCCTTTGCCAGGGAGTTGTGTTGCTGCCCTACATGCCAACCGGCATAACGGGCAGTCAGTAAAGTTTGCCAGGGAGACAACTCCGTCAATGCAGAGCAAATGCATGTGACAAAGAGGACTACTGCATCACCCTGTAACATTAACACAACACCGCTATCAAACATGCCATCAAGCAATGCAAGTTTTCCTATCATTTCTCCCCATGTTTTTCCTACCCAAGCTCATGTTTATCTGCACTGGGGGCTTGAGGCAGACGTGCGGTGCTCAAGACGACACCAGCGTCACCTTGGATACTGAAGACCAGGATGTCAGCTCGCGGCCAGCACAGGTGAGTGATGCACGCTGGGAATGGTGTCTGACAGGCCGGCATCAACCCACTGGAAGTAACAAAATACAATGTGCTCACACTACTTCTCGCTCTCTCCTACACACACACACACACCCACACACACACACACACACACACACACACACACCCACACACACACACACACACGCAACGCACCTATGCATGTGCACGGTGACACACACATTTATAGTCATACACACACATACACACACACACACACACACACACCATGCTCTCTCTGTTTCTGTCTGTCTGTCTGTCTGTCTGTCTGTCTGTCTGGACGTCCGTCTGTCCATCCGTCCGTCCATCTGTCTGTCTGTCTGTCTGTCTGTCCGTCCCTCCTTCTCTCGCTCTCTCCCTCAGTCTCGCTCTCTTCCTCAGTGTCTCTCTCTCTGTTTTGAGGTTTTATGGGCTAGGAAGAGTTACATTCCCTGACGGTGAGTCAAGTTGTAGTCATGCTGACAGAGTCACATTGAACAACAAGCTCTAATGTGCAAGTTTTTAAAAGAGAAAGGCATCATATCGAGTGTACACTGCATGTCAATATTCACATTGGAGCTCATTGTTCATTGTGATGCTATTGCCTCATTTACAACTTCGCTCACCTTTAAGGAATATAACTCTGCCAGGCACATGTCTCAGTTGTTTCACTTGTTCCCTACACAGGTTTAATTCACACTAGGTATAAGCAATGAGGATATTAGATGAGCTCCGAGCAGCAGAGTTTTCTTACCTGTACGAACCATTGAGGACAGGTGTGCTGCACTGCGCTCTGAACCCTTCTCCCCCTGCTGCGTCCAGTTTTGCACTAACCTTGTTCTCCAACGCTCCTGAAACACAAGACTGATGCTACAAACAGTGACACCGCTTGCCATTTTCAAAACCAGTCGATATGTTTTGTCTTCTTACAGAGTCATGTAGTGCGTGTATCTGTGTTTCGATACAGACGTTCGGAGAAACACGAACGTCAAGTTCAAGTAAAACGACCCCTGACACACAAATTTTGACCCGTGCACAAGACGTATCGATAAACAAAGCACAAATAAGAAACAATAATAAAAGCAAAGAAAATAGCAACAAGATAGGCAACCATCTAACAAAGCCGAGCAAGCAGAATGACAGGTCTAATGAAAAACAAAGAGGTACTGAGTCGGAAACAAGATCGCGATTCTTTCCTTCGCTGCACGACGCAAATCTTCTGTGACCTTTGACCAAACGTAGCTTCCACATTCGATCACTCAGCTTAATATTTACAACAGAAAGCCAAGGGGGTGGAATACTGAGATGAACCTACAGAACTGTGCATCCTCAAACCTGACATATTCATCCCAACATTTAATTAATTCAAAAACACAGAAAGTTGCTTTCACACGCCAGCTTTGATTGCCAGTGGTTATCAAACTGGGACTCGTGTGGTTATCAGCACGGAACCCGTGTTTCAAAGCATGGCTCCCTGGGTTGATTGTGCACTTATTTTCTCACTACCAAAATGATGACAAAAACGATGTTTGGTGGTTTGTTGACAGACCAGCTTTTTTGTCGGTCCTCGGGGGGCATATCGACTTTTGTTTCATATTTATTGACCTTCGGCCTTGGTCAATAAATATGAAACAAAAGACGATATGCTCCCCCTCGGACCGACAAAAAAGCTGGTCTGTCAACAACCCATCAAACATCTTATAATGTCCTCCTATCATAAGGACCTAACATAACAGGCACCCATTTACCAGAATCTCTCACAGACATTCAAAGACGTAATATGTAATTCTATAGAAACAAGCTTTACTTGATGTCCAGATTCATTTAAAAACACCCACCTTTCTCACCACTGCTGAAAACGAGGAACTGGTTGTCATGCGTCAAGACTCCAACATCGCCAGTGACCTCTGGTGGGGAGGCAGGGGAGACAACCTGTGCGGCAGCAGACGGCAGAGGAAGCTGAAATGCCGACATAGGCGGAGGGACGACCATTTTACGCATAGGAGTCACCTTGAGATTGCCTGCGGAAGAGCAAGAAAGAAACTTCCCTGTTTAGAAACCGATGCAGGCAGGTTCACTGTTACATGACATTTCTCTGCTTTCATGCTCCCTGTCACAGATACAATATGGAGACCCTGAAAATACAATCTTGTTGTCTGAAAGACACAGGGACACCCTGCACGGAATTCAGTTCAGCACAATTAATCACAACAAATCATACCCACAAAAACCTTTACTTTCACCACTAAATTGCATACATTTTGACCCCCACCCCTGATCCCTACAGCTACTATTACCACCACCAGACCTGTTTACTCTTACGGAATGGGCGGAAGTTTTACGGATTTAAGATCGTTTTTCCGCTTGTCCGCGCACTGCTTGAAGTCTTCCGCAATTTGGCGCGATTTTGAGAAAAAAATATTTGTGATGTTTTCGGTAAAAAGTCGCGATAGTTTTCTCAGTATTAAGACGTCTTTCGTCAATTTCCTGTTAGAACCGTGTGTCTTCTTCCGGTACTTTGGTTACACGTGTTGCCAGTTGGTGTCTTTTTGCAAAATGCCTCCAACGAAAAGAAAGGAACAACACCGACACCGACACGAAACTGACGATGAAGAGCGCGACTAATGCGTGTGGGGCAAAGAAGAAGAGAATCTATTATCAGAAGTGGAAAGAAGATTACTCAAAGAAGTGACGGACTTGACGGTTTCCAAGAAATTTGGACCAAGCCATTCTTACTGCACGCTGTGTGACAGTCATTTCTCGATCACTCATGGTGGGAAGAATGATTGTGAACGGCACGTACAGTCCATCAGTTTATCATTTCTGGGCACACAGCAAATTTAATTATGAAAAAAAAGTGTTTTATTGCTTTAGAGCGAGTTTGTGGCTTTAAAAAAAATCTTCCGCATGAAGTGGAAAATCTTCCTCATTTTCCTCATTTTCCTTCAAATCTTCCTCATGGGTCAATGTAAGGGTAAACAGGTCTGCCACCACCACCACCACTTGCTCAAAGCAGGAAAAAAAACAAGACAGCAGAGACAGAAGTTTCATTTTACTGTAGTTTGCACAAACTTACTTCCATCAATGACAAACACATTGGCAGGATCTGATGAGGTCTGTCCAAGGCTGTGATTTGTGGTCCAGGTCCATGTGTACCGAAAGTAGTGACCTTTGGAGGTCACAAGATGCAGATGACCTGCCTGCTCTGGATCCCAGGTCAAGGCTGATATATCACCTTGGTGAGAGCCAAAGGTTAAGGTCTGTTTCAAGGACCAGTAGTAGTTACTGCTCGTCCACAGCTGAACTAGAAAAATGGGAAAAAGTAGATGTACATATACAGTATATATATAATTTCAAGAGCAGCAATCTAAATAACAATGCAGTGCCAGTTCTATCAGTACTTGTTCTTTTTTAATCTAACTGTTGCACTCTCACAATTACATGCAAGCGCATGCAAAAAAATATTATGTCAACAGAAAGGTTACCATGAAAGGATCCACTCCACAACATCACTATTCATTCTGCTTTTCATATATCCTGTTTTAGACACACATTAACACTGCATTTCCTAGAGCAAAAAGAATAAACCATAGAGTGGATCATATATAACAAGTAACGGAAGACAAAAGATTTGAAGTCTAAAGTATACTACAATGCCTGCTGCAGAATCAAAACATTAACACACATTTTTGTTGTATTTCTACCAGAAAAATCTTGACATTTCAAATACCATATGAGGAAGGCTTGCTGGCGTCACTTTCTGTTTCAGCCACGTTGGGGTCAGGTGGAAGCTGCTGACACCACACTGCCAAGATGGTGGAATCCAGGTTCCACAAAACCTCTTGTACCTGGCGATAATAGAAACAATAAAACCACTCTACTTATAGTTATACAAGGCACACCTTTGCATTAACAGAACGTTGCTAAAAAACCAATCAAATATACTAACCATGACAAAGACAGCAATGTGGGTTTTTTGCCTGTGAAGGCTTCTCCAGGACAAACATAGAAGAAACAAATTCATTCATTCTAACCTGGTTCAATTGATGAACATTATATTTCCCTATGAAAATGTCTAGGAAATTAAAGCTGTGTGTACAAGAAGAATTTGTCAGAGAAGTGGTTGCCTTCTCTGTTTCAATCACTCCTGAGCAAATGCTAAAAAATAAAATCATACTAAATGTGCCAGAAGGACTTTAGGGTTGTCCTAAAACAAGGCTCCACTGTACCTTAAAGTTGTCTTTGCCCGAAGCCAGAGTGAACTCTCCATGCTGTAAACCATTCTTCTCAAAGAAGACCACATTGTGCTTGTTCGGCTTCCTCTGTGTGGACGCAATCAGTGCGCCTGATGGCCTGTGATAGGAACCCACAGAAAGCAATTAGTCCATCATTTAGAGATCTACATATATGCATACTGTTTCTTAAAGAAATCCAAATGTGCACACACACACACACATACACACACTATCACACACACACATACACACACTATCACACAAACACACACACACACACACACACAGTAAAAACAGCAGAACTTACTTCCAGAAGAGTGCCTGTTCCAGTCCATTCATGGGTTCCGAAGTGGACTGCAGGACACCCTCACGTGACCACACCCTGATGTATCTGGCAGACGTTTTGCGATTAATGGTGCTGACAGCAAAATACTGTCCATCACCACGCCAACGGATTCTGGGTCTCCTATCATCCCATGCTACAACCCCCTCTGCATTCTGGAGAAGGAATTACATTTGAATTAATTGGGCTGTTGCGTCGAATCGTGCAGCCTTGAAATATAAGTGTACTCTCTCTCTCTCTCTGCTTGCAGGAGTGAACCGAACATTTTCTTTTGCATATATATTATATATACTAAAAATAAAAACTATATACATGTACTTCAAGTATTAAAGAAGAGGCCAAGCACTGTGGCACACAATAAAACAAAAACAGCAGTAAGAACAAAAGAAGCCTGTTTTATAAAAGCAGTAAAGTTTCTTACCTCTTTCTGTGTGCGTGCAGCCTGCTTGCCTTCTGATCCATGGAACTGTGTCTCCTTCTTTCCCCAGCCCACGGACACAAATTCTTCTGAGGAACAAAATACAGACAGAACAACGCCAACATCAGTGAACAAGTCACAGGACGGTATATATTATGTGGCAAAATACAGCACAGAAGTGCAATTATGAAGGTTATTTCTCTTCCACTCTCTCATTCCCAATCAAATACATGTATGTACATTTCAACAAATGTATTTCAAAGCAAATTCAAAACATAAGAGAGAAAGAAGAATAAGATGACCCAATGTTGCTTATTTTTCTTATGTCTCAAAGAAAGTTAAAAATAAATAAATAAACTCATGATGCAAAAAGAATAATAAAGCTAGCTAATAGAAACAGCTACTATCAAAATATGCATGAAACTATCAAGAAACGAAGAGATAAAAGACATTGATGTCACAAAAATCAACTATCCACAAACTCTTTGCATATAATCAACGAGGCACAACAACAACAACAAACTAAATTTAGCAAAGCAATCTGTCTACTTCAAAGCACAAAGAAGCTTCTTTGCCAGACCTTCTCCAAAGTCAGTTGAGTGCATAGGAATTTCCGTAATGGGATCAAATTCTCGAGTCATCAAAAGCAGCGTCTCTGCACCTGGTAAACAGAAGATCAATATGCCGGTACAGATATTCAGTAAACAAAGAGCATTCTTCTTTATTTAGCATCTCTCTTAAACTTTTTTCCCCCCAAAGTGCTTCCTCCCTGATCTCAACAAAACAAGAATGACGTTCTGCATATGTTCTATGGTGTTGTAAGGAAAAGTAATGTAATGTAATGTAATGTAAGGTAAGGTAATTTTATAGTCCTGTGAGGTCACCCTCATGAAAAGTCGGCTTAATTTCTTCCTGTATGTGTTTTCCCAAGCCCTGAAACTTTTGTTGTAAATTTGGGATCTTTATCATGCGCATGCGAGCACGTGGGGTAGTTCAGACACCAAAGAGACACTGCACAAAGTCAACTCTAGGAAAATAAATCCCTCACCAAACACAGGGTTCGAACGCAAGCAATAGCAACAAACTGATTTTAAAGTCAGCGTGCAACAAACTGAGTTTTCTCTCTTTTCTTCTGTGGTGCATATATTTGGAGAAATGAGCCAAAAACCTTTGAAATCCAAAACTATTAGACAAATGCAATCCATGAAAAGATGACGGGAAACAAAAGTTTTGTACACCAATGTAAACACTGTACATTTCTCTGCCTGCCATTATTGGGCAATCCAGGCTCATCCAGACCTCACAGCAATCCTCTCACCATCAACCCTCTTTACACATCAGTCCACACACACACATCAGTCCACACACACACACACACACACACACACACACACACACACACACACACACACACACACACACACACACACACACACACACACACACACACACACACAACAAACCTGTGGTCAGCACCAACAGTTCTTGGTCAGGACTCCACTGCATGGCTGTCAGACCACTGTCCACACTGCCCATACACTCCGACTGCACAGACACAGCATTGAATGATAAATGAAACATGTACCACTTTGCCTGTTAGCGCAACATCACCTTGTGAATGTCAGACCTGCAGAAGCACAAGCAAGTCGATTTACAAGGTCTCCTCCAATACCCACACCCGTGTTTTTTTCTTCTTCTCTTTCTCCCTGTATCCTTGGGGTTAACTCATTCGCTGCGTGTCTAAATTTCCCCTGTGTTCCCTGCCAACGCGCGATTTAGAGCCATTTTGAAAAAATTATTAAAAATCAACAACACAAGATAACCTTACATACCTTATGTTTTTGCAAAGTTTGGAACTTACTCTTTTAGAAAATATATGAAACATTTGAAAGTACATACCTTTTGTTGTCTTCATATCCAGGCAAAATATCCAATTTGAAGCAAAACAAAAAAACTTTCTACGTCATGGGTTCATCATACACAATGTCATGATCGACATTTGCATTGCCCGAATCATCACCCAAATGATCGTCCATTGGCACAAAATCGTCACCAGAATCTAAAATATCATCTCCACTATCATCATCACTGAGGTCAAGATCAGAACCGTACTGAATAACACGTTCTAGCACTCTTTTCAAGTTACTACGTCTCAGCAGAACGATCCGCCATCTTGGAAAAGTCAAAACACGTGGGTCGCACACCGTCAACAAAATTTTTATTAATCCCAACAATTTAAGGGAAGGAACTGTTTACAGTGAATGGTACCACTGTAGACAGATAGAAGTTCATTGCAGGGGTTGTTTCCCTTGGTCAGCAGGACCGTTTACACAGTTAAAAATTCGTGATATCCGTCGGAACTCAAGTACCGGCACGCAGCCAACGCTAAACACAGGTGTCGGAATTCCAGTTCCGACACGCAGCGAATGAGTTAAAGGTCGAGTAATAAAATGTCGAGGACATTAATTTGGTCGAGAGTCAAAACGTTGAGGGTGACAATAGGTCGAGTGCGACAAAAGGTCAACAGCAAAGGGTTGAGTGCGACAAAAGGTGGTGTATGGTTAGGTCAATAAATGAATTGTGAATATCAGATTCGTATGGGTTTGGAGAATGATAATGAGCTGCCACTCGTATGGGAAACATTTTCATTGCTGTATTGCAACTCTGTTTATGTACATCCTAAACAAGATATGTGTGAACAGTGCCGGTTCACAAATAAACTGACACAATCTTTGCTGCAACAGTATCCGTTGTATGTCACCATGTCTTTACCATTCTCTGACTGACAGCGCTCCACCCTGTGTCTGTGTCCCTGTCCAAATCTCCTGTCACCCTCCATTTGGATGTGCTACATACATTTATACTTTAATTCAAAACTTTGAGAAGAGACATTCTTTTGTGTGTCTCGAGCTGTGGTCATTATGCCCCCAACGGCACATCATTTACCGAAAAGGCCAAAGCGACCAAACCAAAATACCAGTTACTCAACACACTGTTTCTCACTAACGTGTTATGACTAACTAAACAAAACCAACTTATTAACCATAAACTAGGGAAAATTAATACAGCATTTATCTTTCGCAAAAATTATAAACCAAACAAAATTCATGACAACCGAAAGATATTCCTGAGTAAAAACAAACAAAAAACGCCTAGAACAGACAGACGTGAAGAAAGGGAACTCAACATTTCCAATTCTTGACCTGTTGTCACCCTTGACGTTTTGAATCTCAACCAAATGTCCTCAAACCTTTTGTCGCACAGCTGTATACTTGCCTATCAAGACTCAAGACTTAAGACTCAACATTTTACTGTCCTTATAAAAACAAGGAAAATTGACATGCAGTGTCAGGCGATCACAGACACAAAAAAGATCACATCTACTAAGAGTTAAGGATTGCAATTAAAACTAACAACACTAACCGTAACACATTTACTAAGAATTAAGAGTTGCACTAAAACACATCGGAAACCTAAAAGTAAAACAGTCTCTCATGGCACACACACACACACACACACACACACACACACACACACACACACACACACACACACACACACACACACTCTCTCTCTCTCTCTCTCTCTCTCATCCTCTCTCTCTCTATACTTAGAACCAATAAAATATCCTCAGATCAAGTGCGTACTTCCTCCGAAAACGGCGTATGGTGGCCTAAATGGCGGGGTAAAAAACGGTCATACACGTAAAATTCCACTCGTGCAAAAAACACGAGTGTACGTGGGAGTTTCAGCCCACGAACAAAGAAGAAGAAGAAGTGCGTACAAAAACACACTAGCATGATATAAAAGTTCATGAATAAATAACACAGTGCGTATCACGACCAGGAGCATCCTTCCAACTCGCACGCATTATAACACACCCACACACACACACACACATATCCCCACATCCACCTCCTTCTTTGGCAACACCCCCCTCCCCCCTTGCCAACTCTTGACCACCACCACAACAACACATTATCACAAAGTAAGCATGTGAAAATCATTCCCTTCTAATGACTTACACTTACAGTCATGAAGCAGATATATCTCCACAGTGGTCTCCCCTTTAAAGACTATCAAAAATCTGAGAAAATTCAGGTCGCAGACCAATTAGAAGAGAGGGGTCAGGTGTTAAAATAGAGGAAAGCTGACAGATAACATGCAGAGAAAATCTGAGGAACCCCAGGATCTTAAAATGGGGGTTCTACTGTATGGTAAAAAACAAACATTTTAGACCTCCCAAAATCTGAAGAAAAAAAATCAAGCCTTAAAAGGGAGGGAGTCTTGAAATTGAGAAAAGGGTTTTATAGTTATAAACAGGAATCTTGAAGAAAGGAAAACAAGTCGCGTAAGGCGAAAATACAATATGTAGTCAAGTAGCTGTCGAACTCACAGAATGAAACTGAACGCAATGCTATTTTTCAGCAAGACCGTATACTCGTAGCATCGTCAGTCCACCGCTCATGGCAAAGGCAGTGAAATTGACAAGAAGAGCGGGGTAGTAGTTGCGCTAAGAAGGATAGCACGCTTTTCTGTACCTCTCTTTGTTTTAACTTTCTGAGCGTGTTTTTAATCTAAACATATCATATCTATATGTTTTTGGAATCAGGAACTGACAAGGAATAAGATGAAAGTGTTTTTAAATTGATTTGGACAATTTAATTTTGATAATAATTTTTATATATTTAATTTTCAGAGCTTGTTTTTAATCCGAATATAACATATTTATATGTTTTTGGAATCAGCAAATGATGGAGAATAAGATAAACGTAAATTTGGATCGTTTTATAAATTTTTATTTTTTTTTACAATTTTCAGATTTTTAATGACCAAAGTCATTAATTAATTTTTAAGCCACCAAGCTGAAATGCAATACCGAAGTCCGGGCTTCGTCGAAGATTACTTGACCAAAATTTCAACCAATTTGGTTGAAAAATGAGGGCGTGACAGTGCCGCCTCAACTTTCACGAAAAGCCGCATATGACGTCATAAAAGACATTTATCAAAAAAATGAAAAAAACGTTCGGGGATTTCATACCCAGGAACTCTCATGTCAAATTTCATAAAGATCGGTCCAGTAGTTTAGTCTGAATCGCTCTACACACACACACAGACACACACACACACGCACACACGCACATACACCACGACCCTCGTTTCGATTCCCCCTCGATGTTAAAATATTTAGTCAAAACTTGACTAAATATAAAAAATAGTCTGTTTACGGTAACCCGACCGACTCTATTTTTTTCGCGCGACCCTAGACTTTTTTTTGGCATTTGGGGAAAAAAAAAAAAAAAATCTTGTTTTTTTGTCAAAATAACGTAAAAATATGGGTTTTTTGGGGAAAAAAAAAAAAAAAAAAGAAAAGAAATCCCGACCTACCGACCCTATTTTTTGAGCCTATGTTACCGTAAACAGACCTATTTTTTTTGTGGCCTAAATATAAAAACAAGAAGGGCAAAGCCCATACGACTCACATGCTTGACCTTGACCTTTACATGACCTTGACCTTCAGGGTCAAGGTCAAATAACTAAACCTAGCAATGACATCATACACTAAGAACTGCTTTACACATTTTTCCTACCAAAATACATGTGACCTTGACCCAAGGTCAAGGTCATCCAAGGTCATGCAACACAAAGCTGTTAATTCAAGACATAGGAAGTACAATGGTGCTTATTGGCTCTTTCTACCATGAGATATGGTCACTTTTAGTGGTTCACTACCTTATTTTGGTCACATTTCATAAGGGTCAAAGTGACCTTGACCTCGATCATATGTGACCAAATGTGTCTCATGATGAAAGCATAACATGTGCCCCACATAATTTTTAAGTTTGAAACAGTTATCTTCCATAGTTCAGGGTCAAGGTCACTTCAAAATATGTATACAATCCAACTTTGAAGAGCTCCTGTGACCTTGACCTTGAAGCAAGGTAAACCAAACTGGTATCAAAAGATGGGGCTTACTTTGCCCTATATATCATATATAGGTGAGGTATTGAATCTCAAAAACTTCAGAGAAAATGCGAAAATGTGAAAAATGGTCGTTTTTAAGACAACAATTACGGCCCCTGTGACCTTGAACTTGAAGTGAGGTCAAGTTGCCGCACATGTTTTTTGAGATCTTGTAACCATACACCATCAGGCCACATCAGGTGTTGATAGACTTAATAGTGTCCAAGAAAATCCAACGTTAAAGTTTTCCGGACGGACGCCAGGACGGACGGACGGACGGATGGACGGACGACTCGGGTGAGTACATAGACTCACTTTTGCTTCGCATGTGAGTCAAAAAGGGGGGGGGGGGGGGGGGAGGTGGATGTCCAGTGGGAGCTAACAATTTGTGAAGTTTACCTCGTTCAGATCCAAAGTCCAGAGCATGAGGTTACCATTGCTGGTTGCGATGCAAGCTCCACCCTGATCAGGTAAATACTGCACCCCCAACACATGGCCTTGCCCCTTCATTCCCACTGCCGCCTCACTCTGCACTGAATGGCTGTGTGTCACCTTCACAAAATAATATTTGTTAAACATTTTACAGTAACAAGCTCAAGTCTGTGAACAACATCAAATTCTTTGGCCATGAAGAACAGTGTTTATATTTGATATACAGTGGAACCGCCCTTGACCTCACAACAAACTGAAGATACATACCCAGTCACACTTCCATGCTATTGCAAAACAAATATAATAACAACATTGAAAACAAATTGAGCTCAGCCATATCCTCCATCTGCCATGAATAAATAAATATACACAAAGTTACACATAATCAAGCTTAAAGGGTCACTTACCTGGACCCTTTTTGAAGTTTGATTTTGGAATAATTAACCAGAATATAGTCTTAAAAAAAGCCTGCTAAAAAAAGTTTAAAATACCTTCCTTGAGACATGTGATACCTCTCTGTATTTTGTTAACTTTATCATCAGATTTTGTTAGAATAATATACACATTTTTTATATATATGTGTGTGTGTGTGTGTGTCACTGTTAGTGTGTGTCATTGTTAGTGCGTGTGTGTGTGTCACTGTCAGTGTGTGTGTGTGTGTGTGTGTGTGTGTGTGTGTTACTGTTAAGAGTATGTGTGTGTGTGTTTGATCATACATATGCCTGTGTCACACGCAGTATGTGACTATATATACATCTACTAGAATGAATACCCGCTTCGCCGGGTAGCCGGCTTCGCCGGGAAGAAGTACTTAGAGCCGTACGCCGGCTTCGCCGGGTCCGAACAATGGACCCGCCAAGCTTAGGTCCCTCCCAGATTCGTGGAATGGGAACAGCACGAAAATGATTCAGTGGCCATAATGCCATTCCTGACCATATCGAGTCCCATCCTTGTCGACGAATGTAACCGTGTTAATCACCTTTGGAGGCGAACTCCACTCAAACAGGATTGAGC
The DNA here is from genome assembly GCF_037325665.1 of Littorina saxatilis. Taxonomy (NCBI): domain Eukaryota; kingdom Metazoa; phylum Mollusca; class Gastropoda; order Littorinimorpha; family Littorinidae; genus Littorina; species Littorina saxatilis. The sequence continues at coordinate 76,551,398 of NC_090245.1, forward strand.
AATTTAGAGCTTATCTCTAAGCCCTTTTGAACTGTTATGGCTTCTGAAAGGAAGGCCAGTACATAAAATTACACAAAAGCCGCCAGACCACATCACAAACAGAACTGAACAATGCACAGGTGTTGCTCACATAAAAACACACACACACACACACACACACACACAAACACAGAGAAGCCATATCTATAGAGAGATAGATGACAGTGTATTTTTCGCGTGGCTATAAATTGATTCGACCTTTGCACTTTTACAGTGAGGATAATTTACGGGTCCAATTTACGTTCTGGACACTGCGGTGACCTTCTAAAAATAGTAACAGAACGGGAATATCCGAAGATGCCTCCCTCAAACTATAGTGCACCATACGAAGGAAGGGAGGTAAACGCTGAAAACCTGGAGAAGATGAGAAGATAAGGAAGAGTTACTTATAATGGTGAAATGAACACAAAAACCAAAATCAGTTCAGCGCTGCGCGCTGAGAGCACGTGTTGAAATATCTCATCGATGATATTGTGTCCGGGGTGTAGCTGAATACGGTGTCCAAATTTGAAAAAGATCCACCGAGAACTTTGGCGTTGTGATGTGGTGTAGCGGCTATGGTGTGTCGGTATGGGGGCCCGGGTAGCTGAGGTGGAACCAAAATCGGTTCAGCGCTGCGCGCTGAGAGCACGTGTTGAAATATCGACCAGGTTGTGTCCTGTACCGGGTCAACCTGAATATGCCCACCAAATTTGAAGCAGATCCATCGAGAACTTTGGCCGTGCATGGCGAATACACAAATACACAGATACACAGACACACAGACACACACACACAGACACAAGTCGTATATATATAGATATATATATACGACTTGTGTCTGTGTGTGTGTGTGTTCGCGATGCACGGCCAAAGTTCTCGATGGATCTGCTTCAAATTTGGTGGGCATATTCAGGTAGACCCCGGACACAACCTGGTCGATGAGAATTTTCAACACGTGCTCTCAGCGCGCAGCGCTGAAGCGATTTTGGTTTTTCTGTTCATCTTCCCAGATCCATTCCCACTAACTCTTCCTTATCTTCTCCAGTGTTTTGCGTTTATCTCCCTTCCTTCGTGTGGCGTCAATCCATATTCCCGTTACTATTTTTAGAAGGTCACTGTTCTCGTTACTATTTTTAGAAGTTTTCCTTCGTGTGGCGTCAATCGCGTACGGTGCGTCACTCACCCGGCAAAGCCGGGTACCCGGCAAAGCCTGGTATTCGGCTCTACTTCTTCCCGGCGAAAATTTTCAACACGTGCTCTCAGCGCGCAGCGCTGAACCGATTTTGGTTTTTCTGTACATCCATTCCCAGTAACTCTTCCTTATCTTCTCCAGTGTTTTGCGCGTTTATCTCCCTTCCTTCGTACGGTGCGCCGGCAAAGCCGGAGCCGGGTCCCCGGCGCAGCCGGGTATTCGGCTCTACTTCTTCCCGGCGAAGCCGTACCCGGCGAAGCGGGAATTCATCTAGTATATATATATATCTCCCTATACTGCCAACCAGAATTGCATAGAAACTTTCAATCCGAATATATATATATGAATCCCATATTCTTCCCAATACTCTTTCCCCAAACACAAGTTAATTGCTTATACACTCCTACCTGCTGAGACTGTGGGTCCAAAGCAAGGACGCTGGTTGCTGTGGCAAGAATGATTCGACCTGTATCAGGGTCAATGCTGATATCTAGACTACCAGCAACATCTGGCAAGGCAGGCACATGACAGACACGTAGAAGCTTCAGATTCCTCATCGTGTGGAAATGGGCTGAAAATCAGCTGAAAACAAAATCACACATGTGAGACTACGTACAGTGGAAGCATCCTTTTAGGACCTCGCAAAATCAGTGAAAATCAGGTCTCATAAGGACGGGAGTTTTATTTATAATAAAATGCAGGTAAGCACAAGTTGGCTTTCATGCATGTTATTGATTAAAAGCCCCACAATGATGTGCTTGGCAAAAAAACCAAACAAACAAAAACAAAACAAAAAGTTGGCTTTCATGTGTATTGCTGGGATGCCTTGTCATAATTACTTTGGTATCAGCATTTACCTTACACATGCTTTCTAATTCAATGCATGCCGGAAGATCAGTTAAAAAAAAATTGGGTCGAGCATGCTCCCCATGGGGTTTGTTTGTTTGTTTGTTTGCTTGCTTAACGCCCAGCCGACCACGATGGGCCATATCAGGGCGGTTCCCCATGGGGTATATATTCCACTTAACATACTGGCTTCAGAAGACAGTTCATATTTCACCTTTAAGTACCTAGCTTCTGTGTTCTTCCTGCAAGAAAATGTTAGATTAATCCCAGCGAAGCTGGAGGTATCCCACAATCAAACACTATACTGTAATCGACTTGAGAAATGTTCATGCCGATAATACATGATAAAGAAAGATTCTTAGTGACCTAACTGAGGCTACAGTTGGAGATGGAAGTTCACGAAAAATTGGGAATATACCCGGGTTCCACACAACCCCAAAAGTCAAGGGTATTCATACCCTTTCAGGAAAAAAGTAAAGGGTTTTTATACCCCTTCCAGATTTTTCACAGGGTATGAGTGACAATCGGTGTATCCATGAAATGTCATTTTTTTTCCAAATGATTGCCTGTCTGGTAGTTATCACCTTTGCCATTTTGACGTTGTGACAATACATCTATATCATAGTGTATTAATGCCTTCAAGTCTTTTTTTCTTTCTTTTTTAGTTCAATGGATACCTCTTTTTTTATTATGTCGCGAGTTTTTGTTTAATTTTCTTTGGATTGTAAAATTAAAATGATGAACTGTCTGAATTGATGAATGTTTCTTTGAAAGTTTACTCAGCTGTGCTTGCATTCATTCAAGAACACAATCACAAAGACTGCAGCAAAAAGAGAAACAAAGAATTACAGAATGAAACCAACTATATTAACTTCAAAAACCAGCATCATCATCATTATGACTTGTGATTAAATCTTATCAGTAAACAGCACAACTGACTAGAATAGACTGTCTTTGCACCTACTTCAATAAACCATCATCATCACCATTTACAACAAGCAACAAGAATATCAAGACTGACTAGACTGTCCGAGATCCTCATGACCATCTCCATCACCTCTAGACCTGACGCCAAAGTCAAACTTGAAACTGTGAAAAACAAGGGCCAATGCAGTTACTCCAATTTTTTTCTCTTTCTGCTTGACCGCCAAACGACAATTTTGTCTGTTTGGGGTCGGGTTTTTGTTCTTTCGTTTTGCGAGGCATTTTTTTTAGCAGGCAACAGCACCGGATAGGCTAAAGCGAACAGTGCCATTGAGATGATCAGTTTAAAAGATATCGCGCAGTTTGAGGACAAGGGAGGCAACCTCTGCTTCACGGCGTGTCTGTGTCGACAGAGGTGTGGCACGTACACGGCGCGTACTTAGTGGTCTCAGTAGAGCAGGCGGCCTGCATGCTGTTGCTTGTAAACTAGCAAAGGCTATACCCTTTCAGCGTTTGACTCGTACGTTTTTTTACCTCTTTGGAAGAAAACAGTTACGTATAATTTATACCTCTTCAGACAGCATCTCGTACGTGATTTGGAGGGACAAAGGGGTATTATACCCTTAATTCTACGTGATGTGGAACCCTGATATACTAACTAAAATACGGTGGGTGCTGACCAATTCTTCGATTTTTGATCCAACAGCACCCTGGGCTGCTTTGTTGGGGAAGAATATCTGAGACTACAGCAATTATGCTCACGCAAGTAGACGACGTCACGATGTTTTGACGTCAATGCATCGTGACGTCATTCACTCTTTTGAGCCTTTCCCTCGCGCGTGTTTATGTGCACAAGTGTGTGTGTGTGTGCATGCGTGTATGTGTGTCATATGCGTGTGTATGTGTGTAAGAGAGAGAAAGAGAGAGAACGAGAACAAAAAAGAATGTAGCCTATATCTGATTGTGTGTGTGTGTGTGTATGAGAAAGAGGGAAAATAGAGAGAGCGTGCATGCGTACCTGTGTGTGTATGTGTGTGTGTGCGTAGTTATGTGGATGTGTGTGTTATTGTGTGTATGTGAGTGCGCACACGGGCGCGTGTGTGTGTGGGGGGAGGGGGTGAGAGAGTGAGAGACAGAGAGAGAGAGAGAGAGAGAGAGAGAGAGGATTAGTCCTTCGCGGGGTGTGGGCCCGGGGGGTATGCAGTGCCTTGGCATTGCACTTCTACTTAATTTAATGGATCTACAATGCCAGGATTATATCTAGGTCTAGGACATGAATTTTAATATGATATAAGCAGTGGGTGTAGTGAGAGGAAATGGCAAAGGAGGATGAACTGAAGATTAAAGTGACAGAATTGTGTATACTTTTTACTTTTTGAGCAGAACGCGGTGGCACCTGAACTCAAGCAATGGAAGTCTGAGAGAGCGTCTGTTACTCTGGTTAGGAATTTAGCAAAGGAATGTCACACTTTGTTCCGATAAGACGACTTCTTAATCGACCATTTAAGCTCACCTCAACACCGGGTTGTCTTTCAAGTTTGCAGAATATTTGCAATACCATCAGTTTACACGCAACCAACATGTGTCTGAGAGAGAAACCGGAAATAGTTCTGGAGTGCTCTCCTCTTGTTGATTGAAAAAAAACATTACTTCCCCTGAAAACAGCGACTTCCTGTTGGTTTCGTTTTGAACAAGGGTCCAACTGACTAAATACGGTACGTAGTCTCAGATCACGACGTCCTTTTATTATCTCTGGACTGTAGATACTTCGGACTCCCGCTATGTCCGAATAGTCAACCATGAGGGATCAGCTCGTTACTCCCCCGTATCGCTACTCCCCCGGCTCGTTACTTCCCCGGCTCGTTACTCCCCCGTATCCGTATCGCAACTCCCCCGTACACAGAAAATGACTGGATAACCCTGTGATAGTAAGTTGGCATGAAATATTGCCCCCCCCCCCCCCCCCCCCCCCCCCCGTCCAGCTGTTTTGTGTGTTTCTTTGTTTCTTCTTCTTCTCCAGCGTTCCTGAATTGTCTGGTGACGTGTGAGCTCGTTTGCCCATTTGCGGAGAATCCACTGTCAACTATCTCTATATCTATAGATCTATCTTATATCTTATATATATCTATTATATATATCTATATATATATACGACTAGTGTCTGTGTGTCTGTGTGTGTGTGTGTGTATCTGTCTGTGCGCGATGCACGGCCAAAGTTCTCGATGGATCTGCTTCAAATTTGGTGGGCATATTCAAGTAGACCCGGGACACGACACAACCTGGTCGATATTTCAACACGTGCTCTCAGCGCGCAGCGCGGAACCGATTTTGGTTCCACCTCAGCTATTTTGGTTCCACCTCAGCTTACCCGGGCCCCCATACCGACACACCATAGCCGCTACACCACATCACAACGCCAAAGTTCTCGGTGGATCTTTTTCAAATTTGGACACCGTATTCAGCTACACCCCGGACACAATATCATCGATGAGATATTTCAACACGTGCTCTCAGCGCGCAGCGCTGAACTCATTTTCGTTTTTGGGTTCATTTCACCATTATAAGTAACTCTTCCTTATCTTCTCCAGTGTTTGGCGTTTATCTCCCTTCCTTCGTGTGGCTTTCCCGTTCAGTTGTAAGTTACTACACTGCGCTGTCCACTGCGCTGAGCGTCTTCGGATATTCCCGGCGTTACTATTTTTAGAAGGTCAACGCAGTGTACAGAACGTAAATTGGACCCGTAAATTATCCTCACTGTAAAAGTGCAAAGGTCGAATCAATTTATAGCCACGCGAAAAATACACTGTCATCTATCTCTCTATAGATACGGCTTCTCTGTGTTTTTGTGTGTGTGTGTGCGAGTGTGTGTGTCTCTATGTAAGCAACACCTGTGCATTGTTCAGTTCTGTTTGTGATGTGGTCTGGCGGCTTTTGTGTAATTTTATGTACTGGCCTTCCTTTGAAAAGCCATAACTTGCTCAGTCCTGTTTGAGTGGAGTTCGCCTCCAAAGGTGATTAACACGGTTACATTCGTCGACAAGGATGGGACTCGATATGGTCAGGAATGGCATTATGGCCACTGAATCATTTTCGTGCTGTTCCCATTCCACGAGTCTGGGAGGGACCTAAGCTTGGCGGGTCCATTGTTCGGACCCGGCGAAGCCGGCGTACGGCTCTAAGTACTTCTTCCCGGCGAAGCCGGCTACCCGGCGAAGCGGGTATTCATTCTAGTAGATCTATATATACGACTTGTGTCTGTGTGTGTGTGTGTGTGTGTGTGATTGATCGCCATGCACGGCCAAAGTTCTCGATGGATCTGCTTCAAATTTGGTGTCCATATTCAGATACACCCTGCACAAAATCTGGTCGATGAGATATTTCAATACGTGCTCTCAGCGCGCAGCGCAAACCGATTTTGGTGGTTTTTTGGGGATCAACTTCCATAACTCTTCCTTATCTTCTCCATGTTTTCAGCGTTTGCCTCCCTTCCTTCGTATGGTGCAGTACGATATTAGGGGCATCTTCGGATATTCCCGGCGTTCTGTTACTATTTTTAGAAGGTCACCGCAGTGTCCAGAACGCTTTCCTTGGACCCGTAAGTTGTCCTCACTGTAAAAGTGCAAAGGTCGAATCAATTTATAGCCACGCGAAAAATACACTGTCATCTTTCTCTATATATTTATACATATAGATATATATATACGGCTTCTGTGTGTGTGTGTGTTTGTGTGTGTCTGTAGAAAACACCTGTGGACTGTAGAGTTCTGTTTGTGATGTGGTATGGCTGCTTTTCTGAGTCAGTATGTTCTGACCTTCCTCTGAGAAGCCATAACAGACTAAAAAGGGCTTAGAGATAAGCTCTAAATGTTTCATTCCTGTGTGAGTGGACTTCGCCTCCAAAGGTGATTATGGTGATTCGGCACTCGATTACATTCGGCGTGGTCAACATGAATGGGACTCGACATGATATGATCATGAATGGCATCATGGTCACTGACTGAATCATTTTCGTGCTGTTCCCATTCCACGAATCTGGGAGGGACCTAAGCTTGGAGGATCCATGGTTCGGTTCAATCAAACGGGGGGTGGGTGTGACAGGGAGACTACCGCCGCCCTTCACAGTAGACTCTGCAGAGTTGTGCGCCTTAGAAGTTGTGAGATATTTATAGCTCTTTATAGCTCGCAAAGCAACACCTGTGGATTGTAGAGTTCTGTTTGTGATATCGTAAATTTTCTGCATCAAATTTGGTGGGCATATTCAGGTGGACCCCAGGAACAAACTGGTGGATAAAAACCGGCGAAGCCGGGTATTCCTCTAGTATTATATATATCTATACTAGATGAATACCCGCTTCGCCGGGTACGGCTGCGCCGGAAAGAAGTCAAGCCGAATACCCGGCTGCTTTGCCGGCGCACCGCACGGAGGAAGGGAGATAAACGCGGCTGAAAACACTGGAGAAGATAAGGAAGAGTTACTGGGAATGGATCCAGAGAAAAACCAAAATCGGTTCAGCGCTGCGCGCTGAGAGCACGTGTTGAAATATCTCATCGATGAGGTTGTGTCCGGGGTGTAGCTGAATACGGTCTCCAAATTTGAAAAAGATCCACCGAGAACTTTGGCCGTGCATCGCGGACACACACACACACACACACACACACACAGACACAAGTCATATATATATATATATATAGATCAGGGTTCGACACTAGCGGGGGCGGGGGGCGGAACGCCCCAGAGTTTTGTGTTCCGCCCCAAACATTGCCGAAGCTTGGGGCCCATGCACTCCGCCCCAGGATAAATTCCAACAATGACAAACCGAAAATTCTAATGCCAGAGCCAATCACTAAAAATCCCCGGTCAAAGTCGTCACTGAAATTTGCGTTACGATCAATGCCGCAGTCAAGAAAAAAAACATTGAAATCGTCGAAGGACAATGCCGCAAGGGAAATAACTCCCAGATTGCGCTCTTTAGCGTGAGAGATAAGTTTCGCCTTCAAATGCCAAACGCAAAATGTGGCGACACATCCCTGGTGTAAAAAGACATGGAAATGAAGATGAAGAACAGGGTGGAGAGAAACGAAAAAAGGAGACTGATGCAGCCAAAATCGTGAAGCGCTGTCGTAATTTCAATGTCAAATGGTTGAAAGAATTTCCCTGGCTTCAGTACGATGAAGAAAAACAGACAATGCATTGCCGCACGTGAATACTGAGAATGGGCCTCAGATTTTTGTTTTCCGCCCCAGCAATTTCCATCTCTGGGGCCAGTGTGGCCCCAGGCCAAATAAGTTAGTGTCGACCCCTGTAGATATATATATATATATATATATATATATATATATATATAACATCAGAAATTGTGAAAGAAACAATTGAAAGTCAGCAGAGACTTTCTTCCGAGATTTGTTAAAATCTCTTAGCAGAGAAAGAGAGAGAAATAAGTATCCCTTCACAGACAGCCTATTGGGAGCATCAGACCCTCCTCAAGGGGGACCGAGATTTACAGAGCAAAGTCCCTTTGTGGGGGACGTATCGCAAGGTAATCTAGTCCTGAGGAGGACCATTGTATTTGTACCTAGACCAGACACGTGTTTCGACACTATTGATTACTAGATGATTACCCGCTTCGCCGGGTGGATCGCGAGATGGAGTATGCAGCGTGGCGGTTCGCCAGGTTAGAGCACGTGTTGACGTGATTGACGCCACACGAAGGAAGGGAGATAAACGCGCAAAACACTGGAGAAGATAAGGAAGAGTTACTGGGAATGGATCTACAGAAAAACCAAAATCGGTTCACCGCGCCGCGCTTAGAGCACGTGTTGAAAATTTTCATTGACCAGATTGTGTCCAGGGTCTACCTGAATATGCCCACCAAACTTGAAGCAGATCCATCGAGAACTTTGGCCATGCATCGCGAAGTGACAGACAGACACACACACACAAGCCGTATATAGATATAGATATAGATACATATTATAATGGAGAGACTTCATACTTTGGACTTGCCAGCTCTTAAATTTAGAAGACTTAGAGGTGATTTAATTCAGTCATGTTTAAAATTGTGAATAAAGTTGACGATGTGGAAAGTTACAAAATGTTTAGTTTTACCGAATATGATAAAATCAGAATTGACATTAACCTTCACCGGATCACGCTTTGGACTACACAGTCCGGATGATGTGGGTCGTGTATGACCCATACTCTCCAAAGAAGGATTCAACGTAAAAAGTATGGGTCGTACATGACCCACGCCATTCGAATAGGGATAAACGTTTTGCAGCCTCTTTGCAGAATATGGGTTGTGTACAGGATAAACAAATAAGGATAAACAACGTAAAATTCCTTACATAATTCCATATGGGTCATCCAGACTGTGTAGTTTAAATTACGTCATCGTTTATTTGTTTGTTTAGAAAGATAATGTTTCAAAAGTTGGGCAATGGGAAGGTCGTATGGTGATTGGAGATTACATGAAGTCTCAATTAACAAGAAGAGCAAACGCTCGATCGAGTCACTTTCGCAGTTCTGAATATTATATGAGGCATCAGATGGACAGGAAGAAATTGCTATTCACAACACAATGAGTCACGTTCACATAAAATTTGAGCCCGGTCACTTTTATAGTTTCCGAGAAAAGCCCAACGTTAAGTTGTGTGTTGCCGAACAGAAAAGGCTAGTTATCTCCCTTGTTTTTCTGATAACGTTCGTAAAAGGCTACAGATGTAAATACTTTGATGTAAAGAATAATCCTACAAAGTTTCAATCACATCCGATGAACTTTGTCAAAGATATAAAATGTCTAATTTTTCCTTTGACGCTGACCTGTGACCTTGAAAAAGGTCAAAGGTCAACGAAACCATCGTTAAAGTGTAGAGGTCATTGGAGGTCACGACTAAACAAAATATGAGCCCGATCGCTTTGATAGTTTCCGAGAAAAGATATAAAATGTCTAATTTTTCCTTTGACGCTGACCTGTGACCTTGAAAAAGGTCAAAGGTCAACGAAACCATCGTTAAAGTGTAGAGGTCATTGGAGGTCACGACTAAACAAAATATGAGCCCGATCGCTTTGATAGTTTCCGAGAAAAGTCCAACGTTAAGGTGGTGTCTACGGCCGGCCGGCCGGACAGACTAACACTGACCGATTACATAGAGTCACTTTTTCTCCACATAGTTTCAGTGATAAAGACGATTTTGTGAGGCTCTGGGTCGTCCACGACCCATGAAGCACGGTGCAGGTTGATTAATTAAACGTTATTTGCGTGTTTGACCAAAATATGACATTTTACACAGATCGAGACAGTCATTGTTCTCCGAGACCGCGCTAGCGGTCGAGGTGAACAATGACTGTCGAGATCTGTGTAAAATGTCATATTTTGGTCAAACACGCAAATAACATTTATGTATCGATCGAATTCCTCTTAGGTACGTATGACTTTGTTGTTGTTTTGACGATTGAACGAGCACACACACACATGCATGCAATCCACATGTATGCAATCAAACACATAAGCTTCATATTTGGGCGTTTCAGGTTGACCGAAACTTCAAAGGAACTACAAAACACACGTCATGTACTCACTTTGTTGTTGTTTTGACATTGAACAGCACACACACATGCAATCAAACACATGACGTTTTTTTTTTAGTTCCTTTGAAGTTTCGGTCAACCTGAAAAGCCAAATTATAAAGTTTTGTCGGCCTCTGACGTCACATGACTCAAAGAAGGGAAATCCAATCTCCAATCGATACATAAGATTTTAATTGAGCATAGTAAGACCAATTTGAGGAGAAAACATTTTTTATAACAGAACCGCACCCCTTTGGATTGCACTTGCACCATCTGTTAAAAAAGCACAAAGCGTTAACTCCTTCAAGAATCGGTTGGATGATGATATCCAAATTTTTAAAATGAAATTCAGCTTTGATGAATGCATTGAACATAAATTATATATATTGAATAAGTTACACAGACCCAATAACACAAAATGTTGAACAAATATTGATGGGGCAACTTATGGGCTTAATGCCTACTCCATTTGTCACCACAAACTAAACTAAACTGAACACACACGCAAACACAGTATATATATATGTATTACACAAACAAATTGTACACACCCTAATTTATCTGCAGTGTCAAATTGGTAAACACAGATGCAATGCATGGGCAATGCATGGGCACAGTCACACAAATACCAGTTTCATGTTATTGTAATTCGTAATGTAACACATTATAAGTATACCAGATTTTGGTACATTAGGCATACATGTACAATATAACACATTTAATATAATTATGAATCAAGCCTTTCTACTTCTACTAATTAAATGCTTTGTTGGCATTTGTGGATATGACTGGTGTATACTGTAGAGCAAATGTACGCACAGCTCATCTCATACTGATGGATTTCTGTTTTGCAGAAATGGATCCTGGTGGGGTTGATTTAATGAAGGCACCTCTACAACTAAACTTACAACCCTTGCGTCAACTGATGCAGTCAAGCAGTTGCGTGGGCACTGAATCATTGGTGAAAGACATTCTGCTGTCAGCCTTTAAAGAAAAGGAGTTTAAGGCACTCGCAAGGATGGCAATGATGTATGTGGCCAACTCTGCAAACATGGATCAAAAACTGAATGGCGCTGACGGAGTCGTTGTGTGGGAATTTATTGTGCCTATGCTTCGAGCTGGTCTGCCCAAAGAGGTCAGTTATATCAGCATGTGAGCCTCTGTGTCACTGTCAGTATTGGTGGGTGTGTGTGTGCAAGCTTGTGTGTGTACAGTGTATCTGTCTTTGTGGTGTACTTATAAATAAAGCCATTCTGATTATCTTCATCCAATCTTGCAATCCACAGTAAAGAGGACACATACCCCCTCCCCACTTTTTAAGACCGCACTAAATTTAAGACCCACCCTTTTTTTCAGACCCTGCTTTTTCAGATTTGCTGATCATAGGCTCTGTAATTCTACCTTCATTTTAAGACCCTCTCCATTTGGTAGTTTTAAACCGTCACTGTGCTTCCTGGGTCGTGGACGACCCAGAGCCTCATGAAAGTGTCTGTATCTCTAAAACTATTGAGTTTTTGATTGAGACTTCATGTAATCCTCACACACCATAGAACCTTCCTAATAATCCTATTGACCATTTTTTAAAGGTTTATCTTTGTAAATAAACAATGAAGTCATTTGAACTACACAATCTGTATGTTGTGGGTCGTAACATTAAACTTAAAGAAGGTATTTTACAGTGTCTATCCCTATTCGGATGGCGTGTGTTGTGTACGATCGTATTACTGTTTATGTTGAAGCCTTCTTTAGAAAGTATGGGTCGTACATGACCCACATCATCCGGACAGTGTAGTCCAAAGCGTGATCCTGTGAGAGTAACAAGTGAATCATCCAAGAGAATCACTGATCTTACTCCCAGGAAAATCTGAATGTTGAACATTGCAGATTTCTTAGTACATGCAGCTCTTGATTTTGTGGTGGTACTGTTCCAGTCTTTGCAGCCAGGTTTTATATAAACTGCAATACTTATGAAGATTGACAGTTGACTTTTCAAAGTTAGGGCAGAAGCAAACTGCGACAAGACTGAAAATGCCTTATGCCAATTAAGTAAAGATGTTTTTCTTACATTCAGGATGTCTGATCAAGTTTATTTATCAAGATTCTGTTACACCGCAACAGTGTAGGACTAAGTCTTTCTGCAAATAAAATCTGTTTCCAATTGTGTTAACTATAAGTGCTTCCACTGCTGTAGACAGGCTTTTCTCACTTTCTAATTCAGTCACTTGAAGTCTGAAAGGATATAAATAGGATTAAATGTATCTGAGGTTATTCATTTACTTTGAGATTTCTTTTGTGTTGTTGCAGGTGGTCAGTTACCTTACCAGTACCTGCTCCAAAGAGGAACTGATCAGCCTCTTTGCAGTGGAACTGACCATAGCTTCTGGAAGTAACGTCAAGCTGCCCTCCATCTTTATCAGTAAACTGGTGCAGGAGGCATATTTCGACATTGCCTCAACTATCATTACTGAGATGGTCAGCTCAAATGTCCCAGGCCTGTCTGGAGATGATGAACTGACACCGCTGTTTCTTCAAATCATCATGCATGTACAGCAACTGACATTGCTCCCAAAAACACTTGAAGATTTTATTCAACATTTGTATCAAAAGGAAAATGAACCAATTACGTACTTTGCAGTTTTGCTGGCAATGAAATTGCGGAAGTGGGACAATGTTGTTTCTGCCATAAAAAACAAAGGCTTGGTGCTACCAGAAAGAGGAATGGTGATTTTCTTAGAAGCTTTGATGTGTCATTCTTGGCATTGTGCTGCACTAGCCCTGGACAGCTTCATAAAGGGTAAGTCCTCAAATCTACTGAGCACCTTTGTACAGTCTGTATGTGTCTTAGATGATAACTGTGTACCAGAGTTTTTTACTGCCTGCAGGGATCTACATTTGCCGGAAGCTGGTGCAACCATGGCAATATGGCATCGAAAGCTGAAGACAGCCAGAAGCTTCATATTTCAACCAATTATTTCCCCAGCGTCTGTGAAACAAGTGCTGACCATGTTGATGGCACGTCCGCTGGAGAAAAATCCATGGATTCTAGCACTTGACATTATCAAGGCTTTCCATGACCCTCGAGCAGTTCAGATTGTGCTGAAAAGGGCAGCAGAGCTCTGCAGCTATTTCTGTTGTGGGGATGTGCTCAGACAGCTTCTGGTTGCTGTTGAAGATGAACATACTGCTCAAACTATCCTGGGTCACATTGTGAGGAACAGACAGCCTGACCTGCTGCGACTGTGCTTTGCTAAAGACCTTGTGAAGATGGCACGCTATAAAAGCTTAGGTTACCCTTCTCTACTCGACCATGTCCTGAAGACAGTGGAAATAGTCAAAAGAATCTCGGACTTAGGGCTGGATTCAGAGGAGCTAGATCACGAAGTTGATCAGCTGCTAAGATTGTGCATAGAAGCTGGGCTGACCACAGAAACTTCAGCACAGACCTTGCTTCACTCTAGCTCAGACAGCTGGTCATACGACTCGTCTCTGTCATTGCTGGCAAAAAGTCGGTCATTTGATGTTCTGGCTCTGCTCAGGAAGACTGGTGCTATCTCCAATCAGGACATGTTTCTTCTCACGACTGAACCCCAGCTCACAATCTCTCCAGAAGGAAAAGGATTAACTGCTGATCAGGCCTACCTGCATCATTCTGCCAGAAATGTTGCAACTCTCAAAAACCTCAGTGTTTGGACTGTGTCGCAAAGCATAGGTTGTGATGCTGATAGGAAACACAGAGCCCTGCAGCTACCCCTGCCAATGGCTTTGGTGCAACAAGTACTGCTCTTTGATGTTCTTTTTGACAGGTAGTACAAAGAACAAAGAGTTCCCGGTCGATGCACAGACTTTTTTCAGGCCTACAGGCCGTATATATGATATGATAACCCATTTTCCAAGGACATCAGTGTTTTGACTGTGTTATGCTACATAGACTGTGTTATGCTACATAGGTTCTGACTTGATACAAAATAGAACTTAGCTGCCCACCTCTGCCCATTGCCTAAGTCGAGAAAAGTGCTTTTAAATTTTTTTTTAATTCCAAATTGTGTGGGGTTTTGTTGTAGCTGAAAAAGAGAAAAGGGGATTTCTGGCTTTTAGATTTTCATCGCCATCAGCTTATTTAATTTCAAGACTTTTTAAAAGACAGAAGGACACAAATTATTGTACTATGTACCAGTCAGTTAGGGCTTTTGAAACTTGGATTGACAAACACATTTGTCTATTTGAAAAGTTTCAAGCAGCTACATGGGTTATCAAGCAAACCATGCCTTACTGATACATTGAGTCCTTAAGAAAGTTAGCAAGTGAGACAAACTTAATTGAAACATATTTCTCTTTTAATTCAAGCTATGATTTAACAATCATTTCAGAATATAACTCCTGAAATGATGAAATGAAAAGCAGCTTCTGTGTATAGCATTACCAAGGGATATAACTCCGGGGGTTCTGTTTTTGTCTAAACCTTCTTCTTTTTTAACCTGAGCAGTTAGCTCTTAAACTTGTTTTTCTTTTTGTTCAAACTATGGTTCAACAATTATTTGAGAATATACCACCTGCAATGATAAAATCATAAGCTACAAGTAAAAATGTGTAATACAAGGGAGGTGACTGATATTTCCTGCGTTGTCCTAACTTTTTGTAAGCATGGCGATTATCCTTTTAATGTGGTAAACATTTTTTAAATCAAAGACAAAACTAGGTGATGAAATACCTTCAAGTTTACAAGATATTTTAATTGTGTGCAGCTCCAATTTTAAATTTTTGTTTAAGCAAGGAGAGGCTTCTAAACCCCTTCTTGAAATTTGTTTACCACCTGTTTTTGTAGACCCCCTAGCAAGAGTGATCTTCGAGTATAGAGGTTTTTGATCTTGTGTATCCCCCCCCCCCCCCCCCCCCCCCATTTTTTGTTTGTTTTTTGTTTGCTGTTTTCAGTTTTAAAGCCGGGAGAGGCTGAAATAGCCCCTCTTGAATTGCTCAAATTCATTTTCAGCTGGTCAGTTACAAATTTCCTTCAAGTTTACAAGATTTATATATTCTGCATCTCTAAAAAGCTTCTTTGTTCTAAGATTTAGAGTCAGGAGAGGCCACCTAAACCCTCCCAATAATACTACATGGGTGCAACTCTGCCGGCTACACGCCGGCAGCCGGTTTTTGGTTTAATCGGCTGCCGATGTTTTTGTTCCAGGAGAGGGTTTTTTGGCATTTTAAATACACCGTACTAAAAAAGCTGGACCCCAACTTTTGCCGGTTTTTGGAATTTTCCAGGTTGCACCCATGATGCTAAAATTCATTTACGGCTGGGGGGCGCTGCCCCCCCTAGACCCTCAGCAAGGGCGCTGCCCCTGCAACCCGCCGAACCTTAGTGGCCCCAGAACCTCGGCCTTCCAAAATGTTCAGTCCTGGCAACATTTTGGGCTCCCCACCCATGCGTATGCTACCTTAATGGCGGGGTAAAAACGGTCATGCACGTAAAACCCACTCATGCAAAAACATTGAGTGAACGTGGGAGTTTCAGCGCATGAACGAAGAAGAAGAAGAAACTATACTATATAGATATCATGGATCATGTATGACCCTGATGCGTCTTCTGTGGATAAATCACAATATTTTTGTCTATTTAGACAGCTTAGATCTCTTCATTACCCTGACGCTCAACACAGGGACACCACAAGGGTGCGTTCTGTCTCCTCTCCTTTTCACTCTCTTCACCAAAGACTGTGTCTCCACCAACCCTTCTGTCATGGTGCTCAAGTTTTCCGACAACACAACGATTGAGGGCCTCATCAAGGACTCTTGACGAGTCGGCTTACAGATCCGAAGTGGAGCGGCTGGTAGCGTGGTGCTCAGACAACAACCTGGAACTCAACGTCTCGAAGACTAAGGAGCTGATAGTCGACTTCAGAAGGAAGAAAATATCCATCACACCACTCACCATCAACGGAGATGTGGTAGAGCAAGTGGAGTCGTTTAAATTCCTTGGCACTACCATCACCAGTAGCCTCAGCTGGGAAACCAACACAGTGGGCATCGTTAAAAAAGCACACCAGCGCCTGTACTTCCTCAGACAACTGAGGAAATTTGGTGTGTGTGCAGACATCCTTACGCTACCAAAAAAGAAAAGACTGACCTGCAGAAAATCGTGAAAACAGCAGCTAGGGTGATAGAATGTGATCTGCCCTCATTAGATTCCCTGTTCTCAGCTCGTGTCGTGAAGAAATCTCAGAACATCATACATGACCCCACGCACCCTGCATTCTGTCTGTTTCAACCCTTACCATCAGGTAGGCGGTTTCGAGCAATTAAAACCAGGACATGTAGATTCGGACAGAGTTTCTTCCCACAAGCGGTCAAGACGATAGGCTTGATACCTGCGCGTCCCTGAATAGCATCTCTTAATCTACTTTAACCTCCGTTATGGTGCTCAGTTGTGTGATACTTATCTATAAAAAGGTGTGTGTGTGTGTGTGTGTGATATAATTCGCTGACCATCAGATCTATGTTTATTGCATTTCTTGTTTTAATTTGTTATCTTTTATTTTTACCAGCGACTGCGATTTCTGTCACGTTATAAAATTGCATGAGGCAGTGATGTGTGTGCGCGTGCGTGTGTGTGTGTGTGTGTGTGAGGCGAGGAAGTTTTGAGTGTATACTGCTAGTTTTAGTGAATGTATTTTTAAACTTATGCTGTCCAGTGTTGTTTTTAAATTAATGTTGTTGATCAGTTTGTATAAATGATGCGTGTGTTGGTGTATATGGCTGGATTAAAATGTTTCTTAACCGCGATGTCATCACAAATTCCCAACCTTGGGCAATTAAAGATTCTGTATTCTGTAGTTCTCTTAATTTATGTTCCTTTACTACTGCTATCCTTTCAGAGTTTTTAAAACAGAAAGATGAGTATCATTGCACAACGTACGTTGTAAAATTTCATATGCATAAAAACGTTATTTAACAGTAAAACTGTATGCTGGCCTTATGTGTGCATGTGTATGTGCTTGCAAGTGTGCATCAGTGTGTAAGTATTTCTGTGTGTCCAACTGAGCGCATGTATCCAAGAGATGCATGTCGTCGCTGCAATTCACAATCCTTGTATCTAAATTTTTGAAGTTTTGAAACTAAAACAATAATAAGCTCCCTTATTATGATGATGATAAAGCTCGTAGCTCCAACTGCTTTCTAAAGTGAAGAAAAGTTCTTGAGAAGAAAACTCATATCTTCATTTCTTTGAAGTGAGTGGCAACAAAACCCGCTCAAGTTAACCTTTCGAGGTTTTCGTGCCACACTTGGACGGAAACTATGTCATAATATGAAAGATACGGGCTTCCTGCTGTTGTATTTTTAGCTTGCATAAAAAACCTTATATATACCACTTCTGGATGACTCCTTTGGATAAAAGCTCCTATATCTCAATATTTTTTTCAATTGAATAGAATATCATTAATAACTGACATTAACACACATTAAGGATGGTATTGCACAATATAAACCCATAAATTGAAGTTATATTTGAAGCGGTGTTTTTTCAAAACATTTTTTTTTAATTGTTTTTATCGAAACAGCAAAAATTAAGATACGAGGTTTGTGAATTACAGCGACCATGTGCATAGATGGCAGCCACCAAACTGAATCTCACAAAATCTTGAAATATTAATTTGTATTTTATTTTAATGACAAACACACAGAAGTCAGAGGGTCACCTTCATGCAGAATACATGTAGCCTACATCTGTAAAGCTGCAAACCACATTTTCATCTTCAATGCATCTTTCAGTATCATCCACCCTCCACTCACCAACCCAATCGTCCCAAACTTTTGCGCGATCTAATAATTTGGATAAGAGGGACACCAAAACAGAAAATGGTGCATGATCAGTGAATTACAGCCACACAACTTAATTTCAAGCTCCTGCCGCACGTAACTATTTTCCACACAAAGGATATATTCATTTCTCTAGACTGATTTACTGTAACTGACTTGAAAAGGTAAAGGAGCAGCACTATGCCAAGAAGGTAACAGTACTCTCAACAGTGATGCTGTCATATCACATTTATATTTAATTTATAAAAT
The DNA here is from genome assembly GCF_037325665.1 of Littorina saxatilis. NCBI lineage: Eukaryota > Metazoa > Mollusca > Gastropoda > Littorinimorpha > Littorinidae > Littorina > Littorina saxatilis. Next base: position 76,570,012 of record NC_090245.1, read on the forward strand.
CTACTTTTTTGCAATGTTGCTGATCACTTTTTTGCTCGATTTTTCATGGTCAGCCATGAATTCCCTTCAATTCTGTAAGTCCTTGGCCGTTCATAATTAAAGCCTGGCAATTTGAGGTCAGAGGGCGGCAGCATTTTGGTCATGAGGCCAGTCGCCGTGGTGATGCTGTTCTCCCTGATGGTGAAGCGGTGACCCTCTTTGATGACCATGGGCTTGCGAAGAAGGATCTGCACTGTGGCGGTGTCACCTGGCATCACCATGTCAACGTTTTCTGGCAGCTTGACACATGCTGAGATGTTCCAGGTGTTGCTGTACATCATCTGCAGAATGAACAAAAACCAAATGATTAAAAATGCACCTATTGTTTTTAGATTAACTTTAAGTTCAAGACAGAAAAATAAACAACATTTCAAAAGAGGAGTCCAAAATACATTATCAATATCATAGATTACTGCAACCCATCCACACACATCCCTTGAGAGGTATTATAAAACCATACAAAACTTATGAACATTCCTTGAAAATGTATGTTGACTTTGTTTTAGGACAGGTACAGACAAAGATAGTAAACATTCTGACGTTTTCATCCACCAATCAAAAAAGATCATTAACCTTCACCAATGCCCAAGTTAGGGAACTAGCGCATTTAACACTACCAGTAATTGCCCCATTATTCCTTTGTTTTTAATGTCGCAATCATGAGACTCTAGGTATCCAGGTTTCCCAATTGCTTCGTTTCCGGCCGATTTATGTGGAGCACGTGATGCGCACAAAAAATATTGGCGGTCTAGAAGTGTCGTCTGCGCAATGATCGCGGCGGCTTTCTTGACCGCCAAGGACGACCGCGCACGTTGTGAGACGTCATTTGTTAGACCTCAATTCTTCAAGGATGTCAAACTAAATATTGTGAGCATAAAAATTGCAACAACAAAATTGGTAAACATGTAAATAAACAAACAATATGTCAGTGTGGGTGCCTCAGGCTCACAAGGAAAATGCCTGTATACATGATGTATGCATTTCTACCCTCATATTTTCTATAACACTACAGTTTCATCCATTGACTCTGCGATTCATTTGACAGCGAGGCTGTGTGCAGGTGTTAGTGGTAATTACTTTTATGATCATATAATATATATATGCAAGAACTTCTCCCTCCTGCACAGTTTCTAGTGTGACTGAGTACCCGAAGCACAAGAATCACCTTTGGAGGCAAAGCCAGTCAAACAGGATTGAGATTTTAGAACTAAGTTAATAGCTCTATAAAAACTGCTATGGGTACAGCAGCAGCCAGACCCCATCACAAACAAAACTCTACAATTAACAGGTGTCTAGCTGGCAATGTAGAAGAAATGTCGAGCTACTATAAATTAGCAGAGTTGTCTACCAGTACCAGCGAAGGAAGACTATAAAGTACTGCGTCACACTAGAATGGAGCAAAGGGCATGGAGTTTCTGTCAAATGCCATGCCGCTTGGCAGTACACTTGTACTTGTAGGGTTCATCAGAAGGTCCCACAATCGTTGTGCAAAACTAGAAAGAAAAACAACAGTGGGAGTAACTTCAGTAAGAAAAACTGGGATTTCTTTCACTTACCTGAATGTACTGATCCATCAAAGGTTTTGAACGCCCACCCTCAGCTTTAGTCAGGACGTAGATCTGTGCCTCAAACGTCTCAAATTGCTTCATACTTCCTGGCTCACTGAGAAACATTCCACGCTGAACAAACTCAGATTTCACTCCCCGCAACAGGGCACCAATGTTGTCACCTGCCAGACACTTTGAAACAGATTTGCGAAAGATGTGAATGTCTGATGCTGCTGTTTTGATAGAATTGCCAAACCCAAGCAACTCTACCTCCTGACCTCGCTTAAGAACACCTTGTGCAACAGTTCCAATCGCTACAGTACCTCGTCCAGGCACAGAAACACTTGACTCCACCGGCATGTAGAATGGACCAGACGTGTCTCGTGTTGGCGTTGGTATCGTGGAATCTACTGCTTTCATGAGTTTGAGTATGGAGTCTTTTCCGATTTCTGACTGCTCTCCTTTTAATGCCATGAGGGCTGAACCTGCAACAACAGCTGTTTTTGAACCATCAAATCCATACTCTTCAAGCAGCTCTCTGGCCTCCAGTTCAACAAGTTCCACCATTTCTTCATCAACAGCATCCGCTTTATTGATGAACACAACAACATTCTCAACACCAATCTGTTTTGCAAGAAGCAAGTGTTCCCTGGTCTGAGGCATTGTGCCATCTGTAGCTGCTATCACTAAGATTGCTCCATCCATTTGGGAAGTGCCGGTTATCATGTTCTTCACATAGTCAATGTGTCCTGGGCAATCAGTGTGTGCGTAATGTCTGTTTTCTGTCTCATACTGCACGTGTGTTGAGTTAATTGTAATTCCTCGAGCTTTTTCTTCAGGAGCTCTGTCAATGTCATCATACTTGACATACTTGTTCCCTTCTTTGCCAGTGTCAGATAGTACTTTCGTAATGGCTGCAGTCAAGGTTGTTTTTCCATGATCGACATGACCTATCGTCCCGACATTGCAGTGTGGTTTGTTTGATTCATCTGCAGCTGTCGACAGCTCACGACAAAAAGTTGGAAAGTTTGTTCTGTTTACATATTTTGATATAACATGGACATTCAGCACTTTTGGTGTCGACTTCATACCACCCGCAAGTTTCCATAGCAGACACCATGGCCGGGAGGCTGCCATCTTGATTTTTGAAGTGCGGTATCACTATAATGTTTAAATTTGAGAAATCACAAAAAGAGTTTCATTGGATTTTTAACAAATAAATTTCTGTTTGCTTGGTTTCATTTGATACCTTAGTATTTTCTGGGGGGTTTTCTTCAGAAAATGTATTTTGATTCCTAAAATAGAAAGTTACCACTTCCGTGCGGAGCTATTTTTAATCAAGAGAGCAAAGTCCAAGGCTTTCGTCCTTGTGGTGCAAGACCTAAGCCCCAAAGTATTTATGAGAAGTTTCCGCAACTGAAACTTTAGATCGGTTTCTTCTTTCAGTTGGAAACGGTCCTTGTGTCTGTGCTTAATTGCTGTCGTCTGCTACAGCCAAGGAAGGAGGGGACAGAACAGCAACCGCTCGGTGTTCCCAGAGGTACAGAGTTCATATCCAGCGTTGTCTTCTGACATTCTTTCAAGTACTTCGAACGCCGCAAGCATATTCGAGGACAAACTAGCCAGTGAGTGCCTAGAAGTCAAAGTGCTGCGTAACTTTTCTTACCTTTCCCGTTCCGACCCAAAGCTGTCAGGAGCAGAAACTTTACCAAGCGGTACTCTGTCTAAACCCATGTCCTTTCCCGTTTGCAAATTTTTCAGATCAGAGCAAGGATGCAAGTTTGGTAATAAGTGTCGGTACAAACATTCTGATTCTTTTTCTCCGCCTTTTCATCATCCATTTTATCAACAGAACCAAAATGAAGCCTCAGTAAATAGTTACGGTCCACCAGCAACTCCGACAATCCATCAAGGATACTTCTCTGCAAATCCAAGCGAAAATGAATCCTCAGTAAGTTACCAAGAAGCTGGTTACAGTTGCAGTTCACAAGGTTCTCCATATTTCAATACACCAGGCAACAATGGTTCCCCAGTAAGCTCTGCAGATTCACCTTCAAGATTTGAAGCACAGTTCCGGAACTTGGAAACTTCAGACCAAAATGAAGAAGCAGTAACCGCAAGTTCTCACTCGGCGACCAATCCCACTCCCAGACCGACCAGGAAGGCCTGTCATTACTTTGCACGCAATGGCAATTGTTGCTTTGGAAGCAGATGCCGCTTTGAGCATGTTCAGCCCCACAGCGCAGCACCCAGATTTCAGCGCCAACATTATGCTCAACCCACAGGATTGGAGGCTGATGGTCACCCTTCAGTGCCACAGGATCCCAAAGGCGACAAAGAAAAGAGGGTGAACATCCCAGGGAGAGATGATGGAAATTTTCGTTTTAACCCAGCTGATCGCCCCAGACCGCTGGGTTCAGTTGCACAAGATCCTTTGAAAGGACATGCAGCAGCAGGTCAGATAGCCGATACTGACCAAGGTCAAGAAGGAACTGAAGATCGTTCAACTACCGAGAATCAACAGGTCAAGTCGGATAAGATTTGTCAGTTTTACCTGACAGGCAGATGCTGGAAAGGAAACAGATGCAAGTTTCTCCATCCAGAACACCCAGCTGAGTCATTGAAGAAAAAGCCAGCCACTGTTGGAGATCGTCATAATGATGGCCAGAGAAAACAGAAAGAACCCAGCAGCTCAGGACCTAAGCCGGCACAGAAGGCTGACAAAATCTTGGCTACTGAACAGAGCAAGGAAAAGATCACTCCAGCTCAACAGCCCAGAGCACCCTATGTAGCCCAGGGGACAAAGAAGTATCACAGAGATGAAGTTGACGAAGTGGAAGCTTCTCGTCTGCGCAGGACCGAAATTGAACAGCTGATCAAACGTTTTCCAAAGAGCAAGGTGAAGGTCAACCGAGACTGCGCTGAGTACTTCCAGTGTGTCGTCAGCTTCAGTCCCACTGATCCTGATTGGGTGAGAATTTGACATTTTCTTATGTTCTCTAAATGAAAATGTACTTTATGAGTTTATCTTCTTTAATAGATCTATCTATATCAGATTTTTCACTGAATATAATTAATATGGAAAACATGATTTAGATTATATTTATATATGGTATTGTGTGGAGGGACAGAACAATTGGGAAACAATTGATTGAAGAATCTTCTCATGTGTAAAAGTGGTCAGTCTATTTTTAAGATCTAGTTAAAGTAACTTCATGTAATTATTATTGTTATTAACTTTATAAGCAAAATGGGGGGGGGGGGGGGCCCGGTCTGTGTCTTTTTCGTTTTAAGTTGTGGTTGTTTTTTTCAGCCATTTGACGTGAAGGTGTTCCAACTGCAAGTCGACATCCCAGCTGATTACCCTTTTGAGGTGAGGATCAATCTATTTGATAAATCAATCATTTTGGCAATCTCCTTATTTAGTCTCATTTGACTGTGTACTTCATCTTCTTGATGAATGAAATTTGGAACTTTCACTCTTTTTTTTAAAGACGTCATTTCAAGTTCAAGGGGACTGGTTTATTTTTTAGTTACCAATTATTAAATGCTTTGTAACATACATAGGTTTAGTTTTCTAAAAGGCTTAAGGTTTTGTCATCATCATACATCCTGCTTGTGTTTCTTCTCTTAAAGTTTAACTTGTTAAAGAGGCATGTGATTGTTCAATTTTTTGTTATCAAACTGAAACAATTATGTAAAATACTAATTTTAAAGTAGTACTCAGTAGTAGTACTAGTAGATGCTCAGTTATTTTCCCTTGACAACAATATTTAGATTGTACAATTCTTTGCAGATGATGACAATTTCCCTACCAAGTGAGCAAGACCTGCCTGAAACTGTCAGAAGGTGAGTCTTAGGCCAAAAAAAAAATAGGTCTGTTTACGGTAACATAGGCCCAAAAAATAGGTCGGGATTTTTTTTTTTTTTTTTTTCTTCAAAAAACCCATATTTTTACGTTATTATGCAAAAAAAACAAAAGATTTTTTTTCTTCTCCCAAATGCCAAAAAAAAGTCTAGGGTCGCGCGAAAAAAATAGGGTCGGTCGGGTTACCGTAAACAGACTATTTTTTTTTTGTGGCCTTATTGTTTCTCTTCATGAAGTTTTGTGATTGTGATGCTGCGTTTTTCAAAAATTAAAAACAAGCTAGTATCAACATTTATGGAACTTTCAGCTGTGTTTTCTGTGTTCGATAACATGCGATAGATAGCAGCTGTGAATGATCAGTTCAATTGAGATACAGTATGAACAAACCGAGCCGAGGTTAGACTATGATGAGTAAACTTAAACACTCTTGTCACATCTCATTAGGTATGTGGAAGCGTCCATTGAGGAATGGCTGGAGGACAAAGAGAGACAACTGGAAGAGAATGGACAGGTGGAGCTTGTCTTCCGCCCCTTCCTTCGCTGGCTGGACAGGAAGATTGAGGACGTTGTGACTGAGGGACTGAAGCAGGTATATTTCAAGCAATCAGTCATTCACTGTTATGTTGTCCACAGTTAGTGCTTGTTAAAACAACATTACTAGCATACACGTGCATGTACCTTGATGTACATAGCGCAAACATGCGAGAGCACACACACATGTGAAACTGAAACATTCTGAAAATGTCATTTAAGAACGGAGATGCTAGAAATTATTGTCAGTAATGCGAGCATTCATATATACCTTTCCTTTTGTTAAAAAATCTAAATTTCGTGTGCTTTCAGATGAAGCGTGAGATAGTAGCCAGAGCTTCTGGTCTGGAGTTCATCTCTGCTAAGCAGCTGCAGAAACAGTACCCTGGACAGACCTCTAAGAATTCTGATGATGAAGATGATGATGAAGATGATGACGAAACTGCCTCAGACAGCGAAGATGACTCCAGCAGTGATTACGGAGGCAGTGAGGAGGAGCAATCGGGTGATGAGAACACTGAAGAAAAGGAAGACAACGACAAGGTCATCAAGAAGTCACGCCAGGACAAGGTGAAGGCCATGCTGGCGGACCCAGAGCGCAAGGGAACGGAAGTGATGCTGAAGAACCTGCAGCTGAAAGAGAGCACGGCCACGATGTACTGCGACAAGATCAGCCTGGCCATCCAGTGCGAACGCTGCAAGGGAACGTCAGAGTTCATGGCCACTGGGGGCAGGGTCAATGTGGTGCAGTGTGGTCAGTGTGGCCAGACACAGATGGCAACATACCGGCCAGCCATGGTGCACCAGTTCTCGTCTGTGATCGGCTTCTTGGATCTGGACGCCTGCCTGCCGTTCGACGTCATCCTGCAGAACAGCAGCCTCATCCTCTCCTGTCTCCATTGCTCCAAGGAAACCAATCCTGGGGTGAGTTGTAAACAATTGCTTTCTTTTGTTTGCTTTTGTTCTTCCTTGCATCAGCAAACCAAACCTGGTGTGTGTTATGTACAGTTTGTTTCGTTCCTCCCACTATTCTTTCTTGCTTTTGACATTTGATTCTTGTCATTACAAGACCAGCAACCCAGGAAAGTAATGACAGTTAGTCCCAGTATAGGCAAGGGTGTCCTTCGGTATAGTTAATTAATTAAATCAGCCTTCCAGTTCTTTGCAATATTTTGTTCATGTAATAGTGGGGGGGGGGGGGGGGGGAATGAGAACATGAACTTATGACAAGGAAGAGAGTGGGCCATTGAAGATGAGCTGATGATCGTTGGTACTTTTTATGTTTGTATTATTAGTGCCTGAAGTAATAACATGTCTGCTTTTGTCGACAGGCGTTGTTGCCAGGGCAACCTCAGGATCACTGGTGCCGTGTCTGTCACCGAAAACTGAGGGTGGCCACTGATGGTGTGCGTTTTACTCAGTTGGAGCCATCCAAGACTCTGCAGAGTAAGTTTTGAGGTCCATGCACTGTTTCATTAAAAAAAAGTCACCATGCACAACAAGATCACCATGCCTCTTCTTCGTTTGTGGGTTGCAACTTCCTCGTACATTAGCTTTTGGAGCGTATAGGCTTACAGTGCTGTTTTTCCCCAGCCATTTTGGCAGTCATCACCCTGCTTCAAATTTCATATGGAGTAGTATGGAAATCACTGGGAATCTATAATGTACAGGCATGCTTTTCATGGACAACAAATTCTGCAGTGCTGACTGTGAAAGCATTGTTACCGAAACTGAAAGGCCACTAAAAAGTGGTTACAAAAGGTGTAAAAAAAAACCAACGAAGTATATGATTGTGCTGGAAATGACATAATTATCTCAAGGACCATATAAGAAAGAATACCCTCTGGTTTCGTTAGCACCTTGACCTTGCAAGGCCTTCAAGAAGCATTCTGTTTATTTATGTTCCTCAAGGGAGCCAGTGGCTGAGTCAAGTCTATTAATACTCATGTTATTTTTCAATCGTGCAGGCATCAAGGGCATGGTGAAGGTGGTGGTGCCAACACGCAAACGCATCCCCAAGGACCCAGCTATTCAGGAGGGAAAGCCGCTGCCCAACTTTGGCACATGCAAGCACTACAAGAAAAGCTACCGCTGGATGCGTTTTCCCTGTTGCGGCAAGTGCTACCCTTGTGACATCTGCCACGACTCCAAGGAAGACCACGAGATGAAGTTCGCCAACCGGATGATCTGCGGTTTCTGCTGCAAGGAGCAGGTATGTCGTGTCGTTTTCTGGTCTCTCAAATTTCATGGAAGTAACTCAAGGAAGGAATAATGAACTGCATTTCAGTTTGGAGAGTAAAGTGTCAGGGGAGGGGAACTTGAGTTGTAGTCGGTGCATTTCCTACTGTTTGAGTAGTTTGAAAGTGATAGAGAGTGACACCCCCCGCGGGTTAGGGGGAGTCCCATATTGGTTGGGACGAGAAAGAATTTACCCGATGCTACCCAGCATGTCGTAAGAGGCGACTAACGGTTCTGTTTCTCCTTTTACCCTTGTTAAGTGTTTCTTGTATAGAATATAGTCAATGTTTGTAAAGATTTTAGTCAAGCAGTATGTAAGAAATGTTAAGTCCTTTGTACTGGAAACTTGCATTCTCCCAGTAAGGTCATATATTGTACTGCGTTGCAAGCCCCTGGAGCAATTTTTTTATTAGTGCTTTTGTGAACAAGAAACAATTAACAAGTGGCTCTATCCCATCTCCCCCCTTTCCCCTATCCCATCTCCCCCCTTTCCCTGTCGCGATATAACCTTGAATGGTTGAAAACTACGTTAAACACCAAAGAAAGATAGAGAGTGACGTATTTTGACCCTGTCCTTTTCTCCAGTTGTCGGGTTAATTGGTTCATTTGTGAAGACGGGCGGGGATGTAGCTCAGTCGGTAGCGCGCTGGATTTGTATCCAGTTGGCCGCTGTCAGCGTGAGTTCGTCTCCACGTTCGGCGAGAGATTTATTTCTCAGAGTCAACTTTGTGTGCAGACTCTCCTCGGTGTCCGAACACCCTCGTGTGTACACGCAAGCACAAGACCAAGTGCGCACGAAAAAGATCCTGTAATCCATGTCAGAGTTCGGTGGGTTATAGAAACACGAAAATACCCAGCATGCTTCCTCCGAAAGCGGCGTATGGCTGCCTAAATGGCGAGGTAAAAACGGTCATACACGTAAAAGCCGTGGGAGTTTCAGCCCATGAACGAACAAACAAAATTTGTGAAGACAAGAGCTTGAATCTCTGTAGACTGATTGAGAGTCACTTTTTATATAAAGGCAGTTTGATCAAATTTCTTCTAAATGTACCGTATTTTCGGGACTATAAGGCACAGTGTGGAAATACGTTTTTTCCTTGATGTGTGGTGAGATCAAAGTGTCTGCATTCTCAGAGCTGTTTGGCCTGGTGGCCTGAGGTCAATGACCATATTTTCAGCCGAGACTAGCTGCCTGCACTAGCCATACACAAGGCGATAGCAGTCAATAGGGCGCAGGGGTCACGGTTGAGGAAAATAGTTGCGCCTTATAGTCCCGAAAGTACTGTATGCAAGAATGTCTTGCAAAGTGTGAATGGTGAAGAAATGTGTACAACACTTGAAAGTGTAAAGATCCAGTGTAAAGATAAAAACAGAGGCCGACAGGCACCCTCGCAGAGAGAGAAGGGAGAAACTTTGTGACTGCGATCTGCCAGGAGGATCGAATAGCATATCACTGTCCTCCTCCTGTTTCAGCCATACGCAGCAGATAGACCCTGCAAGGGATGTGACATGAACATGACCAAGGTTCACACCTCACACTGGGAAGGCGGCCAGGGTTGTCGAGACAAGATTTCTATGAACAGGTCAGTACCTCACTACAACACTCTGCAAGAATACCTGTGGGGGGTAAAAGTTGAAAGAAAACAGAGATATATGTATGACATTTTTCTTGTCATTACTAAAGGAAGGGACACAGACAAAGCTTTGGGGATATCAATATGATCAGTATGAAAATAAAGCATTGTGAGCAATCACTTCACACTTTTTAAGAGAGAATAGCAATCACTTTACACTTTTTAAGAGAAAATAGCAATCACTTCACACTTTTTTCTTGGCGTTTCTGTAGCTAGTGGGTTTTTTTACGGGGTGGGGTAGCTAGCCCAACGCCCAACCCTCCTCCTTTTTCAGCCGGGCTTGGGACCGTCCTAGGCGTAGGTGAGGTGAGGTGAATCACTTCACACTTTTTAAGAGAGAATAGCAATCACTTTACACTTTTTAAGAGAAAATAGCAATCACTTCACACTTTTTAAGAGAGAATAGCAATCACTTCACACTTTTTAAGAGAGAATAGCAATCACTTCACACTTTTTAAGAGAGAAGAGCAATCACTTCACACTTTTTTAAGAGAGAATAGCAATCACTTCACACTTTTTAAGAGAGAATAGCAATCACTTCACACTTTTTAAGAGAGAATAGCAATCACTTCACACTTTTTAAGAGAGAAGAGCAATCACTTCACACTTTTTAAGAGAATAGCAATCACTTTACACTTTTTAAGAGAAAATAGCAATCACTTCACACTTTTTAAGAGAGAATAGCAATCACTTCACACTTTTTAAGAGAGAATAGCAATCACTTCACACTTTTTAAGAGAGAATAGCAATCACTTCACACTTTTTAAGAGAGAATAGCAATCACTTCACACTTTTTAAGAGAGAATAGCAATCACTTTACACTTTTTAAGAGAAAATAGCAATCACTTCACACTTTTTAAGAGAGAATAGCAATCACTTCACACTTTTTAAGAGAGAATAGCAATCACTTCACACTTTTTAAGAGAGAAGAGCAATCACTTCACACTTTTTAAGAGAAAATGGTTAATTTAGCGTACAGCTAAGTTCTTTCTCTGTGTGTGCATGATTGTGTGTGTTTCCAGAGTGTTGTAAATAGTCCTCACTTTCTTGCCTGTTTGGTCCTCAAGACCATAGTTACAACATATCTGTAACCATGATTCTTGTTTATTTTCAGAAATGATAAACATAAGCATAAAAACCAGTCCAAGACAGTGTCGAAGCATTCACAGAAGGTCAAGGAGATGCAGTCGAAGAAGAAGACCAAACTTCGTCACGCCTAACTGACAAATCTTGATTGATTTTGTCAGAAAACTAGTACATGTATTACATGTTGTTTTTTTGCTTGCCAGTTTTCGTTTTTCTTTTTCTTTCGAAATTGCAGTGGATTTATTTTTACAACTATTTATTGCTGTTCAAAGACAATAATAGTACATGTATTCAATAGAGTGTAGTCTGTAGCCAATTGAATATTGACCAAATAACCTTGTTCTCAGTATGCATTTGTTGTTCAGTTTTGCGAAGAATCATGAACCCTTTTAAAGAATTATGCTAACTTTTATTATTTTTCTCAATGATTCAGATACTTACTGTTTTGTAAAAATATTATCTAAATCTGTAAAACCTAGTTTTGTATTTTGTACTCTCATTTCAGGTTTTCTTCTTGTTTGTTGTGTTTAAAAGACAGTAGTGTGCACAATATTGTATATGGGTAAGCACACATACTTTGGTTTAGATTATTCCTCTTGTTCTCTCTGGAAAAGTAAATACCAATGTAAATTTCAATCTGCTTGGCATTTGTGTGGGTGTGTGTGTGTGTGTGTTGGTATGAATGTGTAAGAATTTTGTATTTTGTTTCTTTTAAGTGTTTGTTGAGTTGAGTTGACCAAATGTGTGTGTTGTGTAACTAAAATGTTTTGGTTTCACATAACAGCTGGGTCTCACTTACACACACATACACACACACACACACACACACACATATATAGTTATGCATATACACTGCTCAGCAGGCAAGAGTATGAAAATATGAAGAAAACCGCAGGACAAAGAACACTGCTTTCATCCGATCTCTTACCTGACATCATTCATAACATCATTAAAGAACTTTCAAAGCCTGGACAAGTCTTTAATACATAAACAAATATAAACAATAGCAGAAGTTAACACACAATGTGTCGAAATTTAAACACATTTGGCAGGAAAAATGTAGGAGGGTGGAGCGATGTTGCCTTAAATATTGAAGTTTCGGCACAGAGAAAAAATACAGTATCATTCTGCTGCAAAAAACCCTTAATTTTTCCTTAGATTTGCCATCAAAAGCAACAAGAATACTTGATTTAACGTGAAGCTGAACAGCCACCTGAATGTGAACTTATTCAAGCTACGATTTGTATATGTATTTCTGTTCGCGCTAGTTTGTTCGTGTGTCTGTGTATTGACGTAAGCATATAATGTGTCCTACCAGAAATCTGCACAAATGTACGTCTGTCATGTCTTCTTGCCTCTCTCTCTCTCTCTCTCTCTCTCTCTCTCTCTCTCTCTCTCTCTCTCTCTCTCTCTCTCTCTTATATCAACACATCCACAGACATTGCGGTAGACTGACAAGGCAGACTGGGCTGTGGCAGGTTGGGATGTCGCCCTCTCGCTCTGTCTCTCCACCATGGTTGACTGAAAAGGTTATTGAAGCCATGGCTCTGCGTGATTTATTTCATAACATAAACAATAACAAGCCTTGCACTGAACATCTTTCGTACAAAAAGAGAGTCGGCAGGATCTTCTGTCCCTACTATTTTGTGGACAAAACTTATTGCGGACACGGCAGATGTAATAGAACTAGAAGCATACTTCCGCTCATGCATGAATGCCACAAACCGAATCAAAACAATTTCAGAAGAAGGAAATTCAAACATAATTTTGTGTAACCGGTGAAATTCCATAACTAACAATGTTGTCTGTCCCAGAGGGAAAACACAAATCAGTTCTACATCCAAGGCGTACTTGTATGATCAAGCTGCATATTAAAGGCAGAGTGCAGCTCACAGCCTTCGTTTTGCGTTTTTGTTGCAGCTGAGTGCATTTAGCCTACAGTTCAAAAATCCTCCTATGGTAGTAAAACAAACCCAAAACTACCCAACGACGACATCTGTGAAGCTCGACAGTTTCTTGTTCACGCGAGTGCATAAATTAACCTAGTTATTACGTGGTGTTTGGTCGGAGTTCGATTCAACTGAGTGATTCCGGCCTCCATTTTGTTTTACACAAACTCATGATGATGTCTGACATAGTTTGCTAGTGACGTGTCTTTTTGTGCATGATGTCACTCAGTGGTGATCTAAATTTAGATCCAAAAATAGGTCAAGACCAGCCGGGTCCGAGTACGAAATTAATTCGTTAAAAAATCGCAGTTCTTGACTCTTTGGGTCCAAGTCAATGAAACTTGGTAGTTCTTCTCACGGATAGCTGCCTGAGGAATGACTAAAAGCCCCAGGGGCTCCGTGCACCTGGATTTGACAAGTTCAGTACCTTTAAGCATAGACCTATATTAGAGGGGGTAAAAAATCAAGGGTCTGCCAAACCCGGCAAATGCAGTAGGCAGCCCAGAGAACCCTAAGTACCTCTCCCAAAGATGGTACTTTTCGGCAATATTTACAGTTTCAAATTGTTAGGATAACTTCTTTGTGATTTTATAGAGGTGTTCTGGGGAAACTGAAAGGTAGCCTCGTCAGGGGACAACTATTCAAACCCATATCCTCATCATTTTGTTTCTCGATTGAGAATAATCATTTATAGATCTATGACTATTGTTCATTTCCCTTGTTAGGGTGTACTTGCATGTACTGGTGGTTTATTTACCATATGGTCCTCAGTGACTGAGGCTTACTGGTGTTGGAGGGATATTTTGTTTTCCCTTATGGTATCCTGAAACTGGTCTCCAAGCTCATGTATTCTGGCAGTAGAACCGTTCATTGCTGGGTTGAACTCAGTGGAAGGGTACACACCGGTCCTTCTCGATTGCGAGAATAAGCGATTGCTTTGCAGTGGTGAGACTCATTCTGCATTTGAAGGATTCCTGCAGTTTGTCCAAGATGGGGATCACCCTTTCTTTGGCTGGTTTCAGGTTAACCTGTATGGCTTGTAGTTGATTCTGTCTGTTTTAATAGACAATCTCGTCAGAGTTGTTCTGCGATCTTATTGGTGGGGCCAGGTTTCGCCCGTGGGTTGGCTGGTTTGTGTAGATGCGGGATAAGCGTGTGTCAATCAACGCTCCGGTGGCTGGGCGTAGCGTCTTTGATACGTGTAGTGGGGCTCTATTGGCGTGGTGGGCGGAGTTGCCGTGGGGGGGGGGGGGGGGGGAGGGTGATGGTTGGGCGCGAAATTGTGTCCCTCCCTCTCCGTTGCGGCTGAGTGATCGTGTTGCGTGTCGAGTCGATTCATTCGTGTTATCAGCAATATAGATCAGTAAATAACCGATGGGCTGCTTTTACCTTCACCGTTTGTTGGTGTAACATTTTATGTTTGTTCGTAGCTTTATTCATTCTCTCCCTGATTTCTGTGACTGTTGTTATGTCAGGGGGGTATGTCTTTTTGTTGTTTTTGTCATCTTTACGTATGACTCTGTCTCAGGGCCGGACTACCGGGGGGGTTATGGGGGTTGCGCAACCCCCCCCCCCCCCCTAGCCTAAACATGTACCTTACTTATTTAATTTTTTTATTATTATTGCTTATTTTATGCCGTTTCATGTAAGGAGCGACCATTTTCCTATCTCAGAATATGACCTACCCAACGAGGGGGGGGGTGGGTTCTAGGGTTTCCGGACCCCCCCCCCCCCCCCCCAGCCAAAAAATAAAAATATTGAATGAGGTATGCATTTCTTTATTTTACATTGAGTTTAAATTTTTGGGGTATTAATCAGTGACAAAATCTGCTGCCTGAAACTGGTAATGATCATCCTCAGAATGCACCAGATTGCACCATTTTGCATCCTTTTTTTCAAAATTTTCCGGGGGGGCATGCCCCCGGGCCCCCCTAGATAGCTAGACGCTTCGTGCCGTCGGCTCGGCGCTTTGCGCCTTCACACCCATATCTTCACAATATACTTTTGAAAAAAACCAGTCATATAATGAACTGATCCGCCCCTGCCGCCAGGGGGGACATCCCCCTGGGGCACCACTGGCAACCCCCCCCCCCCCCCCCTCCTCTTCGCCTAGTCCGGCCCTGTGTCTTGATTGTCAGATAGCTCTTTGAGGGCTTTCCTTTCATCTTCAGAGAGGTTGGATTGTAGAGATTTTATAGTTCCATTCTGGTATTGAAGATGTACTCTTCGATTGCTTCGTTGCCTAGTGGGGGGGGGGGGGGGGGGGTTCCAATTGGATTTTGTGTAGAACGGAGGTATTTCCGTGTTGGAGGTGTTTTCACGGAAGTGAAGTTTGCATCGAATGTTTCGTGCAAGTTTGCAGAAATCTGCAGAGATTTGTTTTCTCATGGTTGGTTTGTTGGTTTTTGGCGTTGGTATGAATTTGAGGCCTTTTGCTAAGCCCAGATATTGTCCATCCGAGAGTGGCACATTTGACAGGTTGATCACGAATTGTTTGGCTCGTGTCAGGTTGTTGTTGATTTTCTTTTCTTTCTCATTGGAAAGTCTGGTTTGTTTCCTCCTTTTGATGCGGAGTTTTGTTTTGGAGTGTCTGCCCATGATTTGGGAGAGAGCCGTATAGTGACAAATGCACTTTGACCACGGATAGTGGGGTGGTATCGCGTGTCCCTTTGATACGGGAATGTGAGGGGATGAGCAGACCGTTGAGATAGTGTTCAGTTGGGGTTTTTAGTTAGTGCCAATGTGCAGATATAACAGTTGGGGAAGAGGCTTAGGAATGTGCAGGCCTCAGTCTCTTCGTTTCCTTTCCCGGCCCGTCCCTTGATTGGGTTTGAGGGAAGGCAAATGCTGGAAATACCTAGTGCTGTAGGAATTAGTAGCGTATCCGCGTGTGTGACTTGATACCCTTATTGCTGCGGCGTCAGAGTTGAAACGGATTGTATCCCGTCTGTTCTGGTTGATATTTGGGGAATAGTGTGGAATTTCACGGTTACCTCTTAGTCTGGCTAGAGGCACATAGTTTAGGTGTGTGCCGGAAATGCCCTGGCACTGGAAGGATTAGTTGTATCGTTTCAGCGTCTGTTGATAGAGACCGATCTATTTACGGTGTCGTAGTGGAGACAGATGTTATCCATCTCTGGGGGTTTGATAACTGGGGATTAATTGTAAAGTTGTATCATTTTCCCTAATTCGAAGCAAGCACTTTATGAGGAAATTTCTCTCTCACAGGTACAAGTTCAAGGTTTAGGAGAGGCACAACTGACTTTCTGTTTGATAGCTGGGGATTAGGTGCAGTGTTGTATCTTTTTCCCTGATTCGAAGCAAACACTTTATGAGGAAATTTCTCTCTCACGGGTGTAAGTTCAAGGTTTAGGAAAGGCACAACTTTCTGTTTGATAGCTGGGGATTAATTGTAGAGTTGTTCATTTTCCCTAATTTCTCTCTCACGGGTGTAAGTTCAAGGTTTAGGAAAGGCACAACTTTCTGTTTGATAGCTGGGGATTAATTGTAGAGTTGTTCATTTTCCCTAATTTGAAGCAAACACTTTATGAGGAAATTTCTCTCTCACGGGTGTAAGTTCAAGGTTAAGGTAAGGCACAACTTTCTGTTTGATGACAGGGGATCAATTGTAGAGTTGTATCATTTTCCCTAATTCGAAGCAAACACTTTATGAGGAAATTTCTCTCTCACGGGTGTAAGTTCAAGGTTTAGGTAAGGCACAACTTTCTGTTTGATAGCTGGGGATTAGGTGCAGTGTTGTATCTTTTTCCCTGATTCGAAGCAAACACTTTATGAGGAAATTTCTCTCTCACGGGTGTAAGTTCAAGGTTTAGGTAAGGCACAACTTTCTGTTTGATAGCTGGGGATTAGGTGCAGTGTTGTATCTTTTTCCCTGATTCGAAGCAAACACTTTATGATACTATACTAATATAGGTCCCTGCTTTAAGCAATCTCAAAGACGTGCACACAGGAGTTCTGGATGTCTGAGAGCAATTTCAGAATAGTTGGGCAAAAAGATGCATGTGGTCAGCAAGGGTACATTGGGTGACTTGAAGGGCGCTTGCATCTTTTTATCTGGGCAGGCCGTTACATCAAGCCAGTTGGGAGGAATTAATGAGGCAAGTAGCCAGCAAGGGTACATTGGGTGACTTGCTGGGTGCTTGTGTCTCTTACTTCTAGCTGGTAGGGAGGGAGGCGAGAGCCGGTGTCACGAACTGAAACCTCTGCTGAACAATCCTTCTCATTGCGGTCAATGCCGGCGCATGCGCCAATCTTGGACTTAAAAAATGCGACCCTTTGTCCGAACCATCGACCATATTTGGTCTATGACCGAACGAACCATGGGTTAGGGTATGGGTATGGGTATGGGTAAGGGTTAGGGTTAGCCGGGTAAGGTTGTTATTAATCTCCCCATGTTAGCACATGCGCATTGACCGCAATGAGAAGGATTGTTCAGGCAGAGTTTTCAGTTCGTGACACCGGCAAGGGTGCATTGGGTGACTTGGCTTTGGCATCCCTTTTACCTGGGTGTGTACCAGCCAACTTTGTACTGTCGACCGGTTTGTGGCGTTTTACCGCCGCATTTGAACCATTTTTATGCTTTTTTTGTGTGTGTTCTGGAATATTGTCTCTTGACAAATGTGTGGATAACTTCCA
The DNA here is from genome assembly GCF_037325665.1 of Littorina saxatilis. Taxonomy (NCBI): domain Eukaryota; kingdom Metazoa; phylum Mollusca; class Gastropoda; order Littorinimorpha; family Littorinidae; genus Littorina; species Littorina saxatilis. The sequence continues at coordinate 76,587,560 of NC_090245.1, forward strand.
CGGCTGCCAATGCCACGCCGTGGTGTCAATGTACAGGTTTTTGTATTTTGGTGTTTTAGTGACGGGAACTGATGATAAATGAGTGCCTGATATGTCCATTTTGTTGAAATTTAGTCCACCCGTTCACTGAAATTTACACCTTGTTATATATATATATGTTCTTTGGTCATGATTTTACTGTGGTAGTTGCTGAAAATAAACTTCAGCGACAGAAACATACTGCACGCAAATGTAGAGTAAACACGCCAAAATCATACTGATCAGGTTGATGAAAAGTTTTAATACATAAAAGTGTTTTTTTCTAACATGATGAATTAATAAAAACACCATGTTAAACATATTAAAGCAACACTTTCTCAGAAGAAAGGACAACAACAAGTTAGACATAAGTAAATCCACGAATCTTCAGTGCTTAAAACGCACAACAGTAACCACAACTGAATGGAATGAACAAATTCACACTAACATTTCAAAAATACATGATCAAAGTTAGTTCAACAACATCTAAAACATGATTAAACCAGCCATGCGCGGTACATTTAGACTAAGAAGCGTTTGGATCGTGTGTAAAAAACTTGAAATCGTTAACCCGAGTCATTTGCAAATTGCATGCGCGTAAGAACAATTTTGTGCCATTCAAATGAACGCTGATTGTTAACGAGTCACAACTGAATGAGCTCTTCTGGCACCAACATTTTTAAAACGTCTTTATTCTACTAACCACACAGAACAAATCCATCCAAATTAAAAGAAAAAAATACGGTTAATTAAGCCTGATCAGTCACCTTTGGAACAATTGTCTAAAAAAAAACAGGCTACAAGTAAATAAACACATACATGTACAATATTTTAAGAAATGGGGAACATAGGTGTGCAACACATCTCTTCTCCTAAAGTTCATATGGTATGGTTGCACATAATTATACTGATGAAGTCTAAAATCTCTGCTTTAATAATTCTTTTAGCAATACATATCAAAGCGAATTTTACATTAAAATCGATAATTTGGTTTCCTGAAAAATAAAGAACAGTAAACCACAGCTTGCTCTTCTAAAGTTTATTATGGCATGATTGTACTAATAAGAGAGAAAGAAACTTCTAACTGAATTTCTTTTCCTTCAGTGATCCAGACTTTCAAATAATTAAAAACGCCTAGATGCCTGAATTTTTCTGAGCGATGAACATCAGGACGAATTTTCTAAATATAAATAAATATTTCATGCTTGAAAGACGCCTGAATACCTGAACTTTTTTCATCGATCAACGCCAAAGCGAATTTTCAACAAAAGAAAAATAATTAACATTATGCCTGAAAAACGCCCGAATACCTTTATTCTTCACAGCTATCAACATGAGGGCAACATTTGTTTTTCTGTTTAAATCTACATAAATTATTGTATGTTCAAAAAACGCCTGAATAACAAACTTTTTTTTCTCAGAGATTAACATCAGGCAGGACAAATTGTCTAAATTTTAATGAATAACTTTGTCTGGAAAACGCCTGAATACCTGTCCTTTTTTGCGATTAACACAAAGACGAATCTACAACATTTTGAATAAACAGCCAGAATTTTTATCAGCGATCAACACCAGGACGATTTTGAAAAAAAAGAAAAAAAGAAATGGAAACTTTTATTTCCGAAAAAACGCCCGAATATCAGAATTTTTCTGAGCGATAAACACAAGGGCACATTTTCAAAGTTGAGCCTCAAAAGGGGTACAGCACGGCAAGGAAGGATCCGATACATTTAGCCCACGATTGGACCGCCGGAATGAGCGTTTCCACCTTGGTCAGAAATGAAGTCGTCGACGATAGTTTCCATCACCTTGAGTGGCACTGGTCCGTTGTTCAGTAACAAGGAGTGAAAGTCACGGATGTCGAATTTGTCACCTGTTCCGAAAACCGTGAGGAAAAGTTAGTAAGTGTCCTTTGCAGAGAAATATTTTGTGTTCGTTTTGCAAGGAGGAGAAAAGGTATTTGCATAAAAAAATAAGAGGACTTAGAAGGCAAAGAATGTTTTTGTTACCCATGATATGTCAGGCTTGTTTGAAGATCTCTGTGGTACTCTACGGTCATGCCGTGCACCCCCCCCTACCCCCACCCCGCACAAATAAACAACACAAAAATATCTCTCCACATCAGGGCTCCCAACGGACGCTCCACCTGGAGGTTCCTTGGACCCCCAATTTTAATTTGTAGGGGGTCCAAACCCCCTCAGTTGAACTATAGAGGGTCCAAAGACACATTCTTCGCCGACACGTACCACACTGGAGTGCTCGTGTCAAAGACAAAAATCTACTGAGGATCTCTCCGTTGTAAGCAAACAACTCTCATCTCTCCAGATGCACAATTAAACACCGCTGAAAACGACAACACGCAAAAGACGATAATGGTCACCAGGTTCAAGGAAGCCGGCCATTCCATTCCTCCATTGCCTGTTCTGTTCAGGTTAACAAAAAGCGAGCAGAACCTTCTCTACTCTGAACTGAACTGTATTGGGGGGTTATTGTCCTTCGGGTCTAAATGCCTATGTTTGACATGATTTTTAAATGTGATATATTTCCCTACTCCTTCACCTTTGCCTTCTATATAGTTCTAGCCGCCCCTGTCCCCAAGCAAGACAAATATTAGAAGTACATGGGCAAGAGCAGCTCACACACACACACACACACACACACACACACACACACACACACACACACACACACACACAAACTCACTCACCCGCCCTATTCACCGAAACCCCACATTCACGAAGCACGCATGACCTACCCAGAGCGCTGGAGGCTCGCTGACGAAGCTCTTTAATCTTGAGTTCTCCGATCTTGTAGGCACACGCTTGGCCTGGCCAGGTGAGGTAGCGGTCTACCTCAATCTCTACCTCTGCTTGAGGCATGGGGGTGCGAGCACTGATGTACTCTATAGCCTTCTGTCGTGTCCACCTGTATTTAAAAAAAACCCAAGAAATTCCTCCGAGGTAGGAAAAACACCCCCGTTGGTCAAAGGGAAATAACCATTCTCACTGCCACCAACTGAGAAGGTTATTTCCCTTTGACCATTAATATGTGCCTCTATAAGTCCTTGTAGAATCTTAATCCACCAATAACTCCCTAACCGTGTGTTTGACTGGTCCCAATTTTTGTAAGGACCGTCTCAGGAATGTATAGAACCTGTTCACTAAGTTTGGTGACGATCGGTCCGTTCATTCTTGAGATCTATATGCGAACACAAACACACACCCAAACAAACAAACACATCGAGCGAAACCTATACACACCCCTATACCGGGGGTGTAAAAATCATTTTTACATGCAACTTGGCACAACCCTGCATACACAACCACGATACGCCTACATTAATTCAATACACATTCTTGAGATGGTAAGTCGAGTTGTTTACACTGGACGGACTTTGCCTTAAACAGCCCTTGATTCTTTGTGACTGCACACCCTTTCTGCAAGAACTAAATCAACTGAGCTCCGGACAATATTTCCATCCTTCTCCCTTCCAAAGCTCTTTGCAAAGTTCTATGAAGACAAAGTGAGAAAAATGAGATGGATATCGACTTGTGTTCAGAACACTTCCCTGAGCTGTCCGAAACCCTTCGACCGAGAGAGCGCTGACTCGGTGGTCTTGGTAACAGAAGCCCAAAGTGAACCTAATTTGAATAAAGCAGGATTTTCTATATCTTTGAGCATGTTGCCAATTCAAACACAATTAATAGTTGTATATATTTTAGATTCAGGAAATAATAAGAATGCTATGCAATCCTTTTTAATCTGTTATCGCAATTGCAATTTCAAGCAGAATTTTAATGACCGAATAAGTTATTAATTTCAAACCTTCCTAGCGGAAATGCAATCCCATAGTCCGGACCGGTTGAAAATTTGTTTCACCAAAAATGCAATAAATTTTTTGAAAATTGCGGCAGCCACAACTTTTTTTACGGACGGTAATGACGTCATCAAAGACACTTGTCGAATAAATTCAGAAGAAGAAAACAAACAACGTGTAGGGTTATCATCCCGAGTAAGGTTTTAGTCGAATTTTATCAGTTTTGGACACAAGCAGATAATCATATGCAGATAGTATATATACCTGTTTTGGAACAATGGGAGATTCAGGTCAGCTACTTTCACCTTCAAATATTCCTAAATTTATAGGTTACACCTTCCTGTATCAATTACAACTTCCACCTGTGGTGTCTGTGACATTGATGTCAGATTCAGTCTTGTACGTCACGTTACACGTCACACGGAGCTTCACTGAAGACACAGGAACACGAATTTGACTGGCTCTTCTTGCATCAGGAAGCCTGTCATTCTAAAATTAGCCACGCGCAGGTGACGTTAATTGACAACGAAAGAAACAACTGCGGTTGATCTGATATCGTGTGTATACGCAAGCACAAGACCAAGTGCGCACGGAAAAGATCCTGTCATCCATGTCAGAGTTCGGTGGGATATAGAAACACGAAAATACCACGCATGCTTCCCCCGAAAGCGGCGTATGGCTGCCTGAATGATGGGGTATAAAACGGTTATACACGTAAAAACCCGCCACTCGTGCAAAAACATGAGTGAACGTGGGAGTTTCAGCCCATGAACGACACAAGAAGAAGAAGAAGAAGAAGAAGAAGAAGAAGAAGATCTGCTATGTGACAAGGAGGACCACCGTGTCAAACCGTACCACATCAGAACCTGAAACTTACCCAAGGTAGTGCATTCCGGTGTCCACTACTAGACGACACGCGCGGAATATCTCGTCTCCATAGCGACCCATCCTGAAATAGATTACATTAATTAGATAAATAGTATTCAGTTCATGATGCGCAAGGATGTCAAAGCTACACCACACACGAAAACAGCCAGATCACACTGAATTACCACAGTCCACATGTAATGTAAAGACCCTGCAATGAGAGCACACCTCCCAGCCAAGGACACCTTGTAAGGTCCCTTTGTCTATTAACTGTATCCCTGACAAGCAGGGTCAATTACAAAGTTGGTCCCGGGGATAATCCTCTTATCGCAGGTACTGTTGTACTGCCTAAATTATTAAATTAAACTAAATTAAACTTTTCTAATCTAACAGCAAAAGAAAAAGATACTCACAATTCATAATCATCTTGATAAACACCCAGCTCCTCTCCAAGAAATTCCGAATACAAAGCCCAGCCCTGAAGTGAAAAAATTCAAAGAAAATGTAGACTGTCAATGGTTAAGTGTTAAGTGCTCATGTCTTGTGGTAAGTATCATAGTAGATGTTGTAGTGAATATGTCTCTGGAAGATGGCTCATTACTCGTCAAATTATTTGTATTCTTGTATTGTTCGTGGAATCCTTACCTCAGTGCATGTGGTATACTACCATGATGCCCCTGCAAGGTCGGTTATAATTCCCGAATTTCTTGAATTCTTTTATTCCTCGTAGAATGCTTATTTCAGTGTATGCGGTGTATCAAGCATGTCCTTAATTGGGCGAAGTCGACTACGCGAATTGCATTTCGCGAAGCTGGCTGCACGAAGCTTTAGCTCTGAGTTTTCGGTAAACAGACTTCGCGAAGCTGGCTGCACGAAGCTTTAGCTCTGAGTTTTCGGTAAACAGACTTCGCGAAGTCTTTGCGAAGTCGACTTCGGGCTCGAACATTCGACCTAGACACAATCATTTGTCGTAGTAAGCGTAGACATCCGGTCTGCTCCCCGCCTAATGGCCGATGTCTTCCGTCTTCGGGGGACTACGTGGGTTTAAATTTGGAGTGGTCCTTCTCCTAGAGGAGTTTCCTTGCAGGGATAGTGAGCCTCCTCTGCCCTCGTTTTAATTTTGGAGTGATCTTCTCCTAGGACAGCTGCCTTCCAGGGTTGACGAGCCTGTCCTGCCCGGCTATTTAACCCATAGTTGGGGAGACTTCGGGCTCAATTAAGGACAGGTTTAAGGGGAAATGGTAAAGCACAGCATCGTACTTGTTGCAGTTGGGGAAGTGACAACTAGGCACATCATAGTACTTGTTGTAGGCTGTGTCTCTTTGGATGTTCACAATTCACCAATTTCTTGTATTCCTCGTGAAATGCACTTACCTCAGTGTATGCGATGTATAAGGGGAAATGGTAAGGCACAGCATAGTACTTGTTGCAGTTTATATGTCTCTGGGTCATAATTCACAAACTTCTTGTATTCTTGTATTCCTCGTGAAATGCTTACATCAATGAAGAAGGGAAAATGGTAAGGCACAACATAGTACTTGTTGTAGGCCGCTGTGTCTCTATTGGACGCTGGGACACAATAAACGAATTCCGAAAATAACTCTGTCGAGGTTTGTTTGGGTTGCGGAAGAGTGAATACCGTTGCGTTTCCTCTGACAAACATTGGAGGGGCCAATCACTAGCGAGGGGTGTGTCAGAAACACGTGGACAAGATCATATTCACTCTTCTACAACCCATACAAGCCCGATGGAGTTATTTCCGAAAATCGTCTATTCACACATTTTTAGTATTCTTTGTGGAATGCTTACCTCAGTGTATGCGGTATAGAAGGGGAAGTGATACGGCACAGCATAGTACTTGTTGTAGTCAATATGTCTCTGGAAGCTGGGGAGTTTGGCGGCCGCTTGGTACACGTACTGTAACAAGACCAGCATCATTGCTGTAGTGGATGTATTTTCTTTGCTTACCGCCATTTGACTACTCTCCAAATCTTTTTGTTTTAGTTCTTTCTCCTTTTTATATTTAGTCAAGTTTTGACTAAATGTTTTAACATAGAGGGGGGAATCGAGACGAGGGTCGTGGTGTATGTGTGTGTGTGTGTGTGTGTGTGTGTGTGTGTGTCTGTGTGTGTGTGTGTGTGTAGAGCGATTCAGAGTAAACTACTGGACCGATCTTTATAAAAAAATTTCATGAGAGCTTCTGGGTATGATATCCCCAGACGGTTTTTTCATTTTTTCGATAAATGTCTTTGATGACGTCATATCCGGCATTTTGTAAAAGTTGAGGCGGCACTGTCACACCCTCATTTTTCAATCAAATTGATTGAAATTTTGGCCAAGCAATCTTCGACGAAGGCCGGACTTTGGTATTGGATTTCAGCTTGGAGGCTTAAAAATTAATTAATGACTTTGGTCATTAAAAATCTGAAAATTGTAATTAAAATTATATTTTTATAAAACGATCCAAAATTACGTTTATCGTATTCTTCATCATTTTCTGATTCCATTACTGTGAAAAAGAAAAACGCTTTCAATCGTACTTTTAATATATAATTTATTATTAACTTATCAATCGTTATCTTATATAATTTATGTTACTATAATGCAATTTTTTTTTAAATTGTCCTTTGCCTACGTCAAGACAAAGTCGTACCCCTCAGTGCGCAAGGGCCTAGTGGATAAGACGCCGGTCTCCCGAGCGGAAGTTCGTGGGTTCGAATCCCGGCCGTGCTTGGTGGGTTAAAGGCATATGTACGCGCTCCCGTGTTTACAAAGTGTAGTTTGCCCATAATCGATGTCAAACGCACCATAAGACCATGTAATGACGATATGTCGCCATGCGCGGACCATATACATGCATTACAGCTTGTTTTAGAGTCTCAAAAACTTTGGATGTAAACAAAGACGCGGAGTTATTTCCCTTGCGTCAACGCTACCTCTGTTGGCAAATCTATAAATAGGACGATCCAGATCAAAATGAAAATTGGGGGCCCGGGTAGCTCAGGTGGTAGAGCACTGGATTTGTGATCGAAAGGTCGCTGGTTCGAATCCGGGCCGGGACGGACACGGGTCAACTTTATGTGCAGACCCAGAGACGGTATCCATCTCCCACCCCCGTGTCACCACAATGGCACGTTAAAGATCTTGGTCATTCTACCATAAGTGCAGATGGCTGATACCACCTAAACACGCATACATCAAAAGCCGCGAGGGCGTAAAAACTCGAATCGTATAAACCAATTCATGTCCAATATAGGCAATTAAGACCTGACGGACAATAAGCCCCTTAAAATTTACTTACTAAAAATGAAAATTAACATATCTCAACATTGAAGGGGCCCTAGACCACAATATTTTGCAGGGAACTTAATCAAGTTTAGCATGTCTCCAGCTGTTGGTAAAGCAATTAGCGTGTATAGTCATCGAGTACATATGGCTTTAAGGTCGGAGATTGTTTTCAATCTTCCTGGTCAACTTATGTGCAGACCTGCTAGTGCCTTATCCCCCTTCCTGTGTACACGCAAGCACAAGACCAAATGCGCACGAAAAAGGTCCTGTAATCCATGTCAGATTTCGGTGGGTTGTAGAAACACGAAAATACCCAGAATGCTTCCCCCGAAAGTGGCGTATGGCTGCCTAAATGGCGGGGTAAAAATGGTCATACACGTGGGAGCTTCAGCCCATGAACAAAGAAGAGTACCCCTCTGTTTCAGCATACCTGCAAATGATGTCCTGGCACCGTCTCGTGCAACGTCAGTGACACCATTGTGAACGTGCTCCTGTCAACACACGAGAGTCGAGTACAGTCCAACCTGTCTATAACGACCACCGAAGGGCCTGGACCGACTAAAAGTTGTCCTTAATAACAGGTGATAGGTATGGAAAGGTAAATTAAAAGGAAATATAACCGCGTCGGGGTTTCTTTGCTGTGGTCGCAATGGGCAGGTGGTCGTTATGAAGAGGCGGTCGCCATGGCAGGTTCGACTGTGTAAGGCTTGGCTACTCACAATTGTCGCTGACAGCAAACTGATAATGTTAGAGTCAACACTGACGACATAAAAGTTTGAATTCATGAACACACAAGATCACACTGAAAATACTTCTGCCAATGCACATCATCATGACAGATAATGCGGCATTCCATCTCTTTTTAAACCTTGGTTAAAAACTTTCCGTACAACGATGGGGGAATGGCCGTCAACACACGTACAACACTTTGAGACACACTGCTACAAAAATGTGTCTTTCAACAATGAAGGACATGTAACACAATGAAGAAAATACAGGGTGACCCACAAAATGCGAGTGAATGTACCTTTTTTGTGTGTCACCCTGTATAAATGTGAAATGGCGTAAAGAACATCACTGATGACAATATTATGATATTCATAGGCTGGTACTCAATCCTTTTTTACATTTAGTCAAGTTTTGACTAAATATTTTAATATCGAGGGGGAATCGAAACGAGGGTCGTGGTGTATGTGCGTGTGTGCGTGCGTGTGTGTGTGCGTGCGTGTGTGTGTGTGTGTAGAGCGATTCAGACTAAACTACTGGACCGATCTTTATGAAATTTGACATGAGAGTTCCTGGGTATGAAATCCCCGAACGTTTTTTTCATTTTTTTGATAAATGTCTTTGATGACGTCATATCCGGCTTTTCGTGAAAGTTGAGGCGGCACTGTCACGCCCTCATTTTTCAACCAAATTGGTTGAAATTTTGGTCAAGTAATCTTCGACGAAGCCCGGGGTTCGGTATTGCATTTCAGCTTGGTGGCTTAAAAATTAATTAATGACTTTGGTCATTAAATATCTGAAAATTGTAAAAAAAAATAAAAATTTATAAAACGATCCAAATTTACGTTTATCTTATTCTCCATCATTTGCTGATTCCAAAAACATATAAATATGTTATATTCGGATTAAAAACAAGCTCTGAAAATTAAATATATAAACATTATTATCAAAATTAAATTGTCCAAATCAATTTAAAAACACTTTCATCTTATTCCTTGTCGGTTCCTGATTCCAAAAACATATAGATATGATATGTTTGGATTAAAAACACGCTCAGAAAGTTAAAACAAAGAGAGGTACAGAAAAGCGTGCTATCCTTCTTAGCGCAACTACTACCCCGCTCTTCTTGTCAATTTCACTGCCTTTGCCATGAGCGGTGGACTGACGATGCTACGAGTATACGGTCTTGCTGAAAAATGGCAGCTACTTGACTAAATATTGTATTTTCGCCTTACGCGACTTGTTTACATTTAGTCAAGTTTTGACTAAATGTTTTAAAGGCACAGTGCAGCTCACAGCCTTCGTTTTGCGTTTTTGTTGCAGCTGAGTGCATTTACAGTTCAAAAATCCTCCTATGGTAGTAAAACAAACCCAAAACTACCCAACGACGACATCTGTGAAGCTCGACAGTTTCTTGTTCACGCGAGTGCATAAATTAACCTAGTTATTACGTGGTGTTTGGTCGGAGTTCAATTCAACTGAGTGATTCCGGCCTCCATTTTGTTTTACACAAACTCATGATGACGTCTGACATAGTTTGCTAGTGACGTGTCTTTTTGTGCATGATGTGGTGATCTACCTGATCTAAATTTAGATCCAAAAATAGGTTAAGACCAGCCGGGTCCGAGTACGAAATTAATTCGTAAAACAATCGCAGTTCTTGACTCTTTGGGTGCAAGTCAATGAAACTTGGTAGTTCTTCTAACGGATAGCTGCCTGAGGTATGACTAAAAGCCCCAGGGGCTCCGTGCACCTGGATTTGACAAGTTCAGTACCTTTAACATAGAGGGGGAATCGAGACGAGGGTCGTGTGTGTGTGTGTGTGTGTCTGTCTGTGTGTCTGTGTGTCTGTGTGTCTGTGTGTCTGTCTGTGCGTGTGTGTGTGTAGAGCGATTCAGACTAAACTACTGGACCGATCTTTATGAAATTTGACATGCGAGTTTCTGGGAATGATATCCCCGGACGTTGTTTTCTTTTTTTTGATAAATACCTTTGATGACGTCATATCCGGCTTTTTGTAAAAGTTGAGGCGGCACTGTCACACTCTCATTTTTCAATCAAATTGATTGAAATGTTGGCAAAGCAATCTTCGACGAAGGCCGGACTTTGGTATTGCATTCCAGCTTGGTGGCTTAAAAACTAATGAATGAGTTTGGTCATTTAAAAATCGGAAACTTGTAATTAAAATTATTTTTTTATTTAACGATCCAAAAAGAATTTCATCTTATTCTTCGTCATTGTCTGATTCCAAAAACATATACATATGTTATATTTGGATTACAAACAAGCTCTAAAAATTAAAAATATGAAAATTATGATTAAAATTAATTTTCCGAAATCGATTTAAAAACAATTTCATCTTATTCCTTGTCGGTCCCTGATTCCAAAAACATATAGATATGATATGTTTGGATTAAAAACAAACTCAGTAAGCTAAAAAGAATAGACATACAGAAAAGCGTGTTATCCTGCTCAGCGCGACCACTACCGCACTATTCTGCATGGCTTGTCGATTTCACTGCCTTTGCCACGAGCGGTGGACTGACGAAACTACGAGTATGTGGTCTTGGTGAAAAAAGCAGTGCGTTCAGTTTCATTCTGTGAGTTCGACATCTTGACTAAATGTTGTTATTTCGCCTTACGCGACTTGTTTTTGGTTTGTTTTGTCAGCACGCAAATGCAAATGACATAGTAGCCTACTACCGAATGCAACATATCCCTACGACATTCGTGTCAAAACCACAAAACCCACGGTTACCAATTGGTTGACACTGCAACAACGTTAAGCGAGAATAACCTGAGACGGTTACTCACGTTTCGTTGGGTCTTCTGAGGTTGACATAGAACGTTCCTGGTCGACTTCCATCATCAGACCCAGAGCTGTACATCCCATAAGGACCGTCATAGGGCAAAGGCTTGACGCTGCAAAGAAGCCGCCCAAAACATAGCATATCTATACCAAGTTTCGGCAACACTGAAGATGTCAGTTATCCCTCACTGTACATGTTTCTGTATACATTAACAAAGATCCTAAACCCAAAAGCATTCACGGCCTTTGGACATATTAAATGTCGGTATTGGAGAAAAAGAGGCTTGACGCTGCAAGGAAGCCGCCCAAAACATAGCATATTCTGTACCAAGTTATGACAACGCTGAAGATGTCAGTTATCTCTCACTGTACATGTTTCTGTATACATTAACAAAGATCCTAAACCCAAAAGCATTCAACGGCCTTTGGACATAAGCATACTAAATGTCGGATTTGGCAAAAGAGACAGATTTACGTGAAATGAACAAAAACGTGGACTAACAAATAAACACATTACAGTAATATAGCATTACATTGAGACGGTACCTTTCTTTCGGTTGTTAACTTTTAGAAAGTTCCATAAAATAACGTTTCTGCTTTTCGGGTTCGTAACACAAAAACAGCACATAGATATACAGACAGTCGGACGGCGGGTGAGCAAATTAAGGGACAGACAGACAGACAGACATGGGGTCAGATGTAGAGAAAGCCAGAGTGACAAACAGACGGACGGACGGACGGACGGAAGGACATATCGACAAAAAAACGGATAGAGTGGCAAAAGGGGGTACAAAACCACCCAAAACGACGGTGGTCCTTTTACCGTTAAGAAACGCAGATGAAAGCCAACTCTGGATTGAACGGCAGTACTTTGATCACCTGCCAATCATCGCTATTAGGCCTATATTGCAAGTTGCAGACCAATATGTATCTTCTCCTTTGTGGGAGAAAATACACGTATGTTTCTTTTCACATTTAAGAGCTATATTTGTCGTACATTTACTAGAAGTATTTTTTCCAGCGTGAAATGAATGAAGAACAGCATTGAGAACTGTCAACGAAGATTGTATCAGAACTCACACAACTTTGTTGTCTGGGATATCTTTGAAGAGCTGCGGCAACTTGGGATAGATCCTGTTGAAAATGAGGTTCCTGAAATCCTTCAGTATCTCGTCCTGGTGAGTGAAAAAAACACAAAAAAAACACGCGAATTCAGATGTGAGTTAATTGTTGCCCTGATTCTGACTGCAAAACAAAACAAGTCGCGTAAGGCGAAATTACTACATTTAGTCAAGCTGTGGAACTCACAGAATGAAACTGAACGCACTGCATTTTTTCACAATGACCGTAGTCCGCCGCTTGTGCAAAACGGAATGAAACTGACGAGCCTGTTCAGCGCGGTAGTGGTTTCGCTGTGCTGCATAGCACGCTTTTCTGTACCTCTCTTCGTTTTAACTTTCTGAGCGTGTTTTTAATCCAAACATATCATATCTATATGTTTTTGGAATCAGGAACCGACAAGGAATAAGATGAAATTGTTTTTAAATCGATTTCGGAAATTTAATTTTAATCATAATTTTTATATTTTTAATTTTCAGAGCTTGTTTTTAATCCAAATATAACATATTTATATGTTTTTGGAATCAGGAAATGATGTAGAATCAGATGAACGTAAATTTGGATCGTTTTATATAAAAAATAAATTATTACAATTTTCAGATTTTTAATGACCAAAGTCATTAATTAATTTTTAAGCCACCAAGCTGAAATGCAATACCGAAGTCCGGCCTTCGTCGAAGATTGCTTTACAAAAATTTCAATCAATTTGATTGAAAAATGAGAGTGTGACAGTGCCGCCTCAACTTTTACAAAAAGCCGGATATGACGTCATCAAAAGTATTTATCGAAAAAAAGAAAAAACCGTCCGGGGATATCATTCCCAGGAACTCTCATTTCCAATTTCATAAAGATCGGTCCAGTAGTTTAGTCTGAATCGCTCTACACACACACACACGCACAGACAGACAGACAGACAGACACACACACATACACCACGACCCTCGTCTCGATTCCCCCTCTATGCTTAAAACATTTAGTCAAAACTTGACTAAATGTAAAAAAGCAAAATGGACAGACAGACAGGCAGGCAGGCTCCTAGGCAGGCAGAGACAGAGACGGGGAGACACATATATAGAGACCAAAAGAAGTATGTGTCTCCTGAAAATTCAGAAAAATAAATAACAGAATGGAAGGGTAAAATAAAGAATGTGCCCCGATTATAGATTTATACAGGACGGACACGGGTCAACTTTATGGGCCGACTCAGAGACGATATTCATGTTCCACCCCCGTGTCGCCACTAGTACTGTGGCACGTAAAAGATCTCGGTCATTCTTCCATTAGTGCAGGTGGCTGATTACACCTAAACACGCACACACACCAGGCTGGGTAGCGCGACTCTGTTGCTGCTACCTTCCCTTTGCAATAAGCGATCCGATTTTCCCAGCGATGGGACAATAAAGTAATGACAACGAAAAAGGATTGAAGTGAAAAACAGGTATAGTACGTTGTGTCGGTGTGAATGACAAAACAGCAATGAGTTCGCCGAGCTTACCGCAGAACTTCTGTGGAACTGTGGGTCTGCTTTCAGCTTTGTGTAGTATTCGGCCACTGTGCCTTGAAATGCTTGTCGTGACATAACCTGTGGTGGCAAGTACACATGGTTCAAACATCGTCGTCTTTGAGTTAGTTCCGTTATGGAGAAGGAGCACAGATGCATACACTGTAATACACATATCAGTAACATCATCGAAGCCCAATGATTCTCCCAGAATTATGAGCATGTTCTTTGGCATTTAATATAATTAAGATAGAGTTAAAATAAAACAACATGAACATAATATTAATGACTAATGCGCTCTTCTTTTATTCGAGTGGTCAACAACAACAACAACAACAACAACAACAACAACAACAACAACAACAACAACAACAACAACACGGCGGTTACTGTAGAACCCTGAACATTCCTACCTTCTGCATGTTGTGAGTACAACAACAACAACAACAATGACAACGACAACAACAACAATAATGACGACAACAACAACAACAACAACAAGTACAAGTACAATGACAGCGATAACGACGACAACAACAACAACAACACGGTTACTATAGAACCCTGAATATCGCCACCTTCTGCATGTTGTGGGTAATCCTGTCCACTTCCCTCATCCCGAGCTGGTGGACTTGTGGGGGCGACGTGTCGAGCGAGAGATGCCACTTCAGACATGCGCGATAGAAGCTTCCGCCTGAAGGAAGTCCACCAACGCCGTATGTACCACGAGTGTGGTAGGAATAATCCTGTGTAGAAAAAAAATATTTAAAAAATGTTGTGGATATGAATAATGTTTTGTTTGTAAACAGTGTTGTGAGAAAACTATGGGGTATGATTTAAATTGGCTGTTAACGATATATGCTTTCCTTTCTGGAGAAACGAACATGGATACCTTAACAGATCTAACCAGGATTTAACGTGATATAGGAGCATCCTTCCCCTGAACTGGGCACACTCACTAAACATCAACAGAGCAGGATTATATTTTGCTGATTTAATGAGATATGGACACAAGTATCAATCAGTTACACACATAAAAAATGAACACACAAAAAAAACCAAAAACAAGCAACATCCCATTCTGGAAGAAATCAGACTGGCTGTAGTTTGTTGGTGTATGTGATAACAGTGGAAGGATGTTGTTATCCCTCACAAATGCCAAGTCGGATCTATCGTGACATATCGAGATTTTCAGGATGATCTTCAAAGGAAGTTTATTTAAAGTTAGCGGACGAAGAAACCACTCAACACGACTAGACCATAAAAGAAAAAAATAACGCTTTTCTGGATTATCAAAGACACGGGTAACACGATGACAGTGACTTACATCCGAAATGAAAGTCTTGAGGCGGTTCAGCGCTGTCCATACACCCCGCAGTCCTTGTAGACCACGTGCCCGCATGTCATCTCTGTCAACAACAACACACACACACACACACACACACACACACACACACACACACACACACACACACTATAAATACATATAAGCATTGTACCTCAGCACAAACACAGAAATACATTAAAAAAACAAGATTCGTCGATCATCTATTATCTGTACACAGACTGACAACTACGCACACGCACAAATATAATTATTAAAAAAAATAATCGTACCTAAACAAGACACACAGAACAAAAAAATACAGTTCGATAATCATTTTGTAACCAGAAATAAACAGACAGAAAGACGTACGAACAGACAAAACACTGGCCACCCATCAACCTTGCTAGCAAGCTAGACAGACAGACACAGAAACATAGACATGGGGTCTCCGTAACATATACACAGATTATACAAGAAGGTACGCACGAAAGGACGACCGAGGTGGACAAAAGTTTAGTGACTTACTTGTCGGTTTGACCAAGGGTCAACTTGTCCAGTGTTTCGTTGAACGGTTTGAACAGAGTGCTCTGGACCGGTGGCGTGTTTATCACCTCTGCGATTTGCCCTGGCACTTTCAGCTGAAAATACAGATCAGATTAACACAGACAAAAGTCTTCCCAGTTGTGTGTATCAGTGAGTGAGTGAGTGAGTGAGGGAGTGAGTGAGTGAGTGAGGGAGGGAGGGAATGAGGGAGAGAGTGAGTGAGTGAGTGAGAGAGTGAGTGAGAGAGGGAGTGAGTGAGTGAGGGAAGGAGGGAGGGAGGGAGTACGAGTGAGTGTGAGTGAGTTTGAGTGAGTGTGAGTGAGTGCGAGTGAGTAAGTGAGTGAGTGCGTGCGTGCGTTAGTGCGTTCGTGCGAGCGTGCGTGCGTGTGTGTGTGTGTTTCTGTCTGTCTGTAGTCTGTCCGACCGTCCGTCCGTCCGTCCGTCCGTCTGTCTGTTTGTCTGTCTGTCTGTCTGTCCGACTTTCCGTCCGTCCGTTCGTCTATCTGTCTGTCTGTCTGTCTGTCTGTCTGTCCGTCTGTCTGTCCGTCTGTCCGTCTGTCTTCCAAGCTGTCACGGTGTAAGTCTGCATGTCTGGGTCGGTTGGTCGCAGGTCGGCATATGTTTGTCCATTTGCCTGTCCGTTGGCCAGTCTGTCTTGGTACTTTCGTGCAAATCTGTTGTTACATCTGAACACCTTTGCATACGTCCAAGTGACAATAAAAGCGCAAACAAACTTACCACAGACACCAGGTTATACGTTGTGCCCAGTCTGATAGCTTCATGCATGCGGTCCATAATCTGATTAATCTGCAACAAATTACACCAGAAATACCTATGACATAGTTAGGAAAAGAAAGCATATGATATTTTAGCTTACAGCTCCGCGAGGACATCAACCGCGGCTTCTGGTAGAATTTCCAACCACGTCTGAGTTGCAAGTCGGCTTGATTGTTTTGACCTTTGTACGTCAGTTAACTGATTTACAACAATGAACAACGGAACTTTCACTGAGAGGGCATTGTTGTGGGATTAGAACAAATTAAGTGATTAGCAACACTTCTAGTAGCTCTTAGATGAGATGCCGCGTGCTTGAAGGGTAATGATTCCCATGAAGGATAATGCCCGTTTCATTTATTTATGCTTAGGCATTCCACTGTCGTTATACTGATGTGAATATCCATGTTTGGGACGTTCTCGTTTGCAGGGATCGCTCAAATGACTGCAAACGACTACCGTGAAAGTGGTCGTTACTGACAGGTTGTCGCTATGAAAAGGTGAATTATATAGCCCACTAAAACATCTTGGATTCGGAATTCTTTGGGGTGGTCGTGGTTGGCAGGACAGTGGTAGACGGGCGCAATGGTTCAGTCGAGAAGACGCCGGCCTCGCGGCCAAACGGAAGGTCGTGGGTTCGAATCCAGACTACGCCTCGTTGGGTAAGGGTGGAGATTGTTCCGATCTCCTAGGTCAACTTATGTGCAGATCTGCTAGTCTCTTATCCACCTTCGTATGTACGCGCAAGCACAAGACCAAGTGCCCACGAAAAAGATCCTGTAATCCATGTCAGAGTTTAGTGGGTTATAGAAAATACGAAGCATGTATCCTCCGAATGCGACGTATGGCTGCCTAAATGGCGGGGTAAAAACGGCCATACACGTAAAATCTCACTCGTGCATCAACACGAATGAACGTGGGAGTATCAGCCCATGAACGAAGAAGAAGAAGAAGAAGAAGAAGAAGAAGAAGAAGAAGAAGAAGAAGAAGAAGAAGAAGAAGAAGAAGAAGAAGAAGAAGAAGAAGAAGAAGGAAAAGAAGAACAAGAAGAAAGGTGGTCATCAGTACAGGTTCGACTGTACCTGCTTGGGCCTGGCCTCCAGCCTAGCGATGTAGTTCTCATAGTCGCCCTTGGTGTCAAAGGGCGCGATGTCAATGATGTAGTCAAGGTCAAGGTAAAACGACTCCATGAAATTTACCGGGTTCAGAGCACCAAATCTGGCAAATATATACCACAAAAATGATCGGTGGTGGTTCAGAAAAAATAGCCTTTAGACAAGAAAATTGACCTGAAAGAGACGCTTATTTCATAACACATAAGAACATTACCAGAAAATGATTAATGTAATTTGAAGTTCGAGTCAATGAATTATGCATAATAACAATAACAATAACAATAACAACACCTTATTGTTCATTACCAAAGAATGAAGTCGCAGGTTTCAAAGTCTTGAAGGGAATGACGGTACACAGTTAATTGGTTATTTTCTAGGAATGTACTCATCCCTACTATCTGTCATTTTGTAACCGTCAAGCTCAGTGCCCAGGCACTGCAAATCAATTAACGTAAAAACAATATACAACCAAGTCGCGTGAAGCGAAACTTATATATATATACATTTAGTCAATCTGTCAAACTCACAGAATAATACTGAACTCACTGCATTTAACGAATACAATGCGCGGCTTGGCAGCCAGGATAACCGCGACCCAGAATGAAAGCGCTGAATTATTCACGTGGTAAACGTGATCGCTTGAAATGACAAGCCAGTATAGGGTACGTACGGCGCGTCAAAGGAATCAGACAAATATAAAGAATAAGATGTAACCATTTTGGATCGATTACTCAAATTTAAATTTTAATTCGAATTTTGAGATTTTTAATGACAAAACTCATTAAATAATTATTAAGCTTCCAAGCTGAAATGCAATCCCATAGGCCGGGCTTCGTCGAACATTTCTTGCCCAAAATGTCCATCAAGTTGATTGAAAAATGAGGACGTGACTTTCACTAAAATCCGTATATGACGTAATCAAAAACATTTATCGAAAAAATAAAAAATAAATGGTCTGAGGATATATATCATCTGGACAATCGATCTACACACACACACACACACACACACACACACACACACACACACACACACACACACACACACACACACACACACACGTCTCGATTCCCAGTCTATGTTAAAAAATGTCGTCAAAACTTTACTAAATCTAAACAAAACTTTTAAAAAACCACAAGATTATTCTATCAAGATCCCAAACACTGACGTCTGGCTCAATTCTATCTCAACGCAGACTTTGTTGTGCATCGCTCCATTATGAATTATTTCTAATATGCTGACTGTACGCAAGTGATAACAGACATATCGAGAAAATGATATTAACATGAGCCTTTTAGGCGAATGTTGATATCATTTTCGAGACATGTATGTTATCATTTGCTAACAGTCAGCGTATTAGAAATAACGGTTGTATTACCGGCTAATTTCGACCAAATAATTATCGAAGCGGGCCTGCGTGTAGGATGTAACAGCGGAATTCAGACGAGATTGAACAGAGGCCTTCCGTGACCCTAGTCACGTGTGGTAAAAGAGTAATTTTGTTACTGGCGAACTATCACTCACTGTCTCCACTGGTAGTTGGAAGCGAAGGTGGTGAGAGTGTCCAGAAAGATGTCGTAGCTGTAGCCTTGCTGGCGACTCAGCTGACTGCGGTCTATGGCCTGTGTTCGGTTGATGAAACCCTCTACTGCAAACTGTGGAACGAGTTACATTGAATGTTGAGCCTTTCATTCATTGGGCGAAGTCGACTTCACGAAGCTCGCTGCACAAAACTTAAGCACTGAGTTTTGGGTAAAAAAAAAAAAGACTTCGCGAAGTCGACATCAGGCTCAATTCAAGCCTGAAGGTACACACCGATACCGAAAACAGTCTTGTCTAGTGCTCAACAAATAGCAGCAGTACAAAAGACGCATGAGTACAAGCACTTCAGGGCCGGACTACCGGGGGCAGGGCCGGACCCAGGGGGGGGGGGGGGGGTTGCAGGGGTTCCGGAACCCCACCCCTGGAAAAAGCATGTACCTTGCTTTGGTTTTTTTTTTATTTTCTTTTTTAATTAAATTTTGTGTGTGTCTCTAACAAATTTTATTCAATGTGAAATCCGATGAGAAAAAGGTACCCCCCCCCCCCCCCCCCCACCAACTCACACTGACAGGCCTTAACCCTCAAAACAAGGCCCAGAATGCACCAAATTGCACAGATTTTAACCGTTTTTCAAAAATTTTCCGGGGGAGCATGCCCCTGGACCCCTCTAGTTCGCGCGCCTGCAAAGCAGGCGCGCACTTGTGGCTTCGCCACTTCGCTGATTTGCCCCTCCAAAAAAGGAGGAACCCCCCCTTACAACTCATTTGGTCCGGCCCTGGGGGGGGGTTATGGGGGTTGCGCAACCCCCCCCCCCCCTAGCCTAAACATGTACCTCATTTATTTAAAACATTTTTTATTATTGTTTATTGTATGCCGTTTCATGCAAGGAGCGACCATTTTCCTGTCTCAGAATATAACCTACCCATCAGCTTCAGGGGGCTTCGCCCCCTGACCCCCACTAGGGGCTCTGCCCCTTGACCCCGCCAGGGGGAACATCCCCCTGGACCACCACTGGCAACCCCCCCCCCCCTCCTCTTCGCCTAGTCCGGCTCTGCACTTCGAAGCAGATACGGATTCTTCACACTAACCGCACAGGCGCAAAAACGTTCAGATAGAATCACAGACACAGGCACACGCAGACACAGACACACGACACACATAAACACACACACACACACACACACACACACACACACACACACACACACACACACACACACACACACACACACACACACACGTGTCTGAGGGGGGGATATCTGGACATTTGCCGCAAAGAAATATGTGTTATATATATATAGGACTTGTGTCTGTGTGTCTGTGTGTCTGTCTGTGTCTTCGCGATGCACGGCCAAAGTTCTCGATGGATCTGCTTCAAATTTGGTGGGCTTATTCACAGAGACCCCGGACACAACCCGATCGATGAGATATTTCAACACGTGCTCTCAGCGCGCAGCGCTGAACCGATTTTGTGCGCGCTGAACCGATTTTGGTTCCACCTCAGCTACCCGGGCCCCCATACCGACACACCAAAGCCAAAGTTCTCGGTGGATCTTTTTCAAATTTGGACACCGTATTCAGCTACACCCCGGACACAATATCATCGATGAGATATTTCAACACGTGCTCTCAGCGCGCAGCGCTGAACCGATTTTGGTTTTTGTGTTCATTTCACCATTCCCAGTAACTCTTCCTTATCTTCTCCATGTTTTCAGCGTTTACCTCCCTTCCTTCGTATGGTGCACTATAGTATGAGGGGGGCATCTTCGGATATTCCCGGCGTTCTGTTACTATTTTTAGAAGGTCACCGCAGTGTCCAGAACGTAAATTGGACCCGTAAATTATCCTCACTGTAAAAGTGCAAAGGTCGAATCAATTTATAGCCACGCGAAAAATACACTGTCATCTATCTCTCTATAGATACGGCTTCTCTGTGTTTGTGTGTGTGTGTGTGTGTGTGTGTGTGTGTGTGTGTGTGTGTGTGTGTGTGTGTGTGTCTCTTTCTCTATGTGAGCAACACCTGGGGATTGTTCAGTTCTGTTTGTGATGTGGTCTGGCGGCTTTTGTGTATTTGTATGTACTGGCCTTCCTTTGAAAAGCCATAACAGTCCAAAAGGGCTTACAGATATGCTCTAATTTGCTCAATCCAGTTTGAGTGGAG
Source organism: Littorina saxatilis (assembly GCF_037325665.1). Classification (NCBI taxonomy): domain Eukaryota; kingdom Metazoa; phylum Mollusca; class Gastropoda; order Littorinimorpha; family Littorinidae; genus Littorina; species Littorina saxatilis. The sequence continues at coordinate 76,609,167 of NC_090245.1, forward strand.
TTCGCCTCCAAAGGTGATTAACACGGTTACATTCGTCGACAAGGATGGGACTCGATATGGTCAGGAATGGCATTATGGCCACTGAATCATTTTCGTGCTGTTCCCATTCCACGAATCTGGGAGGGACCTAAGCTTGGCGGGTTCATTGTTCGGACCCGGCGAAGCCGGCGTACGGCTCTAAGTACTTCTTCCCGGCGAAGCCGGCTACCCGGCGAAGCGGGTATTCATCTAGTGTGTTATATCTGGACTTGTTTATTTCTAAAGCTACAGACACGGAGTGCGAGTGTAAACATGTGTTAGACTTTAAGAATACTTTTTGAGATTTAAAAAAAAACCCACTCATTATTGAAAGTTACACACCCAAAAACAGAGATTCTGAAACACGTGTTATATCTGGACATCTGCCACCTAAAAGTGAGTGATAGCCGGACATATGACCGGAAAGCTGTAAATACTATCAACTTTATCAAAATGGCGTTACATATGCGTGGTAGTACAAAAAAGCTACCAGTAATCCCAAATTTTTTTTTTTTGACAGGGACAAACCAAGGGGAACTTTAACGCCTCTCGGCGTATTTTTTTGAGACAAATGTCTCCGCAGCTGATAGTTGGTAGCCTTTATTGGATGTCGTTATTCAAATGCAATCCGTCAGAGACAGAAAGCTTAGAAAGGAATTACGTTGTATTGTTTTCCTGCTTTGCCTGGCTCAGGTCGGGAAATTCAGGACCAAAATGACCCAAGGTGCAACTCATTCCTTTTGATGAGTTTCAAGTTTCTTATAAAAGTTTTCGCAGCTGTTGGTAGACTTTATTGGATGTCGTTATTCATATGTATCCGTCAGAGACAGAGAGCTTAAAAAGGAATTACGTAATTGGTAGACTTTATTGGATGTCGTTATTCAAATGCAATCCGTCAGAGACAGAAAGCTTAGAAAGGAATTACGTTGTATTGTTTTCCTGCTTTGCCTGGCTCAGGTCGGGAAATTCAGGACCAAAATGACCCAAGGTGCAACTCATTCCTTTTGATGAGTTTCAAGTTTCTTAAAAGTTTTTGCAGCTGTTGGTAGACTTTATTGGATGTCGTTATTCAAATGTATCCGTCAGAGACAGAGAGCTTAGAAAGGAATTACGTAATTGGTAGACTTTATTGGATGTCGTTATTCAAATTACAAACCGCCACAGACAGAAAGCTTAGAATGTTTTTGTTTTTGTGGTTTTTTTGCGCATGAAAAGACTTCAGGCCAGATTTTCTTTACAAAACCGGGGAGGTAGGGTAGGGGAAGGTTTTTTTTTTTTTTGAGCATGAAAAGACTAGGTGTCTAAAGCAGAGTTCCACTATACTTTTTGGTTTGAAACGTTCACAAAAGCTTTGGGTATTACCAAATGTAGGCAACTAGATGCTACAATGAATATATATATATATATATCGCAATAATTGATCATTTATGTCAAAAAGTGGAGATTTGTGCGCATGTTCGGGGTTATGCTCGATACAGACTAACACAGAACACCCAAACCCTAATGGGGAGCTACCGGCACGGTTGGTCTAGTGGTAAGGCGTCCGCCCCGTGATCGGGAGGTCGTGGGTTCGAACCCCGGCCGGGTCATACCTAAGACTTTAAAATTGGCAATCTAGTGGCTGCTCCGGCCTGGCGTCTGGCATTATGGGGTTAGTGCTAGGACTGGTTGGTCCGGTGTCAGAATAATGTGACTGGGTGAGACATGAAGCCTGTGCTGCGACTTCTGTCTTGTGTGTGGCGCACGTTATATGTCAAAGCAGCACCGCCCTGATATGGCCCTTCGTGGTCGGCTGGGCGTTAAGCAAACAAACAAACAAACAAACAAATAATGGGGAGCTGGGCCAATGTAAAAGCAATGTTTTGGCGTCAAAACATTTTTCAGATTGCTTCTAGATTTCTCTCAAAATTAATTAACTAGTTTAATCGATGTGCCAGCTCTGAGCAATAGCAAAATGGGCGGAGCTTAGGTTTGTTCCAGCTCTGACGCAATTCGCAAAACGGACAATATAAGGCCCGTATAGATGAAATATGTACTCCTGATGATAGAATAGCATATATTTAACACTTCCTATCAGTGGATGCATCAAAGTGGTGAAATCTTCATGTTATGCGGCAAAAACGAAATGTTCCAGCTCTGAGGTGTTTGATCTCCCTTTCCCCGTCGCGATATAACCTTCTTGGTTGAAAACGACGTTAAACACCAAATAAAGAAAGAAAGAAAGAAAGAAAGAGCCGGGGGAGTAACGAGCTGATCCCGAATATATGATAAATGTTATGACCTTATGTTTTAAAATAAAGTCTTGAGACAGGGGTTCCACTGTAGCATACACAGGCTAGGGTATGATTTAAAGGCAAAAGTGTTTAAAAAACAAAAGTACAGGTTACTTACATTTTTGGGTGTAAGTTAGACACGAAACCAGCACAACATAGTAGCAGAATGATAATACATGTATTTTGAAGGAATATGGAGCCTTGGAGGACAAAATAAACAACAAAAACCACTACTACCACAACATTTACTTTTTTTTTAATATCAAAGTTCTAAGAGAAGATTTTTTTTCTAAAAACTGAGCTTGATTTACAAAACCTGACTGATACAAAAGCATAAAATCCAATATATGTCAGCAAACATAAAACCAACAAAAATATTAGTTTTAATTTAAAATCTAGCTGTTCTAAATTCAAAATATAGTTAAAAAGCAACTTGCTCATGTCATAGTAATAAAACAACCTCATATTATGTTAAACTGCGAAAAAAAAGTGTGTGTGAACAGGGATTGTTACTCAGGTTGTATCCGGACAAACACAAAACACAAAAAGTAACACAATGTGTGTTATATCCCGACATTTTGCTAAATTGTGAAAATGTAGGCAAATTCAATTATTTATATGTATTACACATTATTTCAAGCCTCCATAATTATTTTGGAGTGATTTTGAAGACGTGTTTTATTTGGACGTCGAATTAAAATTATGAGTCCAAGTAAAGCACTAAATTTCGCGCGGGAGTCGAGCTATCCCACCATAAACACATACACACATACGCACATAATCGGCGTCAAAGGCACCCATGGATAGGTCTGCCAGTCGGTCATTGAAAGCTTTGCTGCCGGCATCAGTGCTGTACTCTGGTGCCTGCTGCTCGTGCCACGTGAAGAAAGCCTGCTCCGCTGACGCAAGATCGGCACTTGCGTCACCTGCAATGACGTCACGCCCCGATAGCAGAGTTGTTTTTGTTTTGATTTGGTTATTTAGTTTGCATTGATAGCATGTAAATGGACACGTGTCACATTCCTATTCGTTAACCTTATTCTGTCTGTTTTTTCCCCTCGTTTTTACATTTAGTCAAGTTTTGACTAAATGTTTTAACATAGACGGGGAATCGAGACGAGGGTGGTGATGTATGGGTGTATGTGTGTATGTGTGTGTGCGTGTGTGTGTGTGTGTGTGTGTGTGTGTGTGTGTGTGTGTGTGTGTGTGTGTGTGTGTGTGTGTGTGTGTGTGTGTGTGTGTGTGACGGAATGATTGAGTTTGTGTTACTGTTTGTCGATTTCTTATGTGAGCCTTGCCGATGGCTTCGCCTCTTGTTTTTATGTGTATTGCTGTTATTTTTGTGTTGTTGTTGTTGAAACAGAAGAAAGAATAATAAACAAGAAACAACATGCTGCCCAGTGATTTATGACCTTGTGCATCTGCGTGCGTGCGTGTGTGTTCGTCTGTTTGTCTGACTGTCTGTCATTTTTAAAACAATAGAGAAAAACAACACGAACCAGTGTATCGATATTTCTTTACTACTATTTCATCCGTTTTGGATTGCTGACGTCTTCAGGATGAAGGCAAAACAAAACTTGACTAAATATAAAAACGACCAATGTCTGTCTGTTCGTAAGTCTGTCCGTTTATAGTGTTCTTTGTGTGCATAAGAACTGTGCATAAAACCCTCACCTTTTACACGCAGAAGTGGCATGTAACAGAGCAGGCTCAGGTAGATGATTTGTGATGCCCTCATCCTGTATTCATGACAGCTGCACACCTGTAGAGTTACACCTATAGAGTTACACCTGTAGAGTTACACCTATAGAGTTACACCTGTAGAGTTACACCTGTAGAGTTATACCTGTAGAGTTACACCTGCAGAATTAGGCCTACACCTATAGAGTTACACCTATAGAGTTACACATGTAGAGTTATACATGTAGAGTTACACCTAGTTCAGTTAAACCTGTAGAGTAACACATTTATAAAGTAGAGTTACACACAATCAAGAAGACGAATATGCATACGGGGGCCGGATTGGTTACAAAAGCGATCACATTATTCCTGCATGGGCCGACCAGGCTTCACCTGAGTGGAGATAGTAATTGTTATGGGGGCGAGGACGCCCCCATTCTATACGGATAGTTTAGAGGTTGACCATGGGCAGCGCCATTTTGTTGTGAAATACGTCATCAGTTTGTGTACACAGGAAGTTGTGACATCCGTCACCCTATGGGAGGGGTGAAGGCAACATTGTTCATCTGTAGAAAGTTGTGAAATCCGTCACCCTATGGGAGGGGTGACGTCAAAATTGGTCATCACAGAGTTTGTGTAACACAGGAAGTTGTGAAATACGTCACCCTATGGGAGGGGTGACGTCAAAATTGTTCAACAAAAACATGATATGTCGCATTGTGCAGGGTCAACTGCAACAAACTCAAACCGAGCCATTCATACCTAGCTGTATTTGAGAGACTTATATACCCGACATTTTTATTTCTTATTTTTAGCACAGGTGTAGGAAAAATCATGAACCAAAATGTTATTTATTTTCTAATTTAACATTTTTTTTACAAATATGACCATGGTCTTTTAAACATACAGTGACATTAAACATTGTTATGTTAAAAAAAAGAAAAAAGAAATAAAGCTTTTGTGCACAAATCAGAAAATACATTGTACATTTTACCTACAGGCCAAACAGTGTCTGTTGGCGGCAGAGGGCCCAGCAAGTTGCTATTTTTAGATCGATTAAAAGTTGTCAAGAACAGGCGCTTACATTTGGATGTGTCCACTGATAGTAGGTTTGGTTGTGATCAATCAGAATGATGTAGGAATAAAAATGTATGACAGTTTGGTATGATGACATGTAATTCAAATATGCTGAAATGTAATATTATACATGATATAATATTATTATGGCTGTTGCCATGACCATGAACCCCAAGAAAGGTTTAATGTTATGTAAAATCAAAATACCAAAATCAAGCACCTACTAATCTGGTGCGGCTTGGACCAAAAAAGGATGGACACGCAACTCGCTCAGCCAGCCAGCGCTGCGAGACTTACAGCGGCCAACTTCGCCGCGGCGCGCTCATTGGCTAAGTATTGAACTTGCGTCAAGGCCGATGCGCGTAGATTCCCAGAATGTTTACTTTCGGTTAGATTCTTCGACAGCATTCGCAGAGGTGACTGCCGTATTGTGTACCGCAGTCAGAAGTAATTTATTACTTTTGGGAGTTTAGTAACGTGATATCAGTTTTCAATTGTTCGTTCACTTATATTGCTTTCAGATTTAACACACAAGAAACAGTAGCACGGTTTTCGTTGCGAAAATGTGCATTGGCAGTGCTACGCGATCGAATTGTGTATTATGTACACGCGGTGTTCTTCTCAGGAAAAGACCGAAGCGACATGTGACGTCAGTCGTTCAGCCCGCGAGCGGTGGGATGGGGGGGTTCACATGGTTTGTTTGTTTCAGAACCACACCCATATACACACATTTCACATGTAAACCATTTGTCCGCCCCCTGTCGATATTTATCGACTAAGTTCCTTGTGTGTAGTGTTAACAGCGTTGTCAAAGACACATGTATAAGCGCAGCCTATATACACACACAACCAGTAATACAAACAAACAAGTCGCGCAAGGCAAAATAACTACATTTAGTCAAGCTGTGGAACTCACAAAATGAAACTGAACGTAGTCCGCCGCTAGTGCAAAAGGCAGTGAAAGTGACGAGCCTGTTTGGCGTGGTAGCGGTTGCGCTGTGCTTCATAGCACGCTTTACTGTACCTCTTTTCGTTTTAACTTTGTGAGCGTGTTTTTTATCCAAACATATCATATCTATAGGTTTTTGGAATCAGGAACCGACAAGGAATAAGATGAAAGTGTTTTTAAATTGATTTCAAAAAAAAAATTTGATCATCATTTTTATATTGTTAATTTTCAGAGCTTGTTTTTAATCCAAATATAACATATTTATATGTTTTTGGAATCAGGGAATGATGAAGAATAAGATGAACGTAAATTTGGATCGTTTTATGTTTTTGTTTTTTTTACAATTTTCAGATTTTTAATGACCAAAGTCATTAATTTTTTTTCTTTTTTTTTGTCCCGTCTTTACACTTGTTCCCTTGTCCCGTTGTGCTCTCACACCGCCCCGTCCCTGCACTCGCTGCTCCAACCACCTTGAATTTCTGCCAGACTCGTCGATTTTACAGACGCTCCAGGGGGGGATGTCGGGTCGCTGCAGTAGGCTACCCTCGGAAGATGACACTGCACTGCTGCTGAGTCACTTCGACGGTGTTCAGTAGTGGGTCTGTCCCGAGCTAACGGACGCAGCCCACTACCTACTATGCCCCCTACAAACGACATTGACTTTAAGTCGCGGACCAGACTGAGCGAGCGTCCCCTCCAGAGAGCAGACCGCCACCACGTCCCTCCGTCGACCCCCCAGAACGTCAGTCACACGTTGAAGACTGACAGCAGAACTACTATTCAGGGAAGGAAGGAACAGGAACACTGAGACCAAGGTAACAACAGCAACAAACAAACAAACAAACAAACAAACACAAAAGCATGACAGCAAACTACAAACAAAGAATCAAGGATACATTTATACACACAAACAAACATTCAGATCCTCAAGTAAGCTCACCACTTTGAAAAACGGCTCCTGTTCAATGTCTTGTCCAAAAGATTAACAGAATACGTGCGACTTTGCCAGTCTGTTCTTTGCGTTCTGTCAAGCACACACTAACCCCGTTAGTTGGATTTCAGCAGAGAACCTACTCAGAGCAGGAACTGAAGTTTTAAGAATTATCTAATTTTACTTCAAAATTAGGTCACAAGAAGCTTTTCTGTTGCGCCTTATCTTCCGATGTGGAACGAGCGATTGAAGATGATAAGGACTATAGAATAGAACAACTTTTTTTTTAAATGTAGTTTACCAGCACGTACACACACACACACAAACTCAGTCTGGAAGAAAAAGATAATGGGACTTTTGTCCCCAACCGAATTCCGATGGGACATACTAGTTGAAGGCAAGAAAAACCAAGCAGGCTTAATCGGAAATGTTGTTGTCCAAGGATGAAAAATGGTGCACATACGCTCGTAGTGTGCCATTTGAGAATGTCCCACTGTATCATCATGGCATCGTGGTGTGTGTGTGTGTGTGTGTGTGTGTGTGTGTGTGTGTGTGTGTCACAGTGTGCGTGTGTGTGTGTGTGTGTATGTGTGTGTGTGAGTGTTTGTTTTGATGTCAGAGGCACGTGTTTACATTTTAAATGTTCAGCATTAGGCGTCCACATACGTTAACAGATGCATGCGGCGTTAGCGAACATAATATCAAAATCGGCAGATTTTCTTTGCAAAGCAAAAAACCCAGTGCTTTTACAGCCACACTGAGTGTCTGTTCCTTCTTGTGAAAATCTGCTTTTGTACCTTGCTTCAGGAGCCCTCTTTGCGACATCTGATGCGTCCTTATTTCGCTGGACGTCAGATAGTAATGCATGTTAATTGAGCTTTGTGGTTCCTGGGTTCGAAACTATGATGATCAGAACCTACAGCCAGCGCGTTGGCGTTTGGAAGTTTTATACTATAACGTTTCTAAACATACACCCCTTATCGTAGAACCAAGGGTAACCTTTGAGTCAGTGTTTTGGACCTTTATTTTTTTCAATGTTTCTTCAACATCGTTGCAGCCGAACCAGAGACTGTAGAGTACACAGAGACGCTTCATTCGGCGCTGAAAATTGAAACAGGAAGCCCCGTGGCGCCACCACGCGGAAACATGTAAAAACCTACTTTCCCTTTCCACAGCAGTAGCGATATCGTGCAGCACAACCATGGCCGCACCAAAAAGAAAACACAGCGGGGCATGGTCTTTGGCCATCAATTGCTCAAACTCACATGACAAAGGCTTCAGGATGTTCAAATTTCCTGAGGAAGAGAGCAAGTGAGGATTGTTTTTTTGGTTTTTTTCTCTCGTTAAATGTCGGAAAATCAGTAAAAAGTGTAGCGTCGAACTGCGTGTATTCTACCAGAACAGAGAAAACACACACTGTAGGGCCTACACAAGCTCAACAATGTGATTGCGCAGTTGTTTAATTAACATCAGGCTTAATTTTGTTTTGAAGGACAACTGAACAATTGATTCTATTCTTCGTCCAAGCGCAAAAGTCGAAAACTTCTCAAACTAGAATACTTGTGACGATGCTGTTCAAAGTGTCATCCAGTCGGTCCGTACCTCGTTAATTCATCTCAATTCATGTGTGTGTGTGTGTGTGTGTGTGTGTGTGTGTGCATGTGTGTGTGTGTGTGTGTGCGTGCGTGTGTGTGTGTGTGTGTGTGTGTGTAACTGACTCGGAGAGAGAGAGAGAGAGAGAGAGAGGGAGAGAGAGAGTGTGTGAGAGAGAGAGAGAGAGAGAGAGAGAGAGAGAGAGAGAGAGAGAGAGAGAGAGAGACAATGACAATGACAATGACAATGACAAATCTTTATTTTTCGAGGGTGACAAGAATAAGCATAGATATGCTTTTTTGCATCTGGCCCTCGCCCTAAAGAGGGACTAAACTATTTTACTATAACTATGACTAGGAAAAAAAAAAGAGAGAGAGAGAGAGAGAGAGAGAGAGAGAGAGAGAGAGAGAGCTTTCTGAACAAGAAAGAAGCAACCGATAAGAAATAAGACAATCATCGATCGATCAAGATTCTTTAATTAAAGTCAGCTAGGTCACAATAATGTTGTTTAATTTGCTGTATTTTACAGTTTTCCTTACATGATAATTTCTTAGCACCGTGCAATTGACTACCCATTTCACTTTAGAGGTGCTGGGACGACGCCAAGTTGACTAAATGCCGCCTTAGTTACCGATTTGACCGGGAACTATTTCGTTAACGATTTATTCCTGACATAATTTCTCAGGCTTAAGTGACAATGTATACAGTATGTATTTGTATTTGACTAAAACACACAAAAATAACGACGGTTAGTTCGTGAAAAGACACTGACTTGAATCATGTTTGCATAACTACAGCGATGCAGCGGGTATTGCCGCCTAAGTAAATTTGATTTAATTTTAATCTACACCATTTTCTGCGGTGTTTTTATGGTCATTTAAAAAGGATGTTCACAAACAAACATATTTTTTTGTTCAGTTAATTTTTGCAGCACTGTCAGCCGGACAGAACAGACAGTATGTTAATATAAACGTGATATAAACACAGCCGACAGCAGCCGCTATACGCGAACTTCCTTGTGCGGCAGGGAGTGGCTCTTTTCCCGCGCGCTGGCTGGCCGGTCTCACTTTCGCACCACAGCGCAAAGAAGGATGAAGCGTCTCTGTATACTCTATAGTCTCTGGCCGAACTCCGTTGTTCACCGCTTTCATAGCCATTACTTTCTTCTTTTTTTTTCATCGTCAGCTGAGGCAGCTGACAAGAAATCTTTGCAAACCCCCCTAATAGTCTGTCTTTTCTTTTGAGGCATTATTTCTCGGTTGGTGCGTTAATAAAGACAAGTATGTCAGCGCCGAAAAAAGATAGTTTCCCGGATTGGCTGCGCACAATGCACTACTGCCAATCACTGCGTGTTATACGAACTGCGCTCAACCCGCGCTTTCCTTTCCTTTGCTCAGTTCGAACGCTGTACTCCGACGTGACATATGCATAGGGTGGCGCAGTGGTACGTAAGCTATTATTCATTACAGCTGCAAACTACATTCGGGCTGCTCTGAGAGAGAGAGAGACAGACAGAGACAGAGACAGAGGGAGAGAGACCGACAGACCGACACAAGAGAGACAGACAGACACACGTACAGACCGAGAACGACAGACATACAGAGACAGGAGAAGACAGGGAGAGATAGACTCGGACAGACAGACGGACACACTGAGAGAGGCAGAGACAAAGATGATTTGAAAAACAAACTTGGAAGCTAAATTTGTACATGTATCATGTTTAAATGATAATTTCACATTTTGGCGCCGACATCTCGGAACGCGCGCATCTAAGAACTAAAGAATAAGGACAGCACTTGCAAAGAGTTTCAGTCAATCGAAGAAAAAAATAGGTCAGAATCTGAGAGAGAGAGAGAGAGAGAGAGAGAGAGAGAGAGAGAGAGAGAGAGAGAGAGAGAGAGAGAGAGAGAGAGAGAGAGAGAGAGAGAGAGAGAGAGAGAGAGAGTTTGGTCTGTGTTCGGTCAGTCAAAACCCTTTAATTCGAATCAAGGCAAACAGCTTGAGCACTTTTCCGGAGTGTGTACTGTTCGCAAGCCGCTTCCACAAATACCGTACCGTGCTGAGCTGTGTTCGCACATTCACACAAGCGCGCGCGCGCGCGCGCGCGCGCGCGATTAATGTTGGTTCTCCGATCCGACTCTCTTTCGTTCCAACTTTTTTTAATTTCTCAATCTAAAAGTCCGTGCAAAACGAGTGCCGAAAGTCCGCGCGGAGTTTGAGATAAAAGTCCGGGCGGAATTGCGCGCGGACATTTTGGCCAATCAACGACGAGAATAGCTCGAAAGTCCGCGCGGAATTCCGGGCGTAATTGCGCGCGTCGTTGGCCGATTTGGCGTTCCATAAAGTACCCCCTTTGAAGCGCTCAACTGAGTGAATTCCAATGGTAGGCCTACATGTGAACCGAACCCAGAAAACTGAACACTCATGAACATATCTCCCTGTTTTTGTACGCGTATGTTTTACTTTTTAGGTAATCTTACCTTTGTTTTTGTTCCTTATATCTAACTCGACAATGATAGTAACTTCCTGCTTTCTTTCTTTGTGATCTATTGAGTCTTTCTTTTTACATCCAGTCAAGTATTGGCTAAACGTTTTGACATTATGGAGACGACCTTTGTCGTCCTAGGTATGTGTATATATGTGTGTCTGTCCAGATTTTCTAAAAAATAATAATTAAAAAACCACCAACAGACGGATTTCTATGAAAGTTGATGCATGGATTTTTTAAAGGATATTTGCTACATTTCAGCTTGGTACCTTAAAAATTTGTTCAAGAAATGTTCGTTCAAAATTTGCCGATTTTTCCACTTTTTTTTCAGTCGGAATTTGAATCACAAAAGTGATATAATTGTATTTCTTATTGTCTCCTGTATCCGAAAATATATAGTGTTGTTGTGTTTGATTGTATGTAAAATGCGCTGAACATGAAGAAAACCGTTAAATAGCCACTTTCTTTATTTTTGGAACAAGACACATACAATTTGCATTCGTCTATTTCTAATTTAAAAACAGACTGACGAATCACAAGTTGTAACCTCATAAAGAAGACAGTGTCACTAAACTTAATGGTACTTACTTTTGATTGTCGCCATTTCGTTTTTTGTCAAAATGATCTTTTTCTGTATCTTCTGTTCTGTTTTTATCAAGAAAACAACAACCATAAACAAGAGGTAAAATTGAACTAACAACAACAACAACAACAACAACAACAACAACAACAACTCTCTTGATCTCTCTCTCTCTCAAGACTTACCGTAGAAGACACTCTCTCAAATAACATATTGTAGCTGAGGCCCGTTGGAATAACCCACGCTTGGTTCTCTTGCGAAAATTGTCCCCAGAAAGGCAGGCTGTTTTGTCATAGCCAGCAACGATGTAATTTGACCTTGGCAGGTCATTATCTTTCTCTAAAACCTCACAGGAGAAAAAATGCAGTCAGTTTCTCTCTATGAGATATTCACATTCAAAAGCTGTTTTCTCCCTGGAGACACACAGAACACACAGGCAAAAAAATGAAGTTGCTTTGTCGGGCGAAATAGTTTCATGAATATTAGAAACCCCATTAACGGGTGCTGCTATTATTGTCTTATAAATGACGTTGTCCCAACGGGACACTAGCTCCGCTTTCTTTGATTTAGTCAAGCAATATTTGCTGAAACATTCATTCCCTTGTTATTGCTTTCCTTCTCCGATCTCCACCCCCGCCACCACCTCCCCAACCCCACTCCTTTGCCTGCAATTCTATATGCAACCGTGACCCGAGCTTGTGCGGGGCTGAGGGCTCAGGGCTGTCTCTCTACTCTGTCTTGCTGTGTGTGTGGTGTATGTGTAGGTGATGGGGGAGGGTGGTTGTGTGTACGTGTGTGTGAAGGGGGCATGGGGGGGGGAGGAGGGGGGTATATGTATATGCATGTGTTTCTGTGTGTGTCGATCCGTGTGTATCCGATCTGTCTTTCTGTGTTCAATACTGTACGTAAATGTACAACAGATTTTTGTGATGGTTTCTTTAAGAAATTGTATTGATATTCTACCGATGTGGATTTTTTTTATAATTGCGTAAGAAAGGTGTTTGATGACATAACAATAAATGACTGTAAAAGCATTGCTGAACCACAGTGTAAACTTGGGCAATGTATAAAGGGCTTTCTCGGTGCAACATCTGTTGAAACACCACCATAATCAGTGCTACTGTATACAACAGGGACCTGTGAGACTCATCATGTGGTTCCACCCTTTCAACTGCTAGTTCAGTTTTGTACAACAGTGGAACCCCCCTTAACACTATTGTGACTAGCACTGCCACGGCGTTTACGTCCTGCCTGCCCAAGCTTGCCACCAAGAAACTTCCCAAAAATCAGTAACTGTAAAGAAATCTGTCTAGCAAGCTTGAATTAAGTCCAATCACCACCAAATTGTGTGTACTAATTCAAAAATGGATGCCCAGTTCAGTCGTGCTATTTATAAGTTTGTCACGCGATTTGTTTTAGCAAAGGGGGGTGAAAGGGGGGTGAAAGGGGGATAATTTGTGTTTTTTAACGTTTTTTTGTGTGTGTTTTATTTTCTACTGCTTTTTTTAAAAGTTATTTTTTAACAGAAAGTATTATAAATAATGTTATAACCAAACAAGGTGTAAAACCTATGAATTAGCTGAAATATTGTTAACATTGTACACAGAAATAAGGAGACAGTACAAAGAAAAAAACAAGCAAATCACGCATTCACTCACAGCATCCTGACTCAAATGAAACAAAACTGTAGATCTAACACTCACCAAATGATGTCTAGGTAATCCATATTGAATATAAGTCACATTTTCACAACAAAGTACCAACTGTACACCTATGAACAATTCCAAAAGGATTTGAAGGCTCCAGCCATCCATTGTTATCAGTGCTGCCACGCCCCCATAGCTCCTGCACGATTCCGAGATACATGTTCGTCTAGCAGTATCACCGCCAACCACGTGTAGTTTGCCGACTCGTACTAGCAACAACGGGACTGTTTCTTCCTCACTTTCACTGCTTGTATCGCTTTCGTGAGGCGAAAACGATACGTCCGAATCATGCTCTACGGGATCCTCTAGGTCCAACATCCGAAGAATCTCCTCCCGAGACAAGGCTCGCCTTTGATTCATTTTTTTTCCTCAAAAACGCACACAAATCAGGCGGATTTGCAAATGGCAGAAGGGGACGCCAAGTGTATCAAGGGAAACAACTCAATTTATTTGCAAGCTTCAAAAACCGGGAAGCAATCACGAGTCGTGTACCTTGTATGTCTAATACTAAAATAGTCGCTTCCCGTCCGTGGGCGTTGCAGCGCTATTACTAATATAGTCGCATCCCGTCACGAAAGTGTTAAAGGCTCCCTCCACTCTAGGACCATGTTTTCTCCGATTTTCTGTTCCTAACCTCTGTAAATTTACCCCCATTTTAAGACTCCCTCCATTTCAAGAGAATGTTTGAGGTCTTATAAGGCCAAAAAAAAATAATAGTCTGTTTACGGTAACCCGACCGACCCTATTTTTTTCGCGCGACCCTAGACTTTTTTTTTTGGCATTTGGGGAAAAAAAAAAAGAAAAAAAAAAGAAAAATAACGTAAAAATATGTTTTTTTGGAAAAAAAAAAGAAAAAAAAAATCCCGACCTACCGACCCTATTTTTTTGGCCTATGTTACCGTAAACAGACCTTTTTTTTCTTTTGGCCTAAGGGGGATTCCACTGTACATGGTTTGTCAGTTCTGATATCAAAATGCTGTTGTCATGGCTCCCTCTGAGGAAGTCAGGAAAATGTCTCAACCCATGAGGTAACATTGGTCTCTTCTGATGGGTGCTGCTGGTTCAACCTGAGATAGGACCTCAGTGAAACTTGAGATAATACTAGTCTGACCAAAAAAGGAGGCAAGAAACAGAGAGAGAGAGAGGGAGGTGGGGGGGAGAGAGGAAGAGAAAGCAAGCATGTATATATATATATATGTGTGTGTGTGTGTGTGTGTGCGTGTGTGTGTACGTGCGTGCGTGCATGTGTCCGTACGTGCGAGCGTGCATAGTTGTAAGTGTGTGGCTGTGCCAACGTGCATGGACTGTATTTGTAAACACTGATACATGTTAATAAAGTTCAAACAAATATTTAATAGAAAAAGAATACAATTGTTCATCTGACTTAATTACTGTCTAAACTTCAACAAGTATAAAGAGTATCAAAGCACAAAAGATATTTAAATCCCTGAAAATCGGAATACTGTACATACAATGGAACACTTGTGTATATTGTGACCATGCCCATTAGAAATAACAAGAACACTTCCGAAGAAAATTATATAAAAGTATATCATATAGCTGAATCTATGAATATGTATGCATGTAAACAAACTCAAAAACTACCTGCGAAATACGGATATCTATGGATGTAAACAGACTCAAGCATAAGTTGACAAAATCACAGGTGATGGTTTTTTTAGTTTTTTTTTAAGCACATCATATCATATGTTATTTGTATTTTTGACCAAAATATGACATTTTACACAGATCGAGACAGTGTGTGTTTCTCCGAGATCGCGCCAGCAGTTGAGGTGAATAATGACAGTCGAGATCTGTGTAAAATGTCATGTTTTGGTCAAAAATACAAATAACATTTATGGATCAATAGATTTTAGTTAGAATTCTTTCTGTGTTTTATTATTATTATTATGAAGAGCTTATATAGCGCGAACCACAACTGTGCTCTCCGCGCTTTACATATTACATTTAAAATATATCGCTAACAAACATGCACTATTTTGTCGTCCCGGCTTTCCGCCCAAATATGACTTTTTGTCTGACTCTGACGGCATCACATAATTGAGCATCAAAGAAGGAAAATCCAATGTTCAATTGATACATAGATGTATACATGTATATATAATATATACAAAAAGGCTTACAAGCCTTGATATGTTTTAAATAGCAGTGTCCACTTCACAGATAAACTTGAGCATGATTCAAGTTTCACTGAAAGGTTCATGTAAAAAACGTTCATAAAAAAGCAAAGATATGTATGTTCACTTTTGAATGTTGAGGAAAGAAAAATGCCCATATATCCAATAAATTTGTATTTGGGTCAACGACATCTAAAGAAAGTTCTTTAGATGTCGTTGATTTGGGTCGAAATAAAATTAAAAAACACCTAAAACTGTAACTTTTTGTAAAACAACAATAAACAGAGCATATATACAGTTATCACAGGAGAGAATGTGAACACCACATAATCTTCCAATTTATCATACACAGACCTGTTTACCCTTACGATTTTGGCGTAATTTATTACGATTTTCTGCAAAAAATACGCCATTCCGCTATCCGTGTCAAGACTACGATTTTCATAAATAAATAAAAAGTAAAAAAAAAAATAAAATATTTTTATTTTTTTATTAATTCACATGTTTGACATTGTTTTTTTCAATGGCAAAATGGGGTGAAAAAGCACAGGATTGACCAGAGATCATGTCTGTCTGATGAAATGCTGGAGAGCCTTCTAGTGGTGAAGTCTCGCCCTCACTCATTCGGCAAGCGCAAGTACAGTAGAGAAGCGCTTGACACACTGAAAAAGGCCTACTACGAGCAAAAGAAAAAGAATCAGTGATGCATGTGCTTTTGATGTGATCTTTGAAATTATGATGACTACAAAAATTGACTGATGTGTTTTGTTTGTGAATGATGGATATAATGTGCATGATTGCGTTTCGCAGACACAGTTGTCATGTGCGTTGTAATTGGCGACAAATGCTGGATGATTACTATTTTTGTGCCAGGATTACTATTTTTGGGGCTGAGCATTACTCCAAAACACTTATGGGGGTAAACAGGTCTGCATACAGTATAATTAATGCTGAACAGTAAACAAGAAAGAAAAAACTGGAGAAACCCCACTCCTTTGCCTGCAATTCTATATGCAACCGTGACCCGAGCTTGTGCGGGGCTGAGGGCTCAGGGCTGTCTCTCTACTCTGTCTTGCTGTGTGTGTGGTGTATGTGTAGGTGATGGGGGAGGGTGGTTGTGTGTACGTGTGTGTGAAGGGGGCATGGGGGGGGGGAGGGGGGGGTGTATGTATATGCATGTGTTTCTGTGTGTGTCGATCCGTGTGTATCCGATCTGTCTTTCTGTGTTCAATACTGTACGTAAATGTACAACAGATTTTTGTGATGGTTTCTTTAAGAAATTGTATTGATATTCTACCGATGTGGATTTTTTTTATAATTGCGTAAGAAAGGTGTTTGATGACATAACAATAAATGACTGTAAAAGCATTGCTGAACCACAGTGTAAACTTGGGCAATGTATAAAGGGCCTATATAGCTATTCTGATGAACACGTGGGGGAATTCGGGGGCTGTGATTGGATGGTCTCTTCCGATCATCAAAGCATAATGCTACGGAAGTCGGCCATTTTTCTCAATATCCAAAAGCATATTGTCAATAACAAAGCCTTTGAAGCTTAATTGACATTTTGATTTGTTTGCTTTCAAAATAAATTATCTTTTGTAACAAAGAAAAGTAAAGTTTGTTGTTAATTACCCAAGTTAATATCTATATATATACGACTAGTGTCTGTCTGTCTGTCTGTCTGTCTGTCTGTTCGCAATGCACGGCCAAAGTTCTCGGTGGATCTTTTTCAAATTTGGACACCGTATTCAGCTACACCCCGGACACAACCTCATCGATGAGATATTTCAACACGTGCTCTCAGCGCGCAGCGCTGTGCGCGCTGAACCGATTTTATTTTTTTATTTTTTTTGTGGATCTACTACCAGTAACTCTTCCTTATCTTCTCCAGTATTTTCAGCCGCGATTATCTCCCTTCCTCCGTGTGGCGTCAATCCATATTCCCGTTACTACGTTACTATTTTTAGAAGGTCACTGCACGTTACTATTTTTAGAAGGTCTCCAGTGTTTTGCGCGTTTATCTCCTTTCCTTCGTGCGCCGGCGAAGGCGGCGTACACCCGGCAAAGCCGGGTCCCAGGCGCAGCCTGGTATTCGGCTCTACTTCTTCCCGGCGAAGCCGGTACCCGGCGAAGCGGGTAATCATCTAGTTATATATATATATATATACCCCTTATGAAACATCATCAAAGATTTTCCCCAATGATTGTATTTATAACAACACATATAGACTGGAGTGGTAGCAGCGATTTTCTCCTTTCTACGGTGGAATCCCCCTTTTCAATCAATCAATCAATATGAGGCTTATATCGCGCGTATTCCGTGGGTACAGTTCTAAGCGCAGGGATTTTTTTTTTTTAAATATTTTTTATGCAATTTATATCGCGCACATATTCAAGGCGCAGGGATTTATTTATGCCGTGTGAGATGGAATTTTTTTTACACAATACATCACGCATTCACATCGGCGCATATCCTACTTTTCACGGCCTATTATTCCAAGTCACACGGGTATTTTGGTGGACATTTTTATCTATGCCTATACAATTTTGCCAGGAAAGACCCTTTTGTCAATCGTGGGATCTCGTGCACACCCCAATGCAGTGTACACGAAGGGACCTCGGTTTTTCGTCTCATCAGAAAGACTTCCTATTTAAAAAGAAAATGTTTTAAAAGATTTTCTGCTCAGCAGGTCTGAAAATGTACCTCCATTTTAAAAAGACTCCCATCTTTTTACATTTAGTCAAGTTTTGACTAAATGTTTTAACATAGAGGGGGAATCGAGACGAGGGTCGTGGTGTATGTGTGTGTGTGTGTGTGTGTGTGTGTGTGTGTGTGTGTAGAGCGATTCAGACTAAACTACTGGACCGATCTTTATGAAATTTGACATGAGAGTTCCTGGGAATGATATCCCCGGACTTTTTTTTCTTTTTTTCGATAAATGTCTTTTATGACGTCATATCCGGCTTTTTGTAAAAGTTGAGGCGGCACTGTCACACCCTCATTTTTCAATCAAATTGGTTGAAAGTTTGGTTGGGTAATGTTCGACGAAGCCCGGACTTCGGTATTGCATTTCAGCATGGTGGCTGAAAAATTAATTAATGACTTTGGTCATTAAAAATCTGAAAATTGTAAAAAAAAAAATTCTTTTATAAAACGATCCAAATTAACGTTCATCTTATTCTTCATCATTATCTGATTCCAAAAACATATAAATATGTTATATTTGGATTAAAAACATGCTCTGAAAATTAAAAATATAAAAATTATGATTAAAATTAAATTTCCGAAATCGTTTTAAAAACTATTTCATCTTATTCCTTGTCGGTTCCTGATTTCAAAAACATATAGATATGATATATGTTTGGATTAAAAACACGCTCAGAAAGTTTAAACGAAGAGAGGTACGGTGAAGCGTGCTATCAAGCACAGCGCAATTACCGCTACCGCGCCAAACAGGCTCGTCACTTTCACTGCCTTTTGCACTAGCGGCGGACTACGTTCAGTTTCATTCTGTGAGTTCCACAGCTTGACTAAATGTAGTAATTTCGCCTTACGCGACTTGTTTTAAGACCTGATCTTCTCAGATTTGTTATGGTCTTGAAAGAGTGGTTCCACTATATTTCTTTCTTTCTTTCTTTATTTGGTGTTTAACGTCGTTTTCAACCACGAAGGTTATATCGCGACGGGGAAAGGGGGGAGATGGGATAGAGCCACTTGTTAATTGTTTCTTGTTCACAAAAGCACTAATAAAAAAATTGCTCCAGGGGCTTGCAACGTAGTACAATATATGACCTTACTGGGAGAATGCAAGTTTCCAGTACAAAGGACTTAACATTTCTTACCTACTGCTTGACTAAAATCTTTATAAACATTGACTATATTCTATACAAGAAACACTTAACAAGGGTAAAAAGAGAAACAGAATCCGTTAGTCGCCGGTTCCACTATATCCTTTTCAGACCAGCTAGCCCTTTGTGGGAATAAAAAAGAAGTAAACACCATCTATCACAACTGCAAACAGTCCAAACTATTACAAACGTACTGAGAGCATGCCTGTAGCTATTTCATCAATATAAGCACTTCTTTTCTCCAACAACTCCTTCTGAACTGCAGAATACTGCGCTGCACCATTCGTTTCCAAACTGTCTCTTCTTTCTTCACAACACCCTTCATTGGCCTTGTCTGATGAGATTTTTCTGGCCTGACGAAGTTTCTCTGTGGACAGCTCTGCAAAATCACTGCGACTGTAACCTTTCGGCAAAGGCAAGTCAAAGACAATTGGATCGTTGTCTGGTTTATATTTGTTGCTGCATACCGATGAGTTGATGAATGTCGTTGTCTTGTTGGTCCACATACCATAACCTGTAGAAACATGAAAAGGACATGGTAAAAATATGGGCATAGAAAAGAATGCAATACGAAAGAGTGTAACAAAAATCTCTCTGCCTCACCACTATTCATGCTGTCACATCCATGCAATAACCCACTCTAGCTCCTCCCCCATCCCAACCCCACCCACATCCCCTCACCTCCAGTCATTAAAAGAAAAAAAGAAACATTATCTAGAGGTAAAAGCATCAACTATGTTCTCACACAATCGTAGTGGGTCTGACCACAGGCGGAAGGTATCGTCCACTGGACTACTACTATCACAGAAAGACTACAAGGTACGTCACTCACCTTCGAGTCTTCTGTGTTCTTGGAGTCGCATCCTGGGGAAAAATATTGTTCAAGACGGTTTGCCTCTTCCTACAGTCTGTGTAAGGTCAAATAAATACAGTTGAATGATTGTTTGAACTATATGCACCTTTAGTTTTCAGCTTCCGTTCGCTGCAGGTTGTTTTTAACCATCATTTGGACGAATCTTCGTTTGCGAGCCGCTAATATTCACTTGGCGTCTAATTATGCATCCGCACCGAATATGCATACCAGCGCTCATTGGTTAATAACAGGATACTCGATGATTATTTTCCCGTGGGTAGCTTCCCTTTGCTGAACAATATTTACATATGTTTTAGACCAATGAGCGCTGGTATGCATATTCGGTGCGGATGCATAATTAGACGCCAAGTGAATATTAGCGGCTCGCAAACGAAGATTCGTCCAATTGATGGTTAAAAACAACCTGCAGCGAACGGAAGCTGAAAACTAAAGGTGCATATAGTTCAAACAATCATTCAACTGTATTTATTTGACCTTACACAGACTGTAGGAAGAGGCAAACCGTCTTGAACAATATTTTTCCCCAGGAAGCGACTCCAAGAACACAGAAGACTCGAAGGTGAGTGACGTACCTTGTAGTCTTTCTGTGATAGTAGTAGTCCAGTGGACGATACCTTCCGCCTGTGGTCTGAGCTAAGTCATTACAGTGGAACCTCCCTTTCAAGAACCCCCCAATTGAAGACTTCCCCTCTGTTTTAAGGGACTCCCTCCTTTTCAAGACCTGATTTTCACAGGTTTTTGGAGGTTTTAAATGGGGGGGGGGGGGGGGGGGTTCTACTGTACTGGATATACGTGAGTACAGTGGAACCCCCCTTTTAAGACCTCCAAAAATCTGAGAAAATCAGGTCTTAGAAAGGAGGGAGTCTTAAAATGGGGGTAATTTTCCAGAGGCTATAAACAGAAGGTCTTAGAAAACAGGGTCTTAAAAGGGAGGAAGTGTTAAATTTGGGGGTCTTAAAAGGGGGGTCCCACTGTACACGGTTCTGCACTCTTTTCACAAACAATTGTTCATTGCTGAATTCTACAGACAAGAAGCTGACTCACCGCTGTGAATGTGTCCGAAGACGTGGAACTTTGGTTTGACACGCTTGACCACAGTGTTGAGGAGTTCTACACAGCCTGCATGGTTGTCTCCTTCTGCTGTATCCCCGTAGCCTGCCCAGACAAAAAGAAAGAACAAAAGATAATGAAGGAGCATGCATGCGTTTTATTCACAGCAGTACAGTGGACCTTTTAAGACCTGCAAAAATCTGAAAAAATCAGGTCTTAAAAAGGAGGGAGTCTTAAAATATGGGTAAATTTACAGAGGTTATGCACAGAAAATCTGAGAAAACAGGGTCTTAAAAGGGAAGAAGTCTTAAATTAGGGGGTCTTAAAAGGGGGGTTCGATCCAATGTAAAAAATTCCATTTCAAAGGATGTAGGACAAATGTTACTTTATTAATAACAACTTTGAGAGTACAAGGTTATTCAGAACAATAGAAGCAACAAGAAAAAGGATACAGTAGACATACAAGTACTTTTGAAAAACAGATTCAGAGCACAGCAAACGATTACTTAACTCAGTAAATGAAGATCAGTAACAAACACACACACACACACACATACACACCCACACACACACACACATAAACACACATACATAAACACACATACACACAGCTACATTTCTCACCACAAGGCGGACTATGGGTGACAAGAATGTCAGTGTCAGATGGAATCTTATTCCAAACCTCCAAGAGATTCTCGCCTCGCCGTACGCTGAATGCCCAGGAACCAAACTGTGGGACCCTGCAAGACCAGCCAGCATGTCATGTGATGGTAACATGATAAAATAAAATAAAAAGTGAAGTCAGTTTGCAGATGTTTTCCCTTTTATTCTCCCTCTTTTACGTTGCACTCGGCATGAATCCCTCCCAACCTCCCATTGTCTGTGAGCCTTTTTGTTTGTTTTTGGTTTTTGAGTGGCAGAAAAAGTTTAAGGGTCAGCAGGAAAAACTCATGTTAAAGGCATACTAACGCACTCCCGTGTTTACAAAGTGTAGTTTGCCCACAATCAATGTCAAACGCACCATAAGACCATATAATGACGATACGTCACCATGCGCGGACCATAATACATGCATTACAGCTTGTTCTAGCCTCTGAAAAAGTGAGGATGTCAACAAAGCCGCGGTGTTCTCTCCCTTGCATCAACGTTACATGTGTTGCCAAATCTATAAATAGGACCATCCAGATCAAAATTCAAATATCTCAACATTTAAGGGGTCCTAGACCACAATATTTTGCAGGGAACTTAATTTAGTCTGTCTCCAGCTGTTGGTAAAGCAATTAGCGTGTATAGTCATCGAGTACATATGCCTTTAAACAAGAACCCAAACCTAACATTTTCTTCTATGTTTTGTTTGTTTGTTTGTTTATTTGTTGTTGTTGTTGTTGGGGGGGGGGGGGGGGTAAAACTCACCAGGGGGTACAGTAGATGTTGATACCACAGATGGTGAGAGTTTCATCTTGGAGGTACAACAAATGCTGCAGGAGATCTTTACACGCCACTACAACTTCTTCCTCAGTAGATTGTATTGGTAAACCCAGCTTCTGGCGGAGCAATGTAGGATGAGTGCCATGGTTGTTATCTTCAAAGGTCAGCTCATGATTGCCGGCTATCACTAGTTTTACGGGGTGAGGCAGTTTAGCTGAAATCAGAAAAAAATCACCTTGATCATGCACTTCCTGTGTGAATAAAGAGGGAGAGAAATGCAAAATATGTGTTCAAAGTGATATAAAAGCATCTGCACATTTTGTTTTTTGATGGATAGGATCATATTACTGTTTACATTGTGTGTGTGTGTGTGTGTGTGTGTGTGTGTGTGTGTGTTTGTGTGTGTGTTTGTGTCTAAGTCTGTGTTTGTGTCTGTTTGTCTGTCCGTGTGTCGGGCTAGCTGGCTGTCTGCTAGCTCACATGCACCCACACAAATGCAGTAATCCCCACCTTAATTAATCAGTAGATGTATGAATACCTGAATTTGGTCCTCAACTATGTAACGAGCCTAATCAGTGATCCACTTGCCTTCCCTGGTCCAATCCCAACTTGATTCCAGCTTGAGTCTGCCAAGCTATCTGAAGAACCAAATGAACAAAGTGCAAAGGGAGAGAGACATAGAAAAAGTGAAAAAGAGAGAGAGAGAGAGAGAGAGAGAGAGAGAGAGAGAGAGAGAGAGAGAGAAGATAAGATAAGATAATTCTTTATTTAAAAAGGATAATATAACATAAACAAGCAGTGACCTGTTCTTTTTACATTTAGTCAAGTTTTGACTAAATGTTTTAACATAGAGGGGGAATCGAGACGAGGGTCGTGGTGTATGCGTGTGTGTGTCTGTGTGTGTGTGTCTGTCTGTGCGTGTGTGTGTGTAGAGCGATTCAGACCAAACTACTGGACCGATCTTTATGAAATTTGACATGAGAGTTCCTGGGAATGATATCCCCGGACGTTTTTTTATTTTTTTCGATAAATACTTTTGATGACGTCATATCCGGCTTTTTGTAAAAGTTGAGGCGGCACTGTCACACCCTCATTTTTCAATCAAATTGATTGAAATTTTTGTAAAGCAATTTTCGACGAAGGCCGGACTTCGGTATTGCTTGGTGGCTTAAAAATTAATTAATGACTTTGGTCATTAAAAATCGGAAAATTGTAATAATTTTTTTTTCTATATAAAACGATCCAAATTTACGTTCATCTTATTCTACATCATTTCCTGATTCCAAAAACATATAAATATGTTATATTTGGATTAAAAACAAGCTCTGAAAATTAAAAATATAAAAATTATGATCAAAATTAAATTTCCGAAATCGATTTAAAAACAATTTCATCTTATTCCTTGTCGGTTCCTGATTCCAAAAACATATAAATATGATATGTTTGGATTAAAAACACGCTCAGAAAGTTAAAACGAAGAGAGGTACAGAAAAGCGTGCTATGCAGCACAGCGAAACCACTACCGCGCTGAACAGGCTTGTCAGTTTCACTCCGTTATGCACAAGCGGCGGACTACGGTCATTGTGAAAAAATGCAGTGCGTTCAGTTTCATTCTGTGAGTTCCACAGCTTGACTAAATGTAGTAATTTCGCCTTACGCGACTTGTTTTTATATTGGGTCCTCATCCTTCAAGAGGGACTATCTACTATGGTTAAAGAATACACAGATAAAAAGACAGAGGGAGAAAGAATGTGAGAGAGACATGCAAAGACAGACACTGAGACAGAGCCAGAGAAGTAGTGACTATACAAACAAAGCCTGTGAAGGACTCGCAGACCTGTGAGACTTACACATAAAGTTGTCAAATCGCATGATCTCTGAAGGATCTCCAGCCATACTGAAATCCCCAGAGTGGATTAAAACGTCACCATCAGGTATCCGCTTGTGGTACTCCCGTCTCTCGTTCTCAGCTGCACCGTGGGTGTCAGACATACAGATGAAACGTAAACTGTTTGTATCTGGAGGCCTCTGGAGGTACATGTCAATGGGAAGTTGGTGACAAGGGTGGAACTCTCTGAGGCGCTCCCATGCCGTGGTTGGCTTGTCCGTCTCTTTGTCCACTTGTATTTCATCTTGACCATTGGGATCACCGTTCTTTTTCTTCTTCTCTGACTTGAAATTAAACATTTTGTCTGTGAAAAACAAAAAAATAAATGTTAGTTTTTTTGTACTGTTTGTGGCTTTTTTGTTTGCTCTGGCAATTGGTTGGATGCGCAGAACGAGGTAGTTTATAGCCACTTAAAATTTGTTCTTGGCTAATAATTATATTTCTCATAATAATTCTTTCACATTATGATTTATTTTTGTAATTTTTACATCCAAATGTAAATCACAAATGTACAAGTCAAACATATTTGATGCAAGCCACTCCATGTCCACCCTCCCCCAGACCAGTGAGAAATCAAAGAAAGAAGATGGGGTAGGGTGGGGGGGGGGGGGGGGGGGAGAGGGGAAGACAGAAAGTGTGTGTGTGACTGTGTGTGACTGTGAGTCAGTGTATGTGTGTGTGTGTGTGTGTATGTGTGTGTAAGGTAAACAGAGACACACAGAGAGAGAGAGAGAGAGAGAGAGAGAGAGAGAGAGAGAGAGAGAGAGAGAGAGAGAGAGAGAGAGAGAGAGAGAGAGATCAAATCAAATTTTATTTTAAGAGGGTTGTGGCACAAGCAATACAAACTACTGTAGCTTCTTTTCAACCAGCCCTCGCCCAGAGATGGACTACTCTAATCGTATATATGTATGTAAATCATTTACAAAAGATAAACATAAAAGTAAAAACCAAAAAAAGGACACGCCAGTAAATACAGCACCCTATACTCACGTGACATGTATGTGACTATCCCCCAAATTCGATTTATTCGAAAACGCACCGTGCTGCTGATCGAATTTTGGACCATGTCCCCCCCTCCCCTCCCCCTATTCTAGTTTGTGATGATAAATGGTATTTTGACTTTGAAATTAGCTTCAACGCAAAATATTTCTGTTCATATTCAAGGGACGTAACCGCTCGGTGCGTTTTCGAATAAATCGACTTTGGGGTAAAATCGATCGAATTACATCACAAATCTGCTTTAATTGCAAGATCTTGCCATGATTTTCTCCCTCAAGATAATTGTACCGCTTGAAATTGGCGAGAAAACAGTCAGTCTGAAGTTAATTTTACGTGTCACGTGAGTATAGGGTGCTGTATTTACTGGCGTGTTAATAAGGCAGAACACTTTAGAGAAAGGGAGAGTGAGAGAGAGAAAGAGAGAGAGAGAGAATGAGAGTGTGTGCCTGCGTGTTTATATGTACAATATAGCTTGCTTTTGAAATCATATCGTTTAAAAGGTACGGTTAACGTTATATACTTGGCTGCCTATATAAGTTTGTGTTAATTAATGTTTCTCACCGATCCCTTGCGATTGAATTGAAGCTTTGTCACACAGAATCTGGCTGTATTTCCCTGATCTGCTTCCACGGACTCTGACTAGCTGCTTGTTTTCTGATGTGTTGTAAGAATGAACACGATGTGTAGTGCGACAGTGTATTGACACTGACACTGACAGTGTAAAACTGAATTTGGAACCTGAGTCATCATATCGAGTCAATCATCTCCTTATTCGGCGCGTTATGTTCGCAAGATCGGGCGCTCTCATTGCATACACTAACATGGAGTTAAAACGGATTTGTCAGAATTGAAATCTACTCTTGAGAAAGATATATGTTGATACATTCCTAGCTAGATTTCACTAGTGCCATTCCACTCTCACGGATGTTTACCTTTCGGAATGAAAGGTAGGGTTGTAGGAAAAGCTGGAATTGCGTGGAACAATGCTTACAATACATGCGAATTTTGAAGTGTATATTGTAAAGGGAAAAAAAAGGAAAAAAAGGCTTAATTGGAGATTTATTTTCCTTTCAAAAAACAATGATACGGCTGTTTTGGATGAATTAATTCTGATTACTCCAGTACTCGTTCCGTCACATTCACTATTTACTTTCACTTTCGTTTTGACATACACCATGGGAGTGAGCACCAGGAGTGCAGTTTTGCAACGACAAAACAGGGATAGTTTGTTATAGAGGGTAAATTTACATAGTGCAATATCATATTTGATTGTATCCCTTCTATGTTTTATGTTTTATGTGTGTCGTCCTATACAATTGTTGTTATAATCGTTTACAGGCAGACAGGGTGTGCCGAAGAAAAATTTCCATTTTTATGTAATATTTTAATGGACAATAAAGTGCTGTTATTGTTATTGTTATTGTCAGCTTTTTAAATAGTATGTGCATGGTGCTGACGATGTTCTTTGTTCAGTAAGCCTGTAGAGCAACCTTTAATGATTACAGTATTAAATGATGTCATCTGAAAGAATGATCAATTTTTCCTTCACACCCAGACACATTCTGAAAAAGTGCATCAACTCTTAAATCTGAGATTCAATATTTTTTCATGTTTATTTGGATTCTAACAACGATAAACACGAAAAACACATGTTTTTATTGTTCAGGAGCCATTTAAGGTATCAAATGCACAAACACACACACACTAAATATGCTACCATTTGAAATGCTTTGGTAGAATGTACTGATGTTGGAAAAGTACCTATCGCTTTGCCGGCAACACATGTAAATCACTTTAAGAATGAAAATTATGTCAATCATAAACTCACATTTTACAACAAAAAAATATATACCAACACAGTTCCAGATTCTGGTTAAAAGTAAGGTAATGCATCTTATCAAATCTCAGAAATGTCCCAGTTCTTATATAGACTATCATTTATTATTATATAGACTGAATCATTCACATTGTCACAAACACTAGCACATTTTATGTTTACCCTACTGTTACATCCACGATGTTGTTCTTACAACAAATGTACAAGTTGTTAAGGCCCAAAAAAAAGTTGTATGTTTCTGGTCACCCGACCTAGTTTTTTCCCGCCGACCCTAGATTTTTTTTAATTGCATTTATAAAAAAAAGAAGAGAAAAAAAGTGTCAAAACGAAAGGAACAGACGGCAGACGACACAAGGGGGATAACCCCGCATCCCTTTTGTCTCATTTGTTTTGTAATGTGTTGTCTTTCTCTTTGTATAATAAGTCCAGTCTCTTTGCGTCACTGTATAGTTATTTTCTACCCTGACCAAAACAAAACAAAAAACAAAAAATCCCTACCTACCTACCCTATTTTTTGTAGCCATGTTACCAGAAACATACAACTTTTTTTTTTTGGCCTAATGCAAATTCATTGGGTTCACAAAACAAGAGCTGTTCTTTTTAAAGTTCTGAAGTGCAGACTCAGGTAAAATTAAACAACAATCTGAGATCATACAAGCAGTGCTTGACACGGAGAGCTGCCAAAAAAAAAAGAAAGAAAAAAAAAGACTTCATCCGTTGAACCTTCACAAACAATATTGAAGCTACATGTACCTCCAGCCTTCTGCTCTTCTTTCACATTTGTTACTTTTATTGTGATCTTATAGTTTGTAATTACTGTATAGTTTAAGAGCGGTCTTATATGACTGCATGCTCCAACCATTATTTGACTTCTGCACAGTCATCAAAGTCAGTGTTCATTGATACATGTACATGTCAGTTTGACCGATGCTCATATTACTCATGTACGACTTTGACCACATTGAAAACTGTTTATGAACCAGACAAGGATTGTCAATGAATACAATGAATTTCTCAAATTGTGATAAAGTATTTTCGTTATGTTATATTGTATTGTATTGTAGACAATCTAATCCTCACTTTCCACACTTGCTATGATAAATTTAACTGTATCGTGTTGAGAAGCAACGTGAATTGTTCCTCAAGCTGCTGCTGATTATTGTTATTTAGACAGAAGTCCCAGTCTTTCACAGTGTCCAGGCCACACTCAGATTCTGCATCATCCACACCTGGGTAGAAAACACAAAATCAAGAAACATTAGCACATGAGGCAGCGGTGATGACATGATCTAAGTAACAGTACCACGCGAGGGAGCGGTAATGACATCGACAAGATCTAAGAAGCAAAGGGATGTAAGCAGTCTAAATATAGACAAAAACAGGAAGTGAGAGTTATGCAGAACCAGTATCTTGGCACCTGTGAGAATATCAAGCATTGAAATGAACGAATGGCTTTCATCTGCATACCTCTCACTTTCTGCTGTGATTCATATTCAGAGTGCTTACAAAGGTAAGAAGCATTGAACAACATGCTACAAGTGTAACAGGGAGACTACTGCGTCACCCTTCACAGCAGACTCTGCAGAGTTGTCTGTCAGGCTCTTTATAGCTCGAACAGCTTGACATTATTATTATTATTGTGATCATTTTTATGCGCCTAATCTAGATATAGCCCTAGGCGCTTACATATTAATTTCTGCCGTTTGAAATGGAATTTTTTTACAGACAGACAGACAAACAGACATTTTTTACACACAATATATAACGCATTCACATCGGCCAGTAAAGCTCAGTAGCCTATTAGACGAGCATTCACCTTTCACGGCCTTTATTCCAAGTCAAACGGGTATTTGGTGGACATTTTTATCTATGCCTATACAATTTTGCCAGGAAAGACCCTTTTGTCAATCATGGGATCTTTAACGTGCACACCCCCATCTGTGAATTGTAAAGTTCTGTTTGTGATGGGGTCTGACTGCTACTGTCTCCTTGTGTGTTCTTGGGTGCCTTTGTGTACCAATAACAGTTTTTAAAGGGCTAAGAAATTAGCTCTAAAATCTCATTCCTGTTTGATTGGACTTCGCCTCCAAAGGTGATTGTAGTGGTGACTGTTCCGGCACTCGGTTACACAAGTAAAAGTCGCAACATCCCAACTGTAGTTCCTCATTTACACTAGGTTTAACCTGTTGTTAACCATTATTACTGACAGCCTAAACAAGGAAAATGTACTCAAACACAGAATTATGTTTACAAACGCACAGATATTTTCGCAGAGAGACAGACAAACAAAGACAATGACCAGTTCTTGCAAAGTGTACTTTATAGGTACATAACCCAAAGATCCAATAATTAAGAGATGGTCAACCAAAGCAGTCTTTATGAATCAAACTTGTCAACACATGAAACTACCAACATTTAAGCTGTCACTGAAGATAGATGTTCATGTGTTACCATGATTTCAATGTTCAACAAAACAACATTAATATATATACATGTATATACTGCATGTTGCAGCAAAGAACAAGGGCAAGCAAATACCCAATCAGCATGCTCTAATCTTAATGCCTCATGAATAATATACATGTAATAAGAGCATACTGTCAGTAAAACTCATCACAAACCTGGTGTAAAAACAAATCCCCTCTCTGCTCTTACTGTATCATCTGCTTGGATTCGAACAGCGATGGTCTGTCTGTAATGTTTGCGAAAGTAGTCAAGGTCTGTGAGTCGTCTGGCATCACTTATGACCCACACCAGATGGTCAGCTTCTTTGACTTCTGTTGCTAGGCGACAGAAAAAGGAAGGATCCTGATTCCTTCGCTCTTCACCCCATCGTATCATATCAACTCTGTAGTGTTCTTTGTAGTCTGAAGCATCAAGAAGACGATCAAAGTCAAGGTTGTGTTCCTGAAACAGAAGGTGACCAAATGTTGCAGACAGAGGAAAAAAGGGTGTTCTTCTCTTTAAAAACAACAACTAAAACAAACAAAAACTAAAAAAAATTAAACATAAAATTAACACACACACACACAAAATGTGTATAACCAATCAAATTGATTGCATTTTAAACTGTCAATGCACTGATATAAATCTGATACCTTTGCATACTGGCCTTTTAATGGAGCAGACAGTCTCATGATGGCACATACTTGACACCCTAACCTGAAACCAAAATTAAATATGAAATTAATGATTATAATGTATATATACACAAGTGACAAATATATATATATCTATTGACAATTCAAATGTAGGATAAATACAGTCCAGAAATTGTCATCATACAAATACTGAAATAGAGCACTAGATAAACTATGCAATGAGCACATACAACTGCAAAAGGTATGCTCCAGCCTCACCAAAATGCTGGCCTACAAGACAATGGTCCGCCCTATTCTTGAGTACGCCTGCACAGTATGGGACCCACACTCCGACAGGCTCATCACAACCCTTGAGAAGGTCCAGCGCAGAGCAGTCAGATTTGTCACAAACCGCTACCATAACACCTCTAGTGTCACAGATATGCTGACGCTACTCGAGTGGCCTACGCTACAACAACGACGTCGCTGCGCCAGACTCGCTATGCTCCACAAGATTCTCAACGATCAAGCCTGCGTCTCCTGCGTCGGCCTCAAGCGGCAACCTCGAAGTGGACGTCGCAGCAACCACAGCCAACAGCTGGGAAAAATCCCGTGCCGCACAGACTACAGAAAGTTTTCTTTCTTCCCGAGGACCACTGTCGACTGGAACTCCCTCCCATCAGATGTTGTCGAGGCCCCCTCCTATAATGCTTGAGGGCAATGAGGGCCATACAGGCACAGTAACCGCCCTCCCCCTGCCCCACCTCTTTTTTTTTTCTTTTTTTTTTTCTCCTTTTATTTTAATTTTTTTAATTTTTTTTTATCTTATCTTATGTTAAGGACACACACTTGCACTTCGCCAACATGTTAGTAATGGTCAATTCATTGATCGCTGAACATTATTGGAAGAAGAAGAAGAACTGCAATCATATTTTACGTTTCTTTGAGACATTATTTTTTCTGAATTATGAGCTATGAATTTAACACGCTAAAGTTCAAGATTACCGAAATCAGGAACTTCCTGTCACCTTTCTTGCAATAAATTTGCTACAAAATCCTTCCCAGATTTTCTTTTGCCGCTCAGCACCACTACTGCCCTGGGAGCTGCCATGATGGTGTGATCTTGTCGTCTGATATTGCGACCGAGAGGATACTGAGATCGTAAGCTACAAAATCATTCGCTTTCAAATCTACTAATTTATTTAACAACACAAACATTCTTTCGTGGTTTTTTTTTCTAATTCTCTTCGAAAGGGAAGCACTGATATGAAAATAGATCCAATATAATAACATACAATAATTGTCAAACGAAGTTTGTTTCCGAGATTCCTTTCGAACGAAGAGTTAGAATCGAAAGTAGCCCAAAACAATGTTTTTCTTTCTGTTTTGAAGATATTTTATTTCTCGTACGCTTGCAGGATTTCTTTGAGCTGTCAAAGGGATAGCCAATATTTATTCAGTTTGATCAGCATGACCGATTAAGAGAAGTATACATTAAAAATAGAATATTTAAAGAGATGCATTTCCCACTCGGCCCAGACAGTGTCCCGAAGCATATCTCTGAGACCAAAATAAATACACCATATAAACTGATTCATTAAGAAGATGATCAAAATATTACATCCATGGACGTAATACAGCTTATTCATTATGTAGTAAGTGTTCGATTTATTTTCAGAACTTTGTGGTGATAATAGTACGTAAATAGTTTTGTATAGTTTGTAGAGAGTATTAATCATGGCGGCGGAGGGAGACGACGTGGATTCCAAGGATGAAGAGAATATTCTTTACGATCTTGCTGTGCTTGCAGAGTGGAAGTTTGACAACGAAATATTCGTAAGTTTGATTAGATGTACCGTCAATACTGTTTACAGACTAAGTACTCCGCACAGCCCCTAAATATGCATGATAGTTGTCTGCTGTCTCAAGCGGCTGTTATCATCACTAGGTTAGAGGTAAACTTGACTTATTTAATTTTGTGTGTGTAGCCGTTGCATCAACTTGACAGCTTCATACTGGCACTGAGTAGCTGAACTCATTCTTAAGGAGAGCGGCTCAGCCAGAAAAATTCCGCTGGAAGATTGTGTGGAGTATATAAACATGCATTATAAACACATAGACTAGACATATTTGCATCCTTTCTCTCTCTCTCTCTCTCTCTCTCTCTCTCTCTCTCTCTCTCTTAATTTCTCCATCTCCTTCCCCCTCCCTCCCTCCCTCTCTCTCTCTCTCTCTCTCTCTCTCTCTCTCTCTCTCTCTCTCTCTCTCTCTCTCTCTCTCTCTCTCTCTCTCTCTCTTATATTGTTATAAAGATCTGAAGGCCAAAAATTGTATATAAATTATAATATATATATATACGTATATAAACTCAAAAACCTTTGCATTTTTGTGCTGCAAGTGTAACTGTAAGTGCAACATCTTTTTTTTTTATAACTAGATATTATTTAATCATGCTAACTTAGTAACTGTTTCACTTTTTTGCAGACAAGAAGCCAAAGAAGAAAAAGTTCTGCTTCCACCATTGCACGACTGACCTCAATAGCACAGCGTAAGTATATGAACACATTACATTTACAGGTGACGTAGAGCTGGGCTCCTTCAGCTTGAATTGTGAACCTTGAATTTAAAAATAACATTTATGTTGTTTTATTCAGGGATGAAAGTGTCACTAAT
The DNA here is from genome assembly GCF_037325665.1 of Littorina saxatilis. Classification (NCBI taxonomy): domain Eukaryota; kingdom Metazoa; phylum Mollusca; class Gastropoda; order Littorinimorpha; family Littorinidae; genus Littorina; species Littorina saxatilis. The sequence continues at coordinate 76,642,281 of NC_090245.1, forward strand.
AATTATAAGTATTTTACTTGCCAAGGTGGGTATAAGATTAATTTCTGATTTTTCACTGATGTGATACTAATAGTAGATCTATACATTTTACAGCTGTGGAATTCGAAAGGTTTCAAAAGCACCAGCCAACCCTCTGTAAGCACTCTAAATGCATCTTTATATATATGTGACATGTTCAGTGGAGTAAGTAATTAGTGAGAGTTATGCAGAATCAAGGTATCCTGGCACCTGAGAGAATAACAATTGAGCATTGAAATGAACAAGCAACTTTCATCCTGCATCTTGGTCATCGTGTCATGTCATTGCTAAGACTAGAGTGAGAGCAAGAAGACCATACATCTTATTTTATCTTGGTTACATTTTTGCAGGCATATCATGGGCATTTCTTCGCACTTTGCGCCTGCAACCGTTGTAAGTTATTTTGTTTGTTATCCACCATTCTGTGTTCATCTCTTTCCTTAGTTCTAACATTTATAGGAGCCGTATACTATTTCTTTCATTTTTCTCTCTCCCTGTCCCTCTAATATAAATCAATCAAGTGTCCAGTTTATATTCCTTCTCCTCCTTCTTTCAGTTTCAAACTCACTTATTGACTCAGTCTCTCTTTTTCTATAAGTCTCATTCTCTCTCTCTCTCTCTCTCTCTCTCTCTCTCTCTCTCTCTCTCTCTCTCTCTCTCTCTCTATCTATCTATCTATCTCTCTCTCTCTCTCTCTCTCTCTCTCTCTCTCTCTCTCTCTCTCTCTCTCTCTCTCTCTCTCTCTCTCTTTAGAGACAGGTTGTAAGAAAAGGCATAGCCTTAAACCTCTACCCTTGTAAAATAAAGTTCAATCATCATCATCATCTCTCAGTGTTGTTCCCAGATTCAGAGAGGTCAATAGGTCAGTTAGGCCTAGACTGAAACTATAGTTTAATTCCAAATGTCCTGGCTGCGGAATAAAATCAATCTGAAGAGCTCCTACATTTTAAAACCATCAGAGAGTCGTCCGACCAGATTTCAGAACAATGCATCAGATCAAACAAGTATTGAGTCAACAACCAAAGATGGAGGCCTGAGAACAACACTGCTCTCTGTCTGTCTGTATCTCCCCCCCCCCCCCTCTCTCTCTCTCTCTCTCTCTCTCTCTCTCTCTCTCTCTCTCTCTCTCTCTCTCTCTCTCTCTCTCTCTCTCTTTCAGTGCTGTGCTTGCAAGATTGTGTAGGCATTGGCAGGCTTGTTACTTCCACTTCTAGCCACTCATTCCCTTCCTTCACAAGTTTAGAACTACTGTCTTTATATTGTTCTCTGTTATGTGTGTGCAGAGAAGCAGCTGGCTGTTCACTACCAGAACCTCTGATGGGCATGGTTAGTTCTACACTGCCATGGCACCTTGCAATTAGCAGGTACAGTGAGTGCTACACACAAAAACAGCAATGTGAATATAGTGGAACCTCTTGTTAAGAACTCAAAACATTTGAGAAAACTTAGTCTTAAAAAAAAAGAAAGGAATCTTAGAATGAATGTATATAATTTACACTCACGGAGGCTTCGTAAATAAAAAAAAGCTGAAAAAGCGAGATCTGAAAATGGGGGAATTACGTCAGTATCCTTACAAGGGGGCTCTACTGTATTAGCAAAAAACAGTTTATTGGTTTGTCAGCTGCATAATTGTGTTCTTGTATGTTTGTTTGTATGAGAGAGGGGGCAAGCAACTGGTGTCTTATTAAATTTAATTATAACTGACAATTTCTCTGTGACAATGTGTTTCTGTAAGAAGAGCTTGGCTCTTTCGTTTTGCAGGGATAGTGTTCTTTTCTTTTTCTTGCAATCAGATTATGGCAGACCTAAATTTTTTTTGATCATCAGTGTGTGTTCCGGGGATTTCAGAATGTTATATCTTTGTTGTTATATTTTTCCCCATCAACCTTCTTAGTCTTACACTTACAATGACTGTTTTATAAATTTGCACTCTATATTGCAGGGACTGTGAGTATATATTGTGGGTTGGTCACATGATTTTAGAAGGAAAAAATGTGACCCCTCATGCGCAAAGCTGATTTTTTAAAAACTGTTTTGGATAATAACTTCAGCCAGTATTTCATTTTGTTTCAGTTCTGGAACGCTTGCTGCAGTCCTCCAAGAGAGCTGTGTGGAAATCAGGTATAGATGTTTTGAATGTTCAATCATTTAATAATAAGAATTTTTTCACTCCTAACTGATGTAAGCATTTCAAATAGAGGAGTCCTTGATAAGTTTTGGATACAATTTGCTAACAGCGTCAAGAAAAGTAATGTAAATTTACGAAAATAATATTCATCACCAAAATCATCAACAAATTATCATCACAGTGGCCATGATCTTTTGAAGCTTCTGACAAAACAGACTGCTCACAATATGAATGTATCTCCTGTAGATCACAGAGAGATGGCTTTGAGGGTTTGGTTGGGCGAGGCAGCTTGCCTGTGGATTCGAACCCCCACTGGCGTTGTATGGTGTGGAGCCCAGACGAGAGCATGGTGGCATGTGCACGCAGCTCAGGTGTGGTGGACGTTTTCGACATGGTCGGCACCCTCTTGTTCTCCATTCAGAAGGTAGGCCACTTATATTTTAATTTTTATTTGATTTATTTATTTATATATTATTTTTAAAAAAACCTTCTTTTTGGTTCTTTCTATTTTTAGGTTTGAATAGCAGGCTGTTGACTTTGTCCTTTGGGCTTTTTTTCTGTGGCTTTAGGGCGTGTATACAGGAATGGTATTGAGATGCCTATTGTTGCAGAGGAACGCTGTTTGAACAATGCTTTTTATGTATTTTCACATTTGTCAGTTTCATTTTCAGCGATTTTGTACAGCGTGAATGGTATAGCTTAAAACTATGAGAGCACAGGAGCTTGTATCAAATCGCCGGTCGATCATTATTTACAGTCCACTACTACGACATACTACTAGTACTATATACTACAAGGAATATAACGCAGAGTGCTCCGCACTGCCGACTCGCTCCGTTTCAAGCTTTCTACATCACTTTCTGCACCCCCTTCCCGAACGCACGAAACTCACACACAAACAAAAATGATTAAGCTTTCACTTCATGCAACAAACTCGAAATAACCATTCACCAACTTCGAGAAGTTTGTCAAGAACGGGCTCGGTGTCCACACCACTCCATGAGAGGAACCTGGAGCCTCGACAAATCGAAAGTGCAACTCGCGCCGATGTTTTCCGCTTTTCGTACGCTCTCAAGGGTGTACAACATTCTAGCGGCCTGCAATTAGTCCACTACAACTGACGAGTTACACAGCAGCCCCCAAACACGTGAAATGATACACAAAACATTCTCTTTGAGCTTAATATTGAGACTCAGCCGTTTCCTTCGGACGAATACAGAAGGTCATTTCCGCCAGCAATCGGCAGTCAAAAAGCGCGTGACGTTTCGATTGGTTAAAAAGAATAATAGAAAGCTTTTTTTGATTGGTTGTAAATAAATCGAAAGGAAAAATTATTCGTGAATGGCCATTACTTTTGATCATCAAGTTATCATCGAAGCAAGGATGAAGTTATTAACATGGCAAGTACTTATGTTAATGATTATGATGTGTGTGTGTGTGTGTGTGTGTGTGTGATCGAGTGTGAGTGTGTGTGTGTGTAGCATGGGGCAACCATATTTTTCTTTGGAATTTTTTCGAACTTTTTATATGTAAGTACATTCTCCAAAGAATTGTAAAGCAGTTTAAATTTTGAAGATCAGTACATATTTGATTTTTTTTAAAATTGCGATTTTAGTTTGTTTGTTTGTTTATTTATTTGTTGCTTAACGTCCAGCCGACTACGCATAGCCATATCAGGACGAGGAAGGGGGGGATGAAGGGGGCCACTTGTCAAGCGATTCCTGTTTACAAATGCACTAACCCATTACTTGTGTCCCAGCAGGCTTTAGTAAAACTAAATTAATACCTACTGGAAGATTACCAGTTTCCAGTATGTTAAAATAGGCTTAACCTATCTACTGCTGGACTTACATCAGAACACTAACAGATTAAACTATACATGAATCGCGAGACAAGCGGCAAGAGAAGAGATTTTTGGAAAAAATACAGGTGAATGAGCAAGAAGGCAGAAAAAAGAAAAGAATTCATGAAGAAAAAGAGAGCATGACAGGAAAGAGGAACCAAAAATCTACCTAACAGCAAACTAGAAAGCTCCTGCGGTTCCAAAAACAGGAGGGGCCTTTAATTTCATAACCGCAGTGCCCCACTGCGGGATGCGATTTTAGGGCTGCTGAAAAATTCTGCTGAAAAAATGACCGGCACCCTTTACAACCTGTCCTGCACACAATTTCAGCTAAATCCTGTTGTAATTGATTTAAAGGGCTTTCTTGTCATAAATACTATACAACAGAAATACAAACAAGTACACAAACAAAAATCAGGTATTTTTACATGATTTAGTAAAGTTTTGATTTCTATTGCCATGAGTTATCTTTTTTAATGTAAGTCTCCATTTGGCTTAAATAATCTTAATTTGTAATGTTGTTTCATTTTTTAATTATATGAAGATATGTTGAGGCGTGTGCTAAGTTAAAACATCTAGGCTATTTCATTTTTCAAATAATGAAGATTTCTATGTCTAAGTGTTTTATAATTACACATTAATTAACATGCTTTCATTTGGAATTTCGAGGTTGTCATCGTGGATTGACGCCCGACCAAAGTTAATTGAAGCCCGACGGAGCGATTATGTTGTAATTCAATCTGACGACGATCTCTTTCCTGCTTTCATGCGATGGTAAACAGACAGAATTGGTTCTGTTCTGTTCACACACTACTTTCAGTCCACCTACCTGCAACTGCAAGGGTCAAGTCCCAAGAAATATGTATCTGTATTCCTATCTTATCACTCTGCTCCTCTTTTGTTTTCTTTCACATACATTTTCCCTTCTTTTTCGACGGGTTTCTGGACAGCTAACTCAAAACAAATTCTTTTCATCACAAAAGCGATCTTTGGAATTGACTGATGTAGTCCGGAAGAATTCATGCATCAACTTAAGGCACGTATTTGACGTCATCACTTTGCATACCTTATGGTCTCGGTATTTCGCTGGCCTTCATATAGTTGAGGCTGTATCAATGCGCCTCGCCAGCAGGTAGCTAATGGCTTTTTTAGCAAGTGGCTATCGACAAATAGTGACCGGTAATTTTGAATGAGTTGTGGCATTCTGACCAATCACAGGATCTGTTTTATTAAAACGCAAACTTGATTGAATTACAATCTTCTTTAATACTTTACCACAAAGTTAATTATATTTGTTCCAATTAAAACACAAAACACAATTCGTCCAACCATTCATTTAGACAAGACACATGTAATGTTGTTTCTGTAGCTGAATTTAATTTTTGCTTCAGCAAAGGAAATGAATTTTAGAATATTTTGAATAACAAACTAACAAAATAAAACATTTCTTATCAAAGCTAGGCAGATAATCCTTTCACACAATGTAACTTCACCACTTACTACTTGCATATTTCCTAACATTCTAGAACCCCTGGAGCAATTTTTTGATTAATGCTTTTGTGAACAAGAAACAATTAACAAGTGGTTCTATCCCATCCCCCCCCCCCCCCCCCATACAGACCATAAAATAATGCAGCATAGTCCCTGCACTGTAGAGACCTCATGTTATTTCAACATAATAACAATAAAAACACTTTATTGTCCATTAAAATGTTACATAACAAGAAGAGCAAACGCTCGATCGAGTCACTTTCGCAGTTCTGAATATTATATGAGGCATCAGATGGACAGGAAGAAATTGCTATTCACAACACAATGAGTCACGTTCACATAAAATTTGAGCCCGGTCACTTTTATAGTTTCCGAGAAAAGCCCAACGTTAAGTTGTGTGTTGCCGAACAGAAAAGGCTAGTTATCTCCCTTGTTTTTCTGATAACGTTCGTAAAAGGCTACAGATGTAAATACTTTGATGTAAAGAATAATCCTACAAAGTTTCAATCACATCCGATGAACTTTGTCAAAGATATAAAATGTCTAATTTTTCCTTTGACGCTGACCTGTGACCTTGAAAAAGGTCAAAGGTCAACGAAACCATCGTTAAAGTGTAGAGGTCATTAGAGGTCACGACTAAACAAAATATGAGCCCGATCGCTTTGATAGTTTCCGAGAAAAGTCCAACGTTAAGGTGGTGTCTACGGACGGCCGGCCGGCCGGCCGGACAGACTAACACTGACCGATTACATAGAGTCACTTTTTCTCAAGTGACTCAAAAATGGAAAATGTTCTTACTGTTAACAAATAAACAAGATTAATAAATGGTCTTTATCAATATCATCATTAACAGCTATTGTTTTTGCAGCGTAACAATAGCTAGGTTCCAATATTTAGACGAGTCAAAGATGAGTCACATTATACTTGTTCGAGTCTAAATATATATTAGACCTTATTGTTATGTTGGAAACACAATAGCGTTTATATTGCTATTCTGCCATTGTATTCTGTGTTGAAAACATGTTTTTGTCAGCAACAACTACCAGAATGGACCATGTTGCCTTTTGTGGACAACAACATGTGCATGTATCCACGGAAATCACTGAACATTGAAACACTCATGGACATGTATCATGGAGAAGACAAGAGAAACTCTGAATGTTTGGCATTATAAGTCAATATGCCTGGTTTCATGCTTGCTTACTTATTATCTATAAATTGTTCAAAAGTCTGACTTTTGCAAGGTTTGTTCTTGTTAAAGAACTAGATTTTTTTCCATCTGCTCTTTTTTTTATTTCCTTTATATACACATAAACATAGTATAGCAGATATCATACACCGAGTTTATCAACAAAGCGCATACACACGTACATACCTAGACAAGACACAGACATAGACAGTAGGGTGGGTTGTTGAAAAGACAGGGGATATGGAAGGGGGGGGGGGGTAACTGAGGTTGTTGGGGGGGGGGGGGGGGGGTAACTGAGGTTGGGGGGGGGGGGGGAGGGGGGGTAGGTGGGGACGGTGGTCACAATTTAGCCTCCAAGTATACATGGGGTTTAATTATCAGCATAAAAGTACTATAACCTGTTATGAGTAAATGGGTCACGGGGTATCACATTCAAAAATGTTCATACGAAATCAATCAATACAATTATCCTATGGCATCAATGAAACAAGAAGGGCAAAGCCCATACGACTCACATGCTTTACACATTTTTTCTACCAAAATACATGTGACCTTGACCCAAGGTCAAGGTCATCCAAGGTCATGCAACACAAAGCTGTTAATTCAAGACATAGGAAGTACAATGGTGCTTATTGGCTCTTTCTACCATGAGATATGGTCACTTTTAGTGGTTCACTACCTTATTTTGGTCACATTTCATAAGGGTCAAAGTGACCTTGACCTTGATCATATGTGACCGAATGTGTCTCATGATGAAAGCATAACATGTGCCCCACATAATTTTTAAGTTTGAAACAGTTATCTTCCATAGTTCAGGGTCAAGGTCACTTCAAAATATGTATACAATCCAACTTTGAAGAGCTCCTGTGACCTTGACCTTGAAGCAAGGTAAACCAAACTGGTATCAAAAGATGGGTCTTACTTTGCCCTATATATCATATATAGGTGAGGTATTGAATCTCAAAAACTTCAGAGAAAATGGGAAAAATATGAAAAATAGCTGTTTTTTAGGCAACATTTATGGCCCCTGCGACCTTGACCTTGAAGCAAGGTCAAGATGCTATGTATGTTTTTTGGGGCCTTGTCATCATACACCATCTTGCCAAATTTGGTACTGATAGACTGAATAGTGTCCAAGAAATATCCAACGTTAAAGTTTTCCGGACGGACGTCCGGACGGACGGACGGACGGACGGACGGACGACTCGGGTGAGTACATAGACTCACTTTTGCTTCGCATGTGAGTCAAAAAGTGTCTATATAAACACCAATCCTTTGCAAATTTACCATAATAATTATCTATACTAGCATTATACTTTTCGATCAGAAACCTTTGTTTAAAAATTTTCACAAAAACATTTAGTGTTGGGACTGTCTTATTTAATTTGGCTCCAAATATACTTTGTTTGGCAAGGAGAATAAACAAATCAAAAACAGCATCCGTATGAAAGTTGTCTAAATACCCTAAAATGACAAGCTCTTTTGACAAATTCAAATCCGGGAACGTAGAAGAAGAAGAAGACAAATTCAAATTACTGCAATGTGTGAAATTTTGACATAACAATTCTGTGAAATCAGACCAAACAAGAAGAGCAAACGCTCGATCGAGTCACTTTCGCAGTTCTGAATATTATATGAGGCATCAGATGGACAGGAAGAAATTGCTATTCACAACACAATGAGTCACGTTCACATAAAATTTGAGCCCGGTCACTTTTATAGTTTCCGAGAAAAGCCCAACGTTAAGTTGTGTGTTGCCGAACAGAAAAGGCTAGTTATCTCCCTTGTTTTTCTGATAACGTTCGTAAAAGGCTACAGATGTAAATACTTTGATGTAAAGAATAATCCTACAAAGTTTCAATCACATCCGATGAACTTTGTCAAAGATATAAAATGTCTAATTTTTCCTTTGACGCTGACCTGTGACCTTGAAAAAGGTCAAAGGTCAACGAAACCATCGTTAAAGTGTAGAGGTCATTGGAGGTCACGACTAAACAAAATATGAGCCCGATCGCTTTGATAGTTTCCGAGAAAAGTCCAACGTTAAGGTGGTGTCTAAGGACAGCGCGATACTCGTTAATGTTCCTTTCAAGATAAACATTTTGAAAAAGCGACCAAGCACTCTCGCGTATAGGTGCACTAAAGTTGTGCAATGCGGATGTTGCGTTTGGGTGACACCTTTCTGCAGCACATTAAAGTTAGGAGTATGGAAGACAACTCCAACTGACTTAGTCTTGCGTCTGCTTTTGCTTCAGTTTTGAGACATTTTGACGAAGCGCACTTAGTTATGCCACCGAAAAATAGAAAAAAAACCTGCCAAAGTTCAACAAAAGCTGAACACGTTTCGCTATTCAACGGCATCCTGTGCTACATTAGGGTCAAAAACAGGGGGTAACACGGCGAGCGTCATTCTTGAAAATGAAACAATTCTGATGTCCTATTGAAATTTCTGAAAGCGGTCAAATGTCCTATTGATGCTGAAGAGCTAGGAAATTTGTCCTATAGGGATGAATATGTAGCAACATCCCTGGCAGTCTACCACGACCAATGAAAATTGACGCTCTCATTAACTTGATTAAGACTAAGTACAATTTTTCACGCAACTCAAAAGTTATGAAATATTCTCTTAATTTCTCTCAAACGTTGTTGCTGTTCATTATTAAGATTATTTAGCTTTTTTTCACCTGCACAAAAAGGTGTTTACTTCACTGTAAGCAAGTTAATTTTCTTGAGACAAAAGTTAGTCGCCAAGTGAAATTTTGTAACGCTCCTTTCTTAAGTTCTGACAACATTTTGTGCCCGACTCCAAATGGGTTTTCAGTTTGTAGTTTATCAACCTTGAGTATGCATCACTTTTGTCACCCCTCTGTTAATAGCATGCAATACCAAATATAATGTAAAATGATGACATTTCATAATAAGTGACACTACAAAGGGGAACATCAAATATGTACTGTACAAACAATTTCAAATACTCTGAGCAAGCTTTTTTGTGATGCAGAGTATTGAACACTCACATCTAAAACCATCAGAGATATTCTCAATATCTATATTTTCAATTTTCATTCAAAATATTTTTGCAGCACAGTTCGATCATCATGCAATGCAAATATTTTATGCATTTTATGCATGTAGTTATGACTTCATCACCTTCAAAGTGTCTTTGCACTTCAGTTATAGTATCACTCATTTGCACTATAGACTTTAACAGAAAGACAAAGTTAAATAGAACAGTTTCAAGTCCAGATATATATCTAAGCTCTTGAATTGGGGCTACACCTGAAAGAAACGGAGCAAGCTTGACATACTACAGGATGCCTGCAGTATCACAGTTTTTGCAGTACCATTTTGCCCCTTGTTCGCAGTAATGTGACCAGTCTGTGCTTTTCCCCATACCAGCACATTTTCTGTGAAACCATGCACGACAAGAATCACAAGTGATCCAGTGCTGTCGTTTCTTGTACTGGCCCTTGCACAGATGACACTTTGAGGGACTTGATGAAGGCATAACTGTTTGAATCCCTGAACCTATGTCGATTGCACTCTCACTCTCAGTTCCGGATGTACTTGGCATGGAAGGACCAGCACATGCCATACCTTCAGCTACAGGTTGAGTGCAAAAGTCCTTCAGCTGTTGCATGAGATCGTCTTTCTTCATTCGCATTGATGATCTAACTTTGTAGAAATCACAAATTGTGACCAATTGATTCTTGGTAAAGTGGTCGCAGCTGCCCCCTGACTGCAACACTGCCTGCAGTCGATGCAGAAAGACAATCTTCCCATGGGAAGCATCCTCATCAAAGTAATAATATGATAGTTGCGCTTCTTGCTTTGTTTTCATTTTCTTTATTTTTATTTGAATTCTGTGTGCAGCTTCTTTTTGCACCTGCAGCTGATGTAAGAAATCTTTTCGAAATTGGTTATTCAAAATGTTTAAAGAAATGTGTACAATGTCCCTGAACAGCCCTGTGAGACATTCAACTCTGTCAACCACCCTCTTCAAGACACCTTCTATGGAGTTTTCATTATCTCCAAGTCTTGAAGATGGTGGGGCAGAAAAAATGTGTGTCCACAGACTGAACAGGTGTACATCATCAATCACTTTGTCAACTACAAAATGATAGAGGAGCTTCCCATGGTCATGAAGATTGTCTTCCGTTTGTAAGGACAAAATGGTTAAAACAAGACACTCAAAAAACACATACACAGTGTCGGTGACATGCGTCAGGCTCTGCCTCACATTCTGCTTGCGTGCAGTTTCGGACAAACTATCTGAATCTGACGTCAGAGCTGATGCCTCGGATTCAGTAAGACTTGCTTGTCCAAGGAGATCAAGTGCGTTGTCAGCGTCACAAAGTGCCTGCTCAGCTGCTTCACCTTTCTTAAATATATTATTCATGAGAGCTTTCCGCTTCCTTTCGCGCAGTTTCGCAATACAATATCCGGCTACGTGGCGCACCTTGGCCCTGCAGTCTGGTGCATCGGAGAGGTCTGGTTGTAGTCTGATGTTCGACTTCTCTGCAGTGCCAGGAACGTTTGGTTGTCTTCTTCTGGCTTCTTGGTGGACGACGAGTTGTCGGACTTTCAACACCAGTGCGTGAGCAACCAAGAAGTTCGCATCGGTAACAGCAGCTTCACAACCAAACAAGAAACGGCAGAGGACAAAGTATTGCCTGGAAGAAAGAAAAGCATGACACTCTGAATAAAATATGGTTATCAGTCTGCTGTCAACTTTCTCTGCGGATGAGAGGGCCAGAATCTTTCGCAGCATGAAGCCATAGACTTTCCTGAGGAACTCATCAACCAGTACAGGTGTCATAAGCAGCTGTTTAGCAGCTTGGGAAACTGATTTTTGTTGTGGCGTCACCTGTTTATTTGTGAGATCCACAAGAACTGCCTTGAACTCCAGTGGAGTGCAGTCCAGATCAACATCTGGGTCGTCGTCTAGGGGTTCCTGATCCATCCCTTCCAGTGGAACGTCTTCTTCACGTGGCTCATTGGCTGTGTCCTCAGCATATGTAGTTTGGAACCTGAAAGACACGAGAAAAATATATACTCGACCTGATCAAGCCTTTTTGAATACCCCGATTTAATATAAGTACACACCTGTCATTAACAGCAAAAATTAATATGGTTTTATGTGATCATTATCATTGTTTTATGATTGCTTTATGAATACAAATTTGGTTGCAAGAAAAAATGTTTGCTGTCTTTTGCTGGAGAGCATACTGGGTGGTGCCATAAGTAATGCATATTGGAAGACGTAAATTTAGAGTGGTCCATTTTGATCGTCCAAAAGAAACAGTAAGAAAAAGTTTATTTGCCTCAAACCTTTGGACTTCTGGTATTTTGTTGATTGTCCTTTGCTCATTATAACTGAATCTTATTTGCAAGAAAGCAACACATACATATTATTCAACTGAGATATAACTCCTGGGACAAAAAGGTCACATCCTATGTGACATTTTGTGACACTCTGTTGTTTAGTTCCAACGAAGCTAAGTTTCACGCTACACTTTTAATTTCAGAGTGTAGTTTATCAACCTGGAGTATGCATCACTAATTTATCAACCCTTTGTACAAGAGTAGCATGATGATTGATGATAAAAATGTTTATGAGTGGCAACAGAGACAAGATAATGAACTTACCTTTTGTGCCTGCAACAGGTCAAATTTTCGTTGACTTCAGCGGAACCAACTTTGTAGTAGTCATGCACGGTAGAAGGTTGAGGAAGAACTTTTCTTGTGTCAAAGTTCACCACTCGCAAGCCTTCAATGCTTCTTGCTCGACCCAAGGCAACTCCAATTTGGCCAGGTTGGAAGACTTCTTCACAGTCAATCTCCACCCTTGAATGAAGAAACCAACCTTCTAGTTCTATTTATCACACAATCAAACATTTTTATTTACGATTTAAATGCGGTATGTTTGAATTGTTTGCTCCAATCACAAAAGTAGATCCCACAAAGTCTAGCTCCTAAACATGTATGTTGGGTAATAACATTTTTGTTGCTGGGTAAGTTGCCGAAAATGATTCCCCCCTCTGCTTCTTTCTCTTTGTAAACTTAAATTGTAGGGCTAGTTATTTTTCAGTAACTTACCCAACAACCAAAATCACAACGGGTCGGAATCCTTGATAGCTCATGGGTAGAGAATGTACACATTGTGGATCTACTTTTTGCGACTCAAAAGTTCAGAACACTCTAATGTACAAAATATACATTTCTGGAGCAAACAATACAACCATACAGCAACTACAGGCTTGAACATATGAATCTCAATATGAATTCCATGAGTTTGGTTGTTTTCTGAATTCAGATCTGCCGTGCACAATCATTTATAGCTAGCACGATTCCAAGGCAAGTAACTCTCATGTTTTGTCAAGCAACACGAGTAGTTCCCCTTTCAGATTTTAGCTGCATCGACAAGAGACTGCAATCCGACGGTAAGTTTTCAACAATATTTCATTTTATAAACAGATCACACCCAATCAAATGCAAACATCTAATCAATGTAAAGAACATGCAGCAGTTTCACACCCTATTTTGCCCCAGAAAACTGAACTTCATATAGTTTTTAACATTTGAACATGGGTGTAAAACTTCGTCTGCTAGTCACATTCAAGGAAAGAACATTTCCTGAGCGATACCAAAACATGAACAGAACACACACTATCTGACTTTACCGCCACAGCAGAATAACAACATAAATGTGTAATTGATTTTAGTCAAGAACAGGAAATATCAAAAATAATGGTCTCAGTTCGCGGTCATGAAAAACATCGCATTTTTCATGATCCGCTAACTTCGACGATTATTTTTAATAATCACTGAGACTTGGCATGTAACCTCTACATAACTAGCCATACAAGTTTACAGAGAGAAAGAAGCAGAGGGCAAAAAAAAGAGAATAATACATGGTTTGCTGTGTCGTACCAGATTTGTTTAGTTAAAAAAAATATATATTGACCTGCAAGCGAAAGCACACAATTTTTGTAGGCCATGCAGTTAAAAAAAAAAGCAATTGCAGAAAATAACCTATTAGTCATATGTGTATGTTGAGATCATGGGAGTTTGTGAAACATAGGTGCTCAGTTTTAACTGGTTGACCACATATTGGTATTGTTTGGCTCTCTGGAACCGGGCATCACTAAAGCGGGATGCAAGTCTCAAACACATGCAAATCCTGGTAGAGTTATTTCCAAACATTGTCTATTGCAAGCTACCTTTCAAGTGTCAGTCCTTGAGCTTTGTGGATGGTCAGTGCGAAGCTAGGAACTACTTGAAACTGATGCCTCACAGCGATGTCCTTCTTCTGTCGAGGATCATGGACTACAAACAAAATGAAAGTACAATCTTATCAATACATCTATACATATCAGGGATGGCCAAATCTCGAAATTTTAACTCACCAAACGGGTGAGTAACTTACAAGAAAGTTACTTACTTATGCCTTTGACCTCGTCCTGGGCATAGGCTGCCAACAAGAGTTTGCACACACACCGGCTGTGAATATGGTCGGCAGCCTCAAAAAAATTTGTTATCTTCCAGCCTCCGACCCCCTTCCTGGACACCTTGCACATGCATTGCTGAAATCCGAAGTGATTATCCACAAGACCATCCCTGACTCAGCGAACTCGCTAAGTCTTCGCACAAACGAATGACCGTACACCATGATATTTCCACACTTGCAGGATGACCCAGATTTCGCTGATCTAGCCATTGTTTTCGGAACGAAGACCTGGAGTTATGCTCAGCGCTAACTACACTGATCAACCACAGTTTTTCCCAAACAAATTGTGTCAGTGTGCACCCCTGCACCTTACGAGGTATAACTTGACCACATAAAAACATCAAATTCAGTACTTATTCCGTCGAATCTCCCCTTCGATGAAAAAACTTGTCAGTGTTGTAGCGTCCCTTTTGAGAAGTGGCCTTGACCCTTGATAGCGAATCTATCATGACAAGAAAGGTGGACTAGGCCAGTGGACTCAAAATAAAGTGGGATCGGTCTTGGGACCTGTCACTAAACTCCTCAACTTAAATTTCATTTGTATTTTTGAACAAAATATGACATTTTACTCAGATCTTGACAGTCACTGTTCACCTCGACTGCTAGCGCGGTCTTGGAAGAACACTGACTGTCTCGATCTGTGTAAAATGTCATATTTTGGTAAAATATTCAAATAACGTGTAGTAAAGTCTAAAAAAGGATGAAGTCTTACATCAGGAAGCCTTTAAAGTTTGTATGTGTGCTGTACGTTGTACAGTAAGCTATAAGGCTGATTGTATGTGTGCTGTACGTAGTACAGTAAGCTATAAGGCTGATTGTATGTGTGCTGTACGTAGTACAGTAAGCTATAAGGCGGATTTTGCAGATTCTTTTTTCATAACCTCTCAAAATTCACATCTATTTTAAGACTCCTTCCTGTTCCAATACCTGTTTTTCTGAAAATGTTGAACATTTTAGAAGTCAGGTTCCATTTTGAAGATAAATCAGAGTACATTGTGTAATAATTAACAATATCAAATATTCCATCCACATAAACAATGTGAGATGAATGGTGGTTTCTTGCCCGACCAGCGTTTTAGCCTGTTTGAGGGAAGCATATTGTTGTTTGTTTCATCTTTATGAACTGAGGATGGTTGTTTTTTTAAATTTTACCCAGGTTGTTTTACAGTAGATTTTAGACCCCTCAATCTAAAACTTATTCCTCCATTTTAAGACCATGATTTCTCTTTAACCTTTACACTGGTGCAATTCTGTAACACATGTTACATAGCCACTGGTGAATTAACAGAGAGAAAAAAAACAAAAAACGGTCATATAGGTTTTCGCATCCATGGAAGGTAATCGGAACCGACCAAACAGACTGAGCCAGTAGCGCGACATATGTCGTGACAACCAGGTGACAGTATAGGTAAAGTAGCGCGACATATGTCGCGACAACCAGCCTAAGGGTTAATAATCTCTGTATATTTACCCTTCCTCTTTTCTTAAGACCTATAAATTGTGTCAGATTTTGAATTGTCTAAAAAAATTGGGGTGGCGGGTGCCCACTGTAAATGAAAATGATGACAAAATAAAATGTAAACTCAGTAAAAATTCAGGTAAACAAAAAAACACAGGCATACCTGAGAAAGCAATACGGCTCAACTCCACTGTCATGTTGGTCTTCTCGAAGTGGACAACCACTTTGTCATGGTGGAGGTCCACAACATGGCCAAGACTGCCGTTGACTAACTGGTCGCTTATGTTGCGGATCAGCATAACTGGACAATCTGTCTCTCTCACACTGTGTCGGCCATCCGCGATTCCTGACCAGCGGTGTAGAGTCATGGCTCCCACTGGTAGGCTCTGGCAAGCGATGCCAGTTGTTGCTGTCACTGCAACTTTTCGCCCGGATAACCGAAGACTGTGGCATAATTCTGCAACGAGTGTTGTTTTCCCAGTGCCTGTCAAACACACAAATAATTAAAGAGAATCGCAAGTACATTTTATAAGATCATGATTTTGGGGGTCAATTTCATAAAACCACTTGTAAATACTGTACTAATAATCAAAAACATTTTCAAAATTGATATACCTGTTAAACCTGTGATAAATATGTATATAATAAATATGTTTAAAATCAAAGAATTTACTCTTTTCTGAATGTGTGAGTTCTGTCGCGTGTTTCTTTCAGGTGAGATATTCTTTCGGCTAGCCACTCGCGAAGCTAGGAGGCGAGATTGTCTATGAAACGGTTTTGTGGCTAGCTACACAAGAATTAAACACCATTGGTTGATTCCGAAAAGGTCGTCTGCACTGGTCGGTAAAAAACCATGGACAGCCAATTGGATGGGTAGCTGAGTGACCGCCATATTTTCTCGCCAAGCGAGCAAGCCTAAAGCTACCTAGCGTTTGAGGCGAGAATTCTAGCGTCACTCGCGGTGAGATGTGCCCAAGAAACGGTACTTCCTCGCCCCACTCGCCTTTAAGAAACAGACTGGTGAGGTCTGTCTAAACTTGAAGTTAATTCATGACTCTTTGAATGTTTTAGAGAATAAATCATTTGTACTTGAACTCAACCACAGAAATAAAAAAAATTCTCTGGGCAAATTAATTTTGCATTTACAATTTCAATACAATGCACACATAATTTAGTTGACATAAAAAGCTACAACTTTCACCTTCCAGCACAGCTAGTTTATAAAAACAAGCAAACAACAATAAAACGCATTAAAACACATTTTTCCATGCAACAGTCTACAATATAATCTTTAAATCTAATAACAAACAAACAAACAAAACACAAACAAAAACAAGTGACTGATGTCACCCAAAAACTAGCTGACTTGTCTTGATTCTTGAACTAACCACCACTACAACCCTCCAGTCAGAATCGTATGCTTGTCCATGAAAGTAGGTCAACTAAGCAGGGGGCTGCTACTCGATTCCTTCACCAATTCTTTTCTTAGCCATCTTGAATCTTGATTCTCGCTAACAAAGAGACGGAGAGGCGGGGCTAACAGTGGGAGGAGCCATAATCATAACGACCGCGTTTTACAAAGTGAAACGATCACTGCAGACAAACATTACGTTTTGGAAACCTATTGTGGTTCTTGAGTTTACCTGGGGGCATAATAAACCAGGAATGAACTACATTTTAAGTTACAGCTTGCTGTTTCTTCAACAACATCAACAACAGCCAACATTTCTTTAGGTCTTCATCAGTTCATGTTACGAAAACTGGTAAACCGTCAAAGTTCTCTTTTTATCTAAACTTCAAGTAAGTTTAAAGCCTATTCATCAACAAAAGTAAAGTTAAGAAGTGTACATACCTGCTTGTCCAAGAATAATGACGTTGTGTCCAAGCTCGACTAATTCACGTGCTTCTTCCATTTAGAGTGGACAAGTCGAAAGGGCGGTCGAAGAACGCCCAATGCCGGAGCAGACGGTTTTCTGAGCATGCGCTGTAAAACTTTTACTGCGGAACGCTCCGGATGTAACCTTTTGTGGCCTTTGAACCTGGTTAACTGCCGGTAGGATTCGATCTTCGCAATGTTAAGCTCAAAGAGAATGTTTTGTGTATCATTTCACGTGTTTGGGGGCTGCTGTGTAACTCGTCAGTTGTAGTGGACTAATACACCACT
Organism: Littorina saxatilis; assembly: GCF_037325665.1. Classification (NCBI taxonomy): domain Eukaryota; kingdom Metazoa; phylum Mollusca; class Gastropoda; order Littorinimorpha; family Littorinidae; genus Littorina; species Littorina saxatilis. Next base: position 76,660,083 of record NC_090245.1, read on the forward strand.
AAACAGTTCCGCGGCCATTGCGACAGTGCGCATGCGTAGCATTTTTTCGAGTAAACAACGCGTCGTGCTAGCTTCTCAGCAACTTGAAACATGTGCGATTTGAGCGAGATTTCCATCCAGAAGGTGCGACTGTGGAGCACTGAAGCATCGAAAACCTTGTCGTGTGTACGGAAAACGAGTGTGGAAGGTGCACACGAGGAACTTGTAGCTAGGTAAGTTTTATTTCTTTCGTTATTTACTCTTTGCAATGATGCGATGTGTTGTTCATTCCCAAGACCGGTTTTCCGCCCTGTAAGTTGTAACACTAACAGTAACTTAGTAAGTGCTCTCTCTTCAGATACGCTTAACTTTTCAGTTGATTAAAGTCAAAAACTTGAATATGTGCCGTTGATCTGTCCACGGAATCTAACTTACTATGAAGCATAACTATATTCCGATTCGTGATGCATAGGCTACATGTTGCGATAGTGTATGCAAAAGTTTTCCATGGGCAAGATAAGAAACAACAAACATGCATACTAAGTTGCCACTGCCAGTTTGTATATAGCTGCTAAGCTTACCTCAGGCTGAGTCAGTGAGTAAGTATTTTGTACGTTTACATACAAAATGGTGATGAGGGGGAAAAAGAATGCCTTCCACAGGTGCGAAAAACTGTGATTTGATCTCAAGGCCTTTTTGTTTTAGAGCTTTTCCTGCTTTGGAACTTGGGAGATGGGATTCCTGTCGACCGTGAAGCAGAAAATGCAGAGAGGGTGCTTCTTCGGGAGTACAAGCAGAAGTTGTATGTGAAATGGGTGCTTTATCCTGATCCATTCATCATCACAACTGGATTGAAAGGCAGCAAGATGGGCGATTCCTGTGGCCAAGCGTCTTCATCGCCGGCTGCCTGTGAGTGTGAGCTCGACCTCATGCATCGCCTCGTCAACGAGTTTTAAGGAGGAAAGGCTTACAGGTAGGAAACCTCTCTACTTTTTTAAATGTCATATTTGCACTTTACTTTTGAAAAAGAGAATGGTTCAAGTTGAATTGCAAGATGGCAGTGCAGCCTAACAACATTTTGGTTTCAGTGAACAGGGAATGTGTCAAAATCTGAAAAACCAGCATACTAGTATTAATACACACTAAAATTATGCCTGTCGCTGTCATATACATATAATTTTTGAAAAGTGCAGTGATACTGATAGTGATACAGTTAATCAGCAATGACTGAACAGACTTTCTAAATTCAGGGATGATCAAATCATCTGACTAATGGCCAGAGGCGAGTACAAAAAATCCGCTGTGCTAGTTAAAACCGCTTGGCAACTCGCCTGGTTGGCTAGTGAAAATTCTCGTCAAATGCAACACTTCTGGTTGTATACTCTAGTTTCAAAACGTTATATAAACAATGCAGTTATATAGCAACTGTGGTTTGTACCCGGCAAGCAATTCTTTTTGGTGGACTGGACTTTCTTGAAATGACTCACCTGTCTGGCAAGTTAAGATTTTGAGATCTGGCCATCCCTGCAACTGTCTTAATTTTGCAATGCTCTTCATGCAAGTTGCACTCAAATTTGTGAGCAATTTGTTATGTACAACTTGGTAAATTGTCCTAAATGATGCTTTAGTAAAAGTTGTTGTCTCCTTTCTCTTTCTCATATTGATTATTTTCTTTTTTTCTCCCTTTTGGCAGTGTTTTGACCATATGCAACAGGCTGCAAGTCATTTTGGAGGAGGAAGCCCCTGATTGCATCTTTGTCAAAACCAGAAAGAGACTTCTACCTGTCTCCAAGAGTCAGCCATCACAACCACCTGTTACCCAGAGCCAGCCATCACAACCTCCTGTTCCCAAAGTAATCCAATTGCCCGTTTTGATACAGGCAGCAACAGGATGCACTTAGGAGGAGGAACTAGTAGAAGTAGGGAAAGCGGTATTAACAAAACAGCTTTTTCCTCTTAATTATGAAACCACACAGATAAACAAGGAGAGCAACCCTTCCACAAAGTAAACAATCCTGAGACTCTAATAATTTCAACAATTTGTCAACTCATGTAAAAGCTTTGCCAGATCCAGGCATTAAGCTCTACTCGTTACACATGTAATGGGCAGAGCAACATTGTTGAACAGCTGCTTCATTTCTGTAAGTTTTCAGCCTGAAAGGTAGTAGGGTGGGTCGCATCTAAAATATGAATGTTTGTCTTGTCAAAACCTATGTAAATTTTCCTACATTTTAAGACTCCCTCTTTTTCTGTAGTGGATTTTTTTTTTTATCAGATTATTGTTTGGAGTTCTGAAAAGGAAGGCTCCTGTGTACACCATTATATATGACTTTTACTGTACTACATTTGTGTTTTTGGTATATATATATATATAAATATATAAAACTAGATATCTTTCTTCCCAATATGTTCATTGCCAAGTGGATGAAGTCATCAGATTTGATCTGCTGCTAGTGATAACGTTTATCAACATAAGTAAAGTTTTTTGAGCTGACTGTATTGTGTGCATTTTGTTTGCAAGTGCTGATATGTTTGACTTTGTGCTGTAATGCTTTGTCTTGTCTCTCATTCTCCCTTTCAAAGTACGAGAACTCAGATTTTGTTCTGACACACTCATTGCATCATACAAACATCAATAAAGACACACACAGAAAGTGAGCCAAACAAACATTTTTCCTCAGAACATGTTATGGTATGCACAGGGGACATGAAAATTATGGAGAGAAGACTGTGCGCAGGAAGAAGAGAGAAACATTCAAACAAATGAAAACAAACCAGTAGGTTGCTCTTGGCCACTCTGGTGACATGTAGATGTACTTTATTCTGCCTATATTAGCGAAACCGATAGGCTAGATCCTGAAGGTCTAATCCTCGTCTCTGTTGCATAAACAACATCTCATCTATACTATAACGTTTAGGGTCAATACTCATTGGTTGATCGCTAAAAATTCTTGTCTTTTTAGAATTTTTGACTTTTTCCTGCCATCTTCTTGTTGCAAAGGGTGACACTAAAACCATGAATTAATTGTAAGAGACTGGTCGTGGCTATACCAGTGCAATATGATATGTTCTGCGAGAAATCAGATTTCTGAATAACCATGGATTTTTCCTGTCTGCGTTCTTTTTCTTAGCCATGTTTGCAATCTGTAGTTTGAACATCAGTCTATTGTTCTCCTTAGTCAGCTTAATCATTGCAATAAGATTGTGCATAACGGGTGTGCATTAAGTTGGCATCTGCTTATACAAACAAAAAAAAAACTATCAAGAAATAAGCAAAAACAAGAGCACCCAGAAATGTTTCTGTTGCGAATGGGTCTTGTTCAGGGCCAGAGTCACACTTTTCTGGCAATCAACTAACTGCACCATTCCTCTCCCTTGATGATCCTTGGGCCTGGCACGTCTCAAACTGGAATTCCAGATCTCGCATTGCCCATTTTCTTCTGCCTAGCCGGTGCTCTGGTCGGGGTATGTCTATCAGCACTCTTGCTGTCTGAAACATTGCCAAACAGGGTTCATTCTGTCAGTATTTATGGTAGTATTACATCTTCATGCAGGGTTCTCCACATATGTTGTCCGTTTGGGTTCAATGCCCCCAACTTCAACTTATAAAGGTGGTCATTTGGACCCACTGTAGTCATTTTCAGTGCAATACAGAACTCCCCCTGTGAATTCCCCGGTACACTTGTTTTTGTTCCTTTGGCTTCTATGGAGAGCTCTCCTAATGTTGATCAAATCGCACTCTGGAAACAAACCACCCACATAAAACTTAGCTTGGCTTCCCACATTCATAAGCCTCATATATTGATATTGATTGATATTCATTCTTGTTCAGATTTCAAAACACACGAACAGACGAAAAGTCAATTAAATCACTCAAGCTGTAAGGCACAGACACATCATAGTGATACTAGGAACAGCATGTGTGAACAAATACATTCAACACCTTCCCATCTTCTTTACTGCGTACACACACAAAATATAACAAGAAAGTTATTTAAAAAAAAACTTACTCTGTGTTGAAATCCAGGGTATCCCAAGTTTTGTGTTGGGAAAGAGTTCTCTGCAGTTGGTGTGCCATCAAGAAAGTGTTGAGAACAAACCCTTGCAGGTGAAAAAAAAAAGCTTGTGCTGGGTTCTTCTTGTGTGTTGGATGCGGATGCAAGCTGTTGAAAACAGACAGATGCATATCAGATTTAACAATTTATGGCTCTACAAAGCAATATTTTTATTGCTTTTTAATCACAGCCATGCTCTAACAACATGAAGTAAAACAAACAAAAACAAGAAACGGAAACACACTGACACAGAAAGTGAGCCACATGTTTTGATCTCATGCACGGCAGATTCAAACAAGTATTTCATGCAGTGCGGGTGTGCAGCTTTTGTAACGTTCAAAGCTGTATAAATGCAGGTCTAGCTAAACGGTTTTGTAATCATGCTATGGAATTTGCAGAAAAAAACAATAAATTTCATGAATGTCAGGCAATAAAATAAGTTGATCAAGAACTGTTACAACTTACAGTGTTGCGCTTACCTGAACGGTGGTTGGCATGAACAGCACAGACTCGTGTGGAACCTGGTGAATCTTGCAAAGTTTAGCTTTCCATTTTGAAGACGGTAGCTTCCGTTGTCACAATCAATCATCGGGCAGTGACATGCCATTGTTAAAATCGATAATCGCTGAATTTACATCGACAAAACAACAAAATAAACACAAGTGTCTGACTCGTCAGTCGCAGAACATACGCAAAGCTGTGTTGCAGACGATTTGTTTCCTCGAAAAAATGACGCAGCCAATGAGAGGCGTCTGTGCGGTCACGTGATTTTCCTTCTTTGTTCCATGTAAACGTCGGAACTGTTTAGTGGTGTATTGCAGGCCGCTAGAATGCTGTACACCCTTGAGAGCGTACGAAAAGCGGAAAACATCGGCGCGAGTTGCACTTTCGATTTGTCGAGGCTCCAGGTTCCTCTCATGGAGTGGTGTGGACACCGAGCCCGTTCTTGACAAACTTCTCGAAGTTGGTGAATGGTTATTTCGAGTTTGTTGCATGAAGTGAAAGCTTAATCATTTTTGTTTGTGTGTGAGTTTCGTGCGTTCGGGAAGGGGGTGCAGAAAGTGATGTAGAAAGCTTGAAACGGAGCGAGTCGGCAGTGCGGAGCACTCTGCGTTATATTCCTTGTAGTATATAGTACTAGTAGTATGTCGTAGTAGTGGACTGTAAATAATGATCGACCGGCGATTTGATACAAGCTCCTGTGTATGAGAGTAAGTTATCAATAATATTTAGATCCAGCACAGAACATTTTTCGGTGCAAGTTGTGCAATAATGTCTGCTTTTCTCATAGAAAAACAGACACAGGTGATTGTGATGATAGATGTCACTTGATAAAAAGGTTTGTTTTGAATTTGTTGTCAGCCAGGGGCCGAGGCAGCAGGAATGGTTCAAGACTTGAGCAACAGTGTGTCGGCATTGATCTTCACGGACATCAAGCCATCTGAAAAGAAATGGTTGGTCTCTTTTGGAACTCGTTGAACATCTGTGCAATGGTTTGTGTGCACGCACATGCACTTGTGTGTGTTTGTGTGTGTTTCTGTATCTGCTGTGTGTTTCAATGAATGTGTATCGCTGTTTAAGTATTTGTGGATAAGTGGTTGCATTCATGCTCTATGGGTGTGTGCCCCTTTTTTTCCTCCTGTGCCACTGTAGTTCAAATTGCTAATACTAAAGTATTGTCGCTCACAAGGCACTCAAGTTTTGGTCTCTCGTCTGATACAGTGGAACCCCCCTTTTAAGACGTCAGAAAATCAGTAAATCAGGTCTTAAAAGGAGGGAGTCTTAAAATGGGGGTAAATTTACAGAGGTTTTGAACAGAAAGTCTGAGAAAACAAGGCCTTGAAAGGGAGGGAGTCTTAAATTGGGGGTCTTAATTAAAAGGGGGGTTCCACTGTTCTGAAAAAAAGGTGAAATATAATTGAAGCGTTCACTCTTTAACATTTCATTTTCAGGAGTGCAGAGTTGCTAGTGATCCAACACAGTGGTGTGCTTCACAGTTACTTTGTTGACCGTGACAATGGCTTCCTGCTCAGGCATCAATTTCTCTTCACTGACGAGTATCCTTTGGGAATTGCAGCCGCCACTTATGACCCCAAACACAAGGTAAATATAATGATGATGGAAGGATGGAGATGTCACCTAGTGACCTATGAGGAATATGTTTACTGTATAAGGGTTACCTTCATTTCAAAAGAGATGGAGCTTGAGAGAAAAAGTAAGAGGGAGTGTTTTGGTAAGAGAGGGGAGAGTTTGGTTATGGGTATGTGTTGTTATTCATGGGTTCCTATGTTTAAAGTAAATGGTTTTGTTCCTCACTATATTTTCTTATATTAATCAAAGAAACAAGTCACCTGCAAGGGTACATGATTGCATGTAGCTAAGCCTGATGTAGAAAATCTGGAAGTTTGATAAACGTTCTGACATGAGGGAGCCAGAGAAAAATAAAACACTGAACCAAGGACAAAATTCCATGGTATACATGGCTCTGAAGAACTTATAGGCCAAGTTTTCATACTGCTCATCCACTGGTGATCGTATGTCTTTATACGTCAGAAGGGAAAATAACAATGGAGCTTTGAAACTACTTGTCGCTATCAGTATGGGTTCGACCCCCACGTTCGGCAAGGGATTTCTTTCCAAGAGTCAACTTTGTGCAGACTCCTCTGTGTCCAACCACTCCCTTGTGCATGCATATGCATATTCCAAGGTCACAGCAAAAGTCTCACGCCTTTGAAAACATGAATACATGCATGCAGGGAGGAAAAAAATGGGTCATGCGATTCTGTCACTGCACACCAGGGATAGCAGCCCGAATTTCCTTGAGGGAATTCCCGAAGGACAATAAGATATACCAAATAAAAAAATGTTGTGTGTGTGTATTTCAGGTGCTTTTTGTGGGTGGAGCAGCACTATCGGAGAGTGATGGAGATGCTATTCCCAGTCGTTGCGATGGTGTGACGGCATGGAGGGTGTTGTCAGACGCCCCTCACTACAAAATTCTCACTGACGTGGATGATAAGGCCATGGTGAGTTATTTGCCTGCTGGTTGCGGTGATAGGCTAAATGATGCACATTGATATTCCTTGCTCTGGAGAATGCCTGTTTGTCACGTGCAAGGCATTTGGTCTTGCCAAAAAAGAAAAAAGAATGATTGTGAAAAAGAAATGAATGCAGCATCATGTAGATGATTTTTAAAAATGAAATAGTTTTGATTTATGTTGTTCACAGGCAGCAAAGAGGAGGTCCTGGCTGGCCAAGTTGAGATCTTCAGCCATGCTTTCATGGGCTCCCCCTGATATGGTAAGACAGACAGTGAGTGTGCCTGCGTGCATGCATGCATATGTGTGTTCTTTCTGCTTGTGTTCTTGAAGTACCTTCAGGTACATATCATACGAATACAGAATTTTTGGCTTTAGTTAACAATGAAAACAGGTGTTGCCATATGCAGGCCTATTTACACCCCCCCTCCCAAACCCCCCCACCACCACCACATAGGCATAGATAAAAAAAATGTCCACCAAAATACCCGTGTGACTTGGAATAATAGGCCGTGAAAAGTAGGATATGCGCCGAAATGGCTGCGATCTGCTGGTCGATGTGAATGCGTGATGTATTGTGTAAAAAAAATCCATCTCACACGGCATAAATAGATCCCTGCGCCTTGAGTCCGAGTCTGGAGATACGCGCGCGATATAAGACTTCATATAACATATAACATCACAGTGCTTTGTTGATCCTGCTTTCTTTCACACTCTCCCTGTGACCAAAAAACCCAACACACACCATTCAGCATTCAAATCAGTGTTGTTATTTTTAGGATGGTGTGTTCCGCCTCAGCCTGTCGCCTGATGGAACGTCGTTGGTCGGTTTGCATCATTCCGGGCGCCTGTCTGTGTGGGATGTACCTTCGCTAAGACTTCGACACAGCACCCCTCTGGAAGAACAGGTACATTTGGAGCATTGAATAGATGATGTTGTGCATTAGAAACACATTTTCTTGAGTTTTTCTCGTTTGCCATTACACATGTTGATCTAGTATTCTCCTCTTCAACAAATTATTGTATTAATGGATTAATGTGTGATTTATTGAATCAGTTGTGATGTGATTAAGACTAGACATTTGTGAGATTTTTAGATGTTTGAAGTGATTTTTTTTGTGTGGAAAGACCTTAGCTTCAGGTGCCTTGATACTGTTTCCTTCATGATGTATTTTGACCGCGTTTTGGCATAATCATTTTGTACAAATTAATCAATTAATGTGTGATTCATTAAATCAGTTGTAATGTGATTAAGACCACCACATGGTCCATTCCTTAACATGGTGTGGTGGTTTGCGTGTCTCGGTGACCCTAAGAGCTATGCCAGCGGGAGTGTAAACTCCTGGCAGGGCTTCCCAAGCTGGACAGGTCGAAAGGTAGAGGCCAGACTAATATGGACCAACCTTGTGCTCACAGGGCAGGTCCTTGGGCCATGAGCTAAGGGTGAGGTAACCCTGACAGAAACCTCGAGTGCTGAAGACGTATGTGTTGGGCCGCACGGCGCACTCCAACAAACCACAACACTACGCATCAACTGCCATTATGACACTTGGAGACAGAATTGACAGTAATGGTGCTCGCCCTGTGAGGATCCACCAGGCAGGTGCAGCGCCGGGCTCCGCGCCTCAAAGGAGTCCACCCTCAGCTACTGGAGGTCCCTTCATCTCGTCTTGTGGAGCCAGGGGACGAGAAAGGAAAGCGACTGGCCGGAAAAACAGCAGAGCCAAGGACAACCCCACTATTAACATCATGCATTGGAATGCAGAGGGGGTATCCAATAAGAAGGAAGAATTAGAGCACTTCCTCTATGAAAACAGCATCAACATCTGCTGCATTCAGGAAACACACCTGCAAGAAGGGAAGCCCTTTAAGATCCGAGGGTACCAGGTGTTCAGGAGTGACCGACAAGGGAGGAAGAAAGGAGGAGTGATGACTCTGGTCAGGAACAACATAAATGCCAGTGAAACCAACAGATACATGGAAGAAGCAGAGTACATAGAAGTCAAGATAACGACCAATGACAGCAAGATGAACATCGTCAACTACTACTGCCCTAACGACAAGATGCTGTCGCTTGACACAATCCAGGTCCCTGACAGTGGCTTCCTCATCGCTGGAGACTTTAACAGCCAGTCCCAGAGTTGGGGATATAAAACACTAGACAGGCGAGGAGAAGACATTAAATCTTGGCAGGACGACAACCACCTGATCCTTGTCAACGGCCCCACAGATCCGTCTACCTTCTACTCGCGCCGCTGGCACTCAACAACAACACCAGACCTGGCATTGTGCACGAATGACATCCACAAAAACATCTCAAGAAAAGTGGATGAACAGCTGGGTGGAAGCGACCATCGCCCAGTTCTCCTTACCATCAGTAGAGACTCAGCATCTGAGCATCCACAACACCCGAGATGGAACTACAAAAAGACAAAGTGGGGACTGTTCAACATACGAACAAATGAGCTGACCAGAGCCATAGAAACAGAGGGGAGAAACATCAACAACGTGATAAAGGAGTTCAATGCTAGCATAATCCAGGCAGCCAAGGACAGCATCCCACGTGGAGTGAGGAAGGACTACATCCCATACTGGTCCGATGAGCTGCAGAAGACGCACGATGCACTCACAAGAATGAGAGAAGAGGCAGAGATGAACCCTAGCCAGGAGAACAACATCAAACTCCAAGAAAGCAAAGCAAAATATCTGAAGACAAAGCTAGAGTGCAAGAGAAGAGGCTGGAGAGAAAAGACGGCAGGGCTGAATATGGAAAAAGACACAACAAAGCTCTGGAAACTTACAAGAGCACTGAATGAAGAGGGCAACAAGGGACAGAAGATCACCCTGGAGGAGGAAGGAAGAACACTCACTGGAAAAGCCGCTGCCAATGCTTTCGCCCAAGCATATCGGGGAGAAAGCGACACCACCATACCCCTGCCTCTACAAAAGGAAGTCAGAACAGAAATTAGAGAAAGAACAGAAAGAAACGTACAGGATGCCATGCAACAAGACATCACCATGGCCGAGCTGAAGAATGCCATCAAGAAGCTCAAAAAGAAGAAGTCTCCAGGTCCAGACAACATTACGAATGAGATGTTGCAACACATAGGCAACTCGGCCCTCCAGAAACTACTGGGCATCTTCAACCTCAGCTGGAGACAGGGACAGGTACCTCAGTGCTGGAAGGAAGCCAGGATGATCCCAGTTTTAAAGAAAGGGAAAAACAAAACCAAAACCCTGAGCTACCGACCCATCAGCCTGACAAGCTGCGTATGCAAAACCATGGAGCGGATTGTCAACCAGCGCCTGCAGCTGTACCTGGAATCAGAAAGCATCATCGTCCCAGAACAAGCCGGCTTCCGACAGCACAGAAGTACGGAGGACCAGACAACACACCTTAGCCAGGTCATAGAGGATGCTTACCAGGCCCAGAAGGTCACCCTGGCCACATTCATTGACCTGCAGAAGGCCTTCGACAAGGTCTGGAAAGATGGACTCCTTGTGAAGCTCCTACGTTCCGGCGTCATAGGCAACATGTACCAGTGGACCAAGTCGTACCTGCACAACCGAAAGGCCAGAGTGCTGGTGGACGGTCACTGTGGTCGAAAGGTGCTACTACGCCAAGGAGTTCCACAGGGAGGAGTACTCTCCCCCACGCTATTCATACTCTTCATTAACGACCTGGTACCAGAGTTGCCCAAGGGAGTCCAAGCGGCACTGTATGCTGATGACCTTGCTCGGAAGAGTATGCAACCACAGCAACCTACAGGATGCAACTTGCCCTAGAAAAGGTTGCAGCGTGGGCGGAAGACTGGTGTGTGACCATCAACAGGGAGAAGACCACTGCCACTCTCTTCACACTCTCTGCCAAAGCGACACCTGGCAAACTGACCTTGGGGGACACACCCCTGAAATTTGAAGACCAGCAAACATACCTGGGGGTCACCTATGACAAGCGCATGACCTGGAAACAACACATCATGAATGCAGAGGGAAAGGCCAGGAGAAAACTAAACATCATGTGGAAGCTGGCAGGATCACACTGGGGTGCAAACGAGAAGATCCTGAAAACAGTCTACCAGGGGACTGTACGACCGCACCTCGAGTACGGATCAAGCTCTTGGGCAACAGCAGCCAAGACACACCAGCAGGCCCTAGACAAAGTACAGAACCAAGCGCTGAGAATCATCACGGGCGCAATGAAATCAACACCCATACAGAAGATGGAACAGGTGACTGGCATTCCTCCACTGAGCAAAAGGCGAGACTGCAAAACAATGGTACAAGCCACCAAGTACCAGTGCACTCATGACCATCCAATGAGTGACAGACTCAAGAAGATGTCCTTAGGCAGGCTGAAAAGATCAAGCTTTGCTCTTGAGGCAAGGGCTTTGCAGAAGAAACATCAGACAGAGATGCCAGAGCTAGTGGAGCCACCATCTTTCTCCCTTGATGCCCCACCCTGGGAAGACGGACAAGGAAACCTGGACATACAGACCAGTGTCCCCTACCTCACAACAAAGGACGAGCAGAGCAATGCCACGAAAAAAGCCCTGACTCTTGCCATGCTTGAAGAAAGGTACCCCCAAGAAGCATGGATACGGGTGTATACTGATGGGTCAGCCACAGAGGCCGTCAAAAATGGAGGATCGGGGGTGTATGTCCAGTACCCCAGTGGAGAGAGGCAAGCAGAGGCTATACCAACAGGCCTCCACTGTACAAACTACAGAGCTGAGGTACAAGCACTGATCCATGCAGCATACACCATCAACGACAGAGTCAACCATGACAACCAGGTGGTCTTCCTGACTGACGCTCTGTCAGTACTACAAGCAATGACCAGTAGCAAACTGCCTCAGCTGGAACACGCTCTACACAACATCAAGAGCCTGAGGACAGTACTGCAATGGATCCCCTTCCACTGTGGTGTACAAGGAAACAAAGAGGCGGACAGGATGGCAAAGCTGGGTGCAGAAGATGAGCAAGAGAACAACCCTGTGAGCCTGACAGAGATGAAGACCATCATTAAGTCTCTGCACAGGACGCCCCAGCCACAGGACAACTACCACCTGCTATCCAGACCACAGCAGGTGGTCATCTTCTGCCTGAGAACGGGACACAACAGACTTAACCAGCATCTCCACGGAAAGCTGCATGTTGTGCCCTCCCCCATGTGTTCTTGTGGAGAAGCAGAGCAGGACACGGCCCACATCCTACGAGACTGCAGGAACCACCAGGTGCTGAGAGAGGAAATCTGGCCATTGCCGGAGTCCCTGCACAACAAACTGTACGGGCCAGTGGCTGCGCTGCAGAAGACCACTAATTATATCTCAAGATCTGGACTCCAAGTGTGATCGAAAAGAAGAAAAGAAGATGTGATTAAGACTAGAAATTTGTGAGATTTTCAGATTTTCCTTCCTTTGTTTTCAGCCTGGTTTTGATGAAGTCAATGCAGCTCTTGCTGAGAATCCAACCAAACGGAAAAAGATGAAAGGTGTGTGAGGGATTATTACATTTATGAGAGCCTTTGTTTGTGTGTGTGTGTCTGTGTGTGTATGAGCTTGCATTTTGTGTATGAGCTTGCATTTTGTCTGTCTGTGTTCCGTTCTTTGAATGTGTGTGTAATGTTTATACACAATTTTTTTAACAGATTTTGCATGTTGTTACAGATCTTATCCCACACAAGAAACTGATTGATGTCAACTTCTGGTCCAGCCAGGTAATGCTAAACACTGTCTGTTGTTATTTTCCAACATTATGATGGCTGAGTGGATATTATTGTCTCTTATCTTTGCAGTTAAGTATTCATAAGATGGTAGATTCTTGAGAACCAAACAGGAGGATATAGGCACACTTTACAAACAAAGCTTCAAAAACAAGGTTACCAAAAGATGTCACAGCATTGAGGTTTCGAAGCTTAAATACTTACTGCAGTTTGGGGAGAAGTGCTAAACATTTTTTTCTTTTTCAATGCAGCTATGTCTGTTAACTTACTGAGTACATTTTCATTGTTAACTTGTTCTTGTTAACTTATGGTTGTGTACGTTTTTGCTGAAACCCATACTAATTGTTGCAATCAGTTAGTGAACGACGAAGAAGAAGTTGCAATCAGTGAAAGTCAGTTCTACTCTTTGTGTTGCAGGCGATAATCCTAGCTCGCTGTTCTGGAGCTGTGACAGTGTCGTCTATCAACACTCTGAAGAACTTGTTGGGAACATCACCTGAATGGTTTGAACCATCACCACGTGTAGCTGAGGCCAATGACGGGGGGTTTCTGGGGTTGGAGGTGAGAACATGTTTTCACTTGGTTTTGTGTGCCTTTTGTACTGTTGCTGCATTTGGTACACTCACTTCATTTGTGCGTGTGTGTTTGTGGAGCACCTATGTGTACTTTTAATTCATGTTTGCGCGATTTTTACCTTGATCTCTGTTCAAAGTCATCTCTGTATCATTGTGTGTGTGTGTGTGTGTGCGTGTATGGAGCACCTATATGTACTTGAGTTCAGGTGTGAGCGATTTTGACCTTGATCTCTGTTCAAAGTCATCTCTGTATTATTGTAAGAAAATTATCCTGTTGCTTCAAGAACCTTAGTTAATGAGACTACCTATATGTACTTGAGTTCAGGTGTGAGCGATTTTGACCTTGATCTCTGTTCAAAGTCATCTCTGTATTATTGTAAGAAAATTATCCTGTTGCTTCAAGAACCTTAGTTAATGAGACAACCATCTTTTGCAGTGTGAGCTTCGTTTCCCCAAGCAGAGAATTCTTCTGGGCGGCGGCGACGACGATGATGTTGAGGACAGTGATGATGAAGACAAGTCCATGGTTGCCATGACAACAAGAGCCACCAAGCAGGTCATGTACTACCTGACAGACAGTGAGAGATTCCAGCCACCCAAAAAGAAACCAAAGTAAGCTGGAATTAAATTACATATTCTTACCCCAATTCTCATAAATGCATTGACTTCAATCTCACATGCTAGATGTCGAAAAACTACTCAAATTACCTGCCCTTGCTCTCGACTGGATGAGTGGGGACTCGGACTACAGTATCGCCTTGCCAGTGGTCATTGTCCTCAGCCAGCATCCGTCACCCCCCCTCCTCGGGGTGGGTGAGCGGTGGGGCTACAGGACGTCAGCAGGTGGACGAGTGGGGGACAGCCGTTTACGGTGGCGTCTCTCATTCAGTCTTTCCCCCCTCCAGGGGTTACTGCTGTGACGAACCACCCCCCTCCCCACTCGGGGAGCGGCGTGGCTCAAACCAGGCAGACTGGTTCTCAGCACTGGGATGCTTCTCTCGCACAGCGGGTGGGGTACGGCTGGCCGGGCTTGGCTTTGTCTTGTACCCCCACTCTCCCTCCTTCTCGGCAGGGCGCTGTGCCAACTACCAACCCCTCTCCCCCCTCACGTCAGGTGGGCGGTTTGGGTTGGCAGGCAGAGACTGATCACGATTTTCACTCTCACTCTTGGCAGTGTTATCAGCAGGAGTTTTAGTGCGCTGCCTCCCCCGTCTCCCCTCTTTTTGTGTTTTGACACAACGGCTGGTCGGGATTCGGACTCCTCGGTTGAGGAGGGAGAGTGGGTAGCGCTGCCTACTGCTTGCAGGCTTGCTATGCAAAAAGCGGCTGCTGGGGCAGCTTACTTTTTCCCGGATGGGGTGGCGGATTCAGAGCAGGGTGTCTCTCTTCCTCCCTCTTCCGCGGATGACTTTGGGTTTACGCGGGCTTACTCGCAATCATTTCGATTTGCCGAGTCTCCAGTGATTGCCTACCACATGTCGCAGCTCTTGGCTTGACCCGCACCTCAGGGTAGTGGTCTTCAGCCTACACTTTTCCCGCTGCTTCATGCGCATGGTCCTGCTCCTTCTTCTGCTAGCCAGTGGCTGGCTTCTGGGTTTCAGGCTGCTTCATTCTCACTTTTAGTGCGGAAGAAGATAGGTTGAAATGTCAAGTCTCAGGATCTGATCCAGACATTTTCGTTGCCAAGGGCTAGTTTTTCCGCTCCGCCGGAACTAGTCTCCGGGCTTCACAAATAGACCACAGGTAATGTGGGGTTTCGTGATGTTACTCCTCCCTCTCCTCTCTGGAGGAGGTGGGACGGCATGGTCTAGAGTTATCTGCTTTTGCTGAGACTCTCATCTGTGCTCTCTTACGAGCCATCTTATCCTCCCTGGACTCTTTTTGGTTTAAGGAGGATGCCTCGGATAGGGCCGTAGCCATGCTGCTGGCAGCTCTGGCTAGGGTCATCACCGAGCAGATGAGTTCGTCAGTGATGTTCTATGCCCACACTGTCTTCACCAGGTGTGATCTCCTTCTTTTCAAGGGGTTTGTTTTCACACCGGTTACAGGAAGCAAGGGTCAGGCTTTTTTTTGGGTTTTGTTAAAACCTACTCAGAAGCCTCAGTCTTGCCCTTCCTTCAAGGACAAGTAGCAGCGCATTGATGCGCTCCCGGCCACAAAGTGGGTGTTTCGTTCAGTGTCTCCTCCCTCTCCGGAGGAGGTGGGACGGCATGGTCTAGAGGTATCAGCTTTGGCTGAGATTTTCCTCTGTGCTCTCACACGAGCCTTCCTTATGCGTTCCTGCAGACAGGAAGTGGCTCCGTTTCTGGAGAGCTATTCGTCTCTGGACGACCTCGGGGACTGGTTGATCTTTTGTCAGGGTCAATCAGCTTGCCCGCTGCACTCTCAGATGGTGTTGAACCAGGCTTTTTGCCTGGCGTTCTCAGTAAACCAGGCAAAATCCGAGCTGTCCCCATCCCAGGTTTTTTACCCGGGCATGCCGTTCGACACTGTCTCTTGGAAGGTTCGTCCTTCACAGGAGAGAATAGAGAGGCTTTAGGCTCTTATCACTGCCAGACTGGCACGAGAGCAGACCTCTGAGAGGTCCTTAGCCTTGATCCTCGGTCAGGCGGAATCGATGGCTATCCTGGCCCTCTAGTCTTTCCTCAAGTCTCTTTGGGACTCGGCCTCACAGGTCTAGGACAAGAGGGTCCTCCTCCAGGGTGGGTTCCTCCACGCGAGTAGGTGGCTGGAATCCAATTGGATCACTCAGGGCGTTTTCCCTAGCTTTGTTCCCCCCGGACTTAGACCGCTTCATGGATGCGTCTCTGTCTGGATGGGGTCCTACATTGGCAATTACAGTCTTGAGGCTGTGGATGTAGACTCAACTCCTTGGGCATCTCAATTGCCTGGAGTTAGGAGCAGTAGCTCTCAGTCTACTAGCCTTTCTTTTTGGCTATATACAAGGTTGTCGTCAGCAAGACTGAGACTGGTCTTTTTTGCACAGAATCAAATGACGACATTTATAACAAATGACGTCATTATCAAGATTGGTACACAACGTATTATTGTGCATAATTTCTTTGTGATCCGTTGTGTTTTCGTAAAGATACAGTGTATTTAATCATGTAAGCGAGAGACACTGGCCTAAAAAATGGCGGCAAAAAGCACATTTTCAGAGAAGGATTTTCGATCCTACATCAAAATAAGAACGGCACTTGGTAAAACGGCCGGTGACATACTTGAAGAGCTGAGAACTGTAAGCCCAGGCACAGCACCATCTCGCGCGACAGTTTTTCGGTGGGCAAAGCATTTCTCAACAGGGAAAACGTCTGTGGAAGATGCAAGGGGAAAAGTGAAGAAACCACCTGTAACCGACAACAAAATGGTGTCCCATGTGCAACGGTTAGTTGATGAAGATCCCCGAGTGAGCAGTCATTTTATCGCCGAAACACTGGACATTTCGTCGTCGTCTGTCTTGAGAGTTTTAAAACACAAACTTGGATACACAAAGGTGTGCACGCGAGTGGTACCACATTTCCTCACTGAAGAGAACAAGAGGTGTAGGGTTACGTTTGCCCAACGGCTACTCAAGATATACGACGGATGTGATCAAAAACGCTTGGATGAGATCGTGACTGGAGACGAAACTTGGGTGTACTTCTTTGAGCCAAAAAGAAAAGCTCAAAACAAAGCATGGATAAAAAAAAGGTGCCAATGCCCCTCGGATCGTGCGAAAAAGTCGCTCCGGCAAGAAGGTTTTATACACAATATTTTATAACACAAAGGGCGTCATTTTTCAAAAACCACGCGAAAAAGGCAGAAGCATCACTGGGGTGTACTACAAGGAAAAAGTTCTTGCTGGCATCGTTCGTTACTACAAGAGAGCCAGACCAACTACAGGATTGAAAGGGATCAAATTACTTCATGATAACGCACCTGCTCACAAATCCAAGGTGGTGAAAGAGTACCTGGAGGAAGAAAACTTTGAAACTTTGCCACATCCTCCCTACTCTCCTGATCTTGCACCCTGTGACTTTTTTTTGTTTCCTCATCTGAAAAGACAATTGGCTGGGCGTCGATTTGACAGTCGATCAGCCCTCGGATCGGCTGTTTTCCAGTGTCTGAACCAGGTGCCAAAAAACGACTTCAAACGGTCATTTCTTGACTGGGTCCAACGACTTAAACTGTGTGTAGCCGCTAAGGGAGAATACTTCGAGGGTTTGAAATAAAAAACAACTGCATCATCTAAAGATTTCCCGGTTTTTGAGACCAGTCTCAGTCTTGGTGACGACAACCTTGTACAGGCATGTCCGGTTGCATACGGACAATACTTCTGTTGCTTCCTATGTGAACTAGCAGGGAGGAGCAAGTTCTCACTCCCCGTTAGACAGAGTTTACGGGATTCTGATTTGGTTTCTTTCACACTAAATCAATTTCTTGGGGAAATTTCTCCCCAGCCGGCTCTATAATCTGGCCGACTAGTTCAGCAGGACCTCTCAGGGCTTGCACACGGGTTGGGCCATCTGCATACAGGGCTGGAGGTTGTGCTGTTTGTGTTACAGATCGTGGGTTTTGACTCTGGTCTTGGTGCATGAAGCACATAGGTCCTCCACTTTCTCTGTGTATTCATTGGCCTCCTTGGCCAATTGGCGTATAGAGCGGGGGTGCAACTCCTTAGCGCCCCTCTCTCAATCCAGGTGGTTAATCACCTCTGTTTCTTTTTGGCTCTGGGCAGCTTGGCCTCTTCTTGGAGGTTCCGGCGTCTCGGCTATCTCAGCTACTTTGGAACAAATAGGCCTCTCTGCTGATGTTCATGGCGCTTTTGCGGGCATGATCAAAGGACCTTGTTTTAAGAGGTTTAGAGGCGTCCCCTTGTTTAACGCGTAGGACTTTGTTCTTCTTACTCTGGGCCTCAGCCCCGAAGGGCAGTGAGGCACATGCGTTGTTGGGGTTTACCGGAGGATGTAGCCTTGGAGATTATAGTTCCATTTTTTCACGGGTTTTTCGGCCAGATTTCCTTGAATCAGAAACCTGGTCAATCTCCTCTGGTGTTTAATTCCCTCCTCTCGGGAGGATTCTCGCTCCGGGCGTTTTGGATTTTCTAACTGTCTGGTTAGAGTTTTAAAATCCTTTGTTGATTTACGCTCAGTCAATTGGAACTAAGAGCCAAAAGCTTATGTTCTTATCTCTTCACACTATAGGTGAAAGAGGCTTCTCTTAATGGACTCTCACAAGAGGTGTTGCTACTTTCATAGGACAGTCCTATGAGTGGTGGCTTATTGAACACAGGAAGGGGGGGGGGGGGGGGTGGGGGGAAGGCGTTCAGTCCTCCCTCTGTTCCTTTGCAGGTGTTCAGGAGTCCAGAGCCTGGGGTTCTTCTCTCGCTGGTGGTGTTCCTGTCGCCTATGCGAAGTTTTGCCGACAGCTCTTTGGAGGTCTGATGACGTGTTCATTAAGGGGAGACAGGGTAGGCAAGCACTTTTTTTTTTATTTTGGAAACAGCTTGCTGCTTGTTTGATTTTTGCAAGCAGAATAACCTAATTAAGGGAAACCATTTTAAATTTTGAGTGAAAAGCAATTTTTGGGGGTTTTATTCACCAAAATGTGAAAAAAACGTTATAAAATGTGCTTTTTTTAAAATGTTGCAGTTTGTGAACCAGTGCATGTTTTGATCCAATTTTTCTTCTTTGCAGCAATATGTGTGTGTTTAATAATTCTGTGCATCGAAAAGCATTTCTAAGCAATATATTATTTTAATTTAGCATTTTCAGTTACCGGTTCAGTTCTGATAAGAAAAATACATGAGATCCTAACTGTCAGACTCATAAAAACCCAACCAATGCACTGAACTCTTATTCCATGCACAGAACTGATGCTGTACAACTCATAAACAACATATACAAAAACTGAACAAATCCATCAAGCCTTTCAAAAGTTGCAACATTTTAATTGTAGCGTTTTGTCTGAAAATTACATTCAGAGAAAACAGCATTTTAAAGATTTGAACCAGTACATACAAAAACAAGTAGCACAGTGCACCCTGAATTCATATGTTTTTATCAGAATGACCACTTTACTATGATGGGGAAATGATTTGACGATCAAATTATCCGGACTTTTTTTTAAAAATCATTTGAAAACTCATCTATGTTAGTGCAGATATGAATCAAAACGAAACTGTCGGACTCATAAAAACACAAGGAATCCACTGTATTCTTATTCCATGCACAGAAATGGTGCTTCACAAATCATAAACAACATATACAAAATTGGAACAAATCCATCTAGCCATTCAAAAGTTACAACATTTTAATTACCACATTTTGTCTCAAATTACATGTAGAGAAAACAGCATGTAAAAGAGTCTCACTAGTACCCCGGTAAACTAGTACCACAGTAGAGCTTGAATTAATGGGGTGGTTTTTTTTAACCAGAATAACACTTTACCTATGAAGGGGAAATGATTTGATAATCAAATTATCAGATTTTTTTAATTTAAAAAAAAATCATATGAAAACATTAAAAAAGTCAATTATCTGTGTTTGTGCTGATATGAAAATATTGATCAGAACCAAACTGTCAGACTCATAAAAACCCAACGGATGCACTGATTTCTTATTCCATTGCATAGAAATGATGCTTCACAAATCATCAACAGCATTACATAATTATATATACACAAATGGAACAAAGCTATCAAGCCATTCAAAAGTTGCAACATTTTAATTACAGTATTTCTGTGCTCAATCCTAACACTGCAGCAAATTTCTGTAAAGCTGAATGTCCCTTTCCATGTACCAACATGGTCATACGCGGATTATTTTAAATGCAACTTTACCACCCGAAGCGTTGCAAACACCGGGAGAAGAGTAAACAACTGCAGACTTGAATGGACACTCATATGCACTCCAGATGCAGGGCCTGTGCAAATCCTTGGGCTGATGCATCACCTTCTTTCATAATCAGACTGCTATCAGACAAGCATTCAGTACAGGATATAGACCTTTCAGCAATAGATTGAGCTGATCAATGTTGACAAAAGCCCAACACATGTCACCGGAGTGACGTTGCACAGTACCAGTATCCATATCTGCTTGTGATGGGTCAGAAGATGGCAAAGTATCTGTATCTTCTTATGGTTGGTCAGAAGATGGCAAAGCTGATGTTTCTGCTGTGGAAGAGGGTAGTTCCGGTTTAGCAAACTTTTCCATCAGGTCAATCTTTCTCCTCGCTGCCACCACAGGAGGACTGGTTCTCCCCTTGCTCCAACCTAATAAATACACAAACACTGATTTAATATTTGATACAACTGTCCATGGTTTTTGTTTGTAATAAGCTGCAAATTTTAAGACTCAATATAAACGTCAACAAGTGCTTGTACTTTATTTTGCAAATGACCATGTTACATGGGGTGTACCTCAACTTTTTGGCTAGGCCGGTAAATCAGAAATCCCAATCAGCCCCCAACCACTGAACCAGGCGGGTTTTCTTACAACCACCTCAGCGGCTCGTACCCACATATGTCGGTTGACGAACACACACACACACACACACACACAAAAGACATTCATTAATTTAACAGTGACTCATACTCATTACATGTGGATTTGCACTACTTATTAATACCCAAACACACACAACTTAATGACAAAAAAGTGTATGTTTTAATATATATAATGATAAATAATTGAAAATAAAAGCAGCCACGAAAAAGCAAAAGAAATCAAAGTATTCTCACCCTGTCACACACTAAACCTCACAGAAGGTTATCCCATATATACATACCAGCCCCTATCACAAAATTTACATGTCAAGTTTACAATGGGATTTGAGTAACCACACAATCACATACAATGATACACACAGGAACTAATACTGAAACTAGCTGAATTATTTTCTTTCTTTCTTCCTTTCTTTTCATATTTTTCTTTTAAAATTAATTCATTTCATCACACTTGCTATGTATTAAGTATTTGCTTGTTTCTTGTCTGTTGTCTGTTTTGTGTGTGTGTGTGTGTGTGTGTGTGTGTGTGTTCTGTGTGTGTGTATACATTTTCAGATTTCCTAAACCTAGCACTGTTTGCAGGTGATCTTTATGCTTTTGATTCATGAGTTGCATCCCCAGTCCTTTAGTTTAACTCTTTTTTTTTCTTTGGTGAAGTAAATTGGATCTATTTTTTTATTCCTTAGTTAATGGAAAAGATTTGACAACAATATTGCTGTCAATGATAGGTTGGTCAGCCATGCTGGTGTAAACCAATCCTTTAGAATTAGAGAACGCTCTCTAGTACTAGTAGGGTACTTATTTTCCTACGGTCAATGACCAGAAACAGAAACTGTGTCAGTCGTACATCGCTCAGATGCTGCTTCTCAGTTTGACCACAGACAAAGAATAATGATGACATGTTACACCATAGTAAGCTCTCAAGGACTGGCCAGCGAAGAACAATAAAATAGGGGTTGTGAAGACGATATCACAGAGATGATCGAGGGAGGGAGGGGCGGGGGGGGTTGCGGCGGCGGCATGGTCAGTAAATTGGATCAAGAAACCCGCAAAATACTTCAGACACAAACTGTTTATCATTTACCTGCAAACCCTAACACATTCTTACAACAACAACAACATAACAATCTGCAATAAATCACGTTATCAAACAAACAAGATCGAAAAGAGAAAGAAGCAAAACCCACCTCGTCGAGTCAAGAATCTTAGAATGTCGTCTGCTTCAATTCGATCATGTTGGTTCATTTCGGAGTGTTGTTACTTCCTTCTACTGTTCGCTGCTGCTGGTTCATCTTTCTCTGATATTTCTTGCCACTATGCCGAACATTTCCAATGTTAGGGTTGTTCTCCGCAGCTCAAAACTTTGAAAAATGCTGCTGAATCGGTGAAAAAGTCATGGATTTGTTGACACCGGGGGACTGATAAGTTGTCTACTGCGCTTGCGCCAAATGCCTTTGACCTACATATATTTGCATATATTAATTCCGGGGTTTCGGTTGGAACGGATTCTCTCTCTTTGTGCCTATGTCAACGGAAATTCCCCAACGGTGATGACGTCATCTTGAAGAACGGAAATTTCCACACAGTTTGAACAGCGAAGGGTCATGTCATGTGCGCACATTTACCAGCACGGAGTATCCAAAGTAGACCATTTTTTCGATTTTTTTGATAAAACACAGACAAAAACAACAAAACATCAGTTTGAAAATGGTTTTATTTACATGAATACATGTCTAAAATGACAAAAGCAGATTATTGAATGCATTCCAGGATGTTCAAAGGTGTGAAAAATGCAACAACCCCAAAAAGGTGGATGAGACCAAAAAAAACTCATTTTGCCTACCCGGTCTGCCCTTAATGTTTTACCTTCTGGACAACTCCTGCTCTTAACTTGATGGGGCAATTTCCTTGCCCTCGTTAGTTTCTGCAGGACAGGTTCTCTCAGGGACATAAGTAAGTTCCCTCCGCCTTTAGGAGCAATCTGCATTTATGAGAATTGGGGTAAGAATATGTAATTTAATGGAAAATTTCAATAGTAAATTTTCATTTGATTAATATACTTACCCAATTCTCATAGTTAATACCCTCCCATCCATCCCCGCTACTTAATTTCCTAAGGGTTTTTGAGAAGTCTCGAATGATTATTCCGGATGCCTGCGCTCACGTGGTGCGCGGTGGGTTATGGGTAACCAGGTGGGACAGGGCATAGCAACGGCTATGGCGTCTGTTTTTAGCTTGGTTACCACCCTTGCAAGGGCAGGTAATTTGAGTAGTTTTTCAACATCTAGCATGTGAGATTAAAGTCAATGCATTTATGAGAATTGGGTAAGTATATTAATCAAATGAAAATTTACTATTGAAATTTTCCATTTTCTGTATATTATGCCAAATTTGTCTATATGCTGACCTGTAAGACAAGCTAGTAAACAGGGGCCAGTTTGCCCTTCTGATGGTCTGCATACATTCATGTGTAGTAAGTTATGCATATACCTTGTTCAGTTATGGTTACAGGGAATGGGATATGTTGATTAATTGATTGTATAAGAAGTCTTGTTCTCTTCATTAAGTGGAACAGGACCATGGGTATGGAAGATCAGTTCATAATCCTAACATGAAATGAAGAATCTGATTTTGTGACTGAGCCTGCTAATTGTTGATGACGTTGATTGGGTTTGTTCCAGGGTATATTCAAATCCTGATTGGTTTTGTTTCTATGTATTGACTGCAGATTTTGCTGTTGAAGTAGAACAACTTCTGATGTTGGATTTGGAATATTTCAGAACTGTGACCAAAGTCTACCGCATGGTGTGGCTGAAATCGACCACTCCTGAAGAACTTTTTTCGAGGAAGGTTGGTTTCTGACGCGCAAAATATTTCTGGTTTGTTTTTACATGTAAGCCTGTGCTTAGTATAGTTTTGTGTGGCAGTTCTGCGGTCAGAGGCTCAGTTATCTTCTCGGCTCTTATGTGAACTTCCCACTTTGCTTTTTTCCTTATTTCTTCTCTCCCCTGAATATAACAAAAATTGTGAGCTAGGTATATAAGGAATCCTTTTCTGTACAGGTTCTTAGACAGTCAACAGTTTCACTTAATTTGGAAAAGTTGGTTTTAAATTACTATGCTCTGTTCAATTTGTGTCTCTGTTCAGATTGACGCAGAGGAATATGGAGAAGCCCTGGCACTTGCCCAGGCATATGGCCTTGACTGTGACCTTGTGTACCAGAGACAGTGGCGTCGATCTCCCGTCTCCTTGGCATCTATATCAGATTACTTGGTAAGTATTTGTACTGCAAAAATTCCACTATATCAGATTACTTGGTAAGTATTTGTACTGCAAAAATTCCACTATATCAGATTACTTGGTAAGTATTTGTACTGCAAAAATTCCACTATATCAGATTACTTGGTAAGTATTTGTACTGCAAAAATTCCACTATATCAGATTACTTGGTAAGTATTTGTACTGCAAAAATTCCACTATATCAGATTACTTGGTAAGTATTTGTACTGCAAAAATTCCACTATATCAGATTACTTGGTAAGTATTTGTACTGCAAAAATTCCACTATATCAGATTACTTGGTAAGTATTTGTACTGCAAAAATTCCAAAACAGATAGACTGCTAACATTCCGAAATTCAGAATAAAAAAACAAGAATTGTATTTTATTGGAAAGTTTAATTATTGACAAAACCTTTTGTCAATAGTTCATTTTTTCAATAACCTACAATTCTTGTTTTTTAATATTAGTAAAGCATTACATTTTGCATTCTGTCGCCGACTTTTGTGCATAATTTTATTTAGCTTGATGAGTATTTACATGCTAGGGAGGCCCGGTGGCCATTTTCATTTTTTTTCCCCAACTTTGGCCATTCATAAATCAAAGAGTTATGTCTTTAATCTTCTAAAATTTTGTTGATATGCTTAATATAATATTGTCTATGGGATCCGAAAATTTTAGGGATGTAGTTCTATAGAAATTTTAGCTATAAAGCACCAAAGTTGGGGGAAATGTCCATCACACCAACCCCAGAAAAACTTGTGCAGAGCACTAAACACAAAAAACGCTTTTTCATCAACTGTTTTATTAATTATACTTATTGAATGTTAAAATGCATGTGTATAGAAATTATTTGCGAAAAAAGTAGTTAATGAAGTCAATTTAGACAAATTAAAAAATGGCCGGCATCACATGAATATTTCTCAGATATGCAGATCTTCACTTTAACATGATTTATTCACTTAATATAAACTTATAATATATCAAATTAAAGGAAATTAGTTGCTCTTTATAGTTAAGCCATATTCAATCAGATTTGATGGAAAAAAAATATCAATTTTAGTTAGAATAAGGAAAAAGGAAATATTACGTCACATAAAAATTCGTCCAAAATCCGTCCAAAATAAAAATATTGTTCAAAGCAGAGACAACAATGGCAAGTCACAAGGAGACTTTTTGTTATATGGACCAAACTAAAAGAACAAAATAACCAAATAAGTCTTTTAAAAAAATTTTTAAAAAATTCAAACAGCGGATTTGTCAACTCAATTTAGCAGCACAACCAGTGCATAACTTTTGTTTTTAAATCTCAAAAGGATAACACCTCCATCATTTAGTACATTAGAACTTTCAATAACATACAGTATGTGCAGCTTCATTCCTTCTTGTTCAGAGCACACTCTATCACTGCTGCATTTTGACGAGACTTCAAGTTTCCACACGAAGGGCAGGCACAAAAAGTCAAACAAGATCAAGCAGTTCTTTTCAGTTGGTCGTTTGTTGTACTTGTTCACAAGCTTGAAGTAGTCCTTTTTCACACGCCCACATTTTGATTGCACGGAAGTTGGAGACCTGGAGTTGAACGCCTGCGTGGTGAACTTCATCAGCCAGAAGTGAAGAACTTCGAAGTAGCGACTAAGACAGGAGTCGTCCGGAAGAGTAACCTTGCCACACTTCTCTACATTCTCAGCCGAGACCATGAGAGAGATGAAGTCCCCATTCGTGATGTCTCGCAGTGTGCCAGCATCCTTCCCCAGTGGTCCCGATTCCGTTGTCAAGCAGCCGCTGAGAAGAGAGGTTCCAGATACAAGTGAAAATTTGGGTCCAACAGCCTTCTGATCAGGGATGCAAACAATCTGAAAAACAAAAGAACATAAAACATAAAACAACCAATATATTTAAGCCTAAAAAATATTAATAGAAACAAAACATTTTGTCTTTCTTTGTAAATAATTCACATACTACAGTGACAAGATGTATGGTAGTATTCCAAAAAGAACAGGAGTTGATCCTTGATTTACAAATTCACCAATAGTAACAATTTAAATCAGCTCCAGTCTTCATGATTCATATTAAGCACAAAAAAATGGTATGTATGCATTTCTCCTGTTAATGCACTTTGCCACAGAAAAACTGAAAATTCAGATTTTGTCAAAAATGAAAATGGAGCTATGAAAATTGAAATAACACATTGTCACAGGTCAGTCTAATTTATTTGTATTTACTTGTTTAAATTGACTGTGTATTTGTGGGTGTAGTATTACTCAACTTACTATTGATGACAGGGGGTGTCCAGGCAAACAAAGTGTATGCATCCAAATGCTCAACCTATAAGAAGCTTATAATTAAAAGCCAAAAAATACAAATCTTCACACTGTGACTGTGAGACTGAGATTGAGAAAAACAAATATTGAGTCCTTACAGTTACAGCTACTAGTAACTAAACGTTATTAAAATAATCATCAAAAATACAAAGCAGGCGACAATAAATACACTTCATTGTCCGAAGTAAATAACTTATAAATAACATTTAACTAACTTTTATGAACAATTCCCGACGTCCACTGGATCAACAGTCTTGTCTGTCGTTCAGTCGCACTTACGGCCACGTTTCATTCCTGAAGCGTCACTTTGATCTATTAGATTTGTTACCATCCAGAACAAAAGATCAAAATTACAGATTTATTGAAAATATCTCATCAATCTTATGTTTAATGAGATTCAGGATGCGTTTACTTAAGCTTACTTTACAAAACAAAACACAGCTCGATCAGGGAAACCTCGGGGATTGTCCGACAGTGGTATCGCCCAAATACCGGGGATGATGATCTCCTCATCAAAATCGAATATGTTGCATCTAAGCCGATTTACAAACACAATTTAACCTTGGATAGGTTGAAACACTAGAACTTAGTTATAATTTGATTTTCATTCAAAACTAATGCATATTTCGACAGAGAAACAGTTCAGATCAAATTACATACCCAATCGACGCCCCCACAGCAGTTAGTTGACTCGCCCGCCATAACACATTCTGCAGCGTGGAACACAGCAACTCAGTCTCCACTCGGCTTTGTCAGGAGTGCGATTCGACGCTCAAATTCTCGTCTTAAAAACGCTCGGCATAAAAAACACTTCGATTACAAATGACAAACTTTTGCACAAGAAAATTCAAGATGTTGACGATCATACGCGATGGGATGAACTTCGATCAATGAATGGAACGACTGTGACCTCTTCGTTTGAAAATGGTTCGTGTGTGATGTGTTACAGTGCTTCCCATTGGTTCAACGCTTGATATGACGTAAACAGAGAGGAGATCTTTACTTCCGCCAAGTTTCATTGGTGAATTATTTATAGTTTGCAAGGCCGAACCAACCAAAAACAGGGTTGTTTCGGGACCGATTTAGAACAAAGCCGTGGCTTGAGGCGAAATCGCTGCACAGCCAGCCAGCGCTAAAGTCCGACGCAGGCGCGCGACGCTTTGGGGCATTTTACACATCCAAATACAACTATGTAAACACATTTTTTTCACATCAAACTTAGATGAGTGTACTAAGATGACTATACTCAAGAGCATTCATACTTTATTTGTTTTTAATAAAAATTCAACTAAGCACAATTTTGAGTTGAAAACAGCTCTTTGCACTCTGCTTGACTGCCGGGGCCGCGGAGGGTGTGAGCCTCCCTATACATGCTTAGCTGATTGTGATTTGAGTAGTCAAGTCAAGTCAAAGTAACTTTTATCCCCGAGTACGCTAGTACTAGGGCTCAGCAGACTTTAATTGTGTGTCTGTCTGTCTCCACTTAACAGCTTATTGCTGGGAAACTACTGGGCGCAGTTCGTTCAAAAGTTGATACACTAACTTGATAATAGGTCCGATTGATCGTATTAAAACTTCATAATGTTACCTGGGACCTAAATGCGAAATAAACCACAAAAACGACTTGGCCGTAGGAGGAGTTCACACCGGCGGGGCAACACGCAGCCATTGACCTGATAGAACAGCCGAACGCGTCACAAAAATACGTCATGACAAAGTTACACGCAAAGCGAAAGAGACTTTGACGTCATTTACTTTTGTTCGGAATTTTCCGTCTGTTCCTAGCTTGTCAGTGAAGACCTGACGTGAGTAAGCTTACCCAAAACGTCTTTGTTCTCTATTCTCATTGCAGCTGTGAAATAATCAGTCTTGTGTCTCGGTCGTGTAGGTACAGAGTTTGCTTCTGCAATCATTGTGTTCGTGTTGATGACGGCTTCATAAGACAAAATAATAAGCGAATCTATCGCGAGGAAGACGTTTATGTACAAATCACCGAACCCAACCCATTTTTTGGGGTGCGTATCGCTGCATTTTTCTGAAGAATAAACTGCATGTGGTTAATTTCATCCGTTTAATGCTTGTCGAAACATTATCTGATCACAGATGAGGTCGCAGCTTGTAGGTTGAATCTATGAATCGGCCACAGATAGATCTGCATTTCTGGTCAGAAACCAACATTCACACCACAGACATTCCAAACATTTATATTTATTGAGCGAAGAGTACTCGGGTCCAGCGCGAGCGTTTTTTATATCTTCAACATGAAAATGTACAGTTGTAGCATGCAAATAGTATAGACATTATATAAACATTTATAAAGGCTTATAGAATAAACTTTGCAGATATCAATACTCTCACGGTTAACACTTTCGCGACGGGACGCTTATAAATCAGTAACCGCGCTGACACGCCCATGGACGGGACGCGCATTTTTCAGTAAGAGCCATACAGGGTACAGGACTCGTGATTGCATCCCGGTTTTTGAAGCTTGCAGTAAATTGAGTTGTTTCCCTTGACACACTTGGCCTGCCCTTCCGCCATATGCAAAATTAGCCTAATTTGTGTGGTTTTTTCGAGAAAAAAAATTAATCCAAGGCGAGCCTTGTCACTGGAGGAGATTCTCCGGATGTTGGATCTTGAGGACCCTGTAGATCATGATTCCGACGTGTTGTTTTCGCCTCAAGAAAGCGATAATAGCAGTGATATTGAGGAAGAAACAGTCCTGTTGTTGCTAGTATGAGTCGGCAAACTACACGTGTTAGGGTGGTACTGCATGAATCTTCGAATGTGTAGTTGCAAGGGGGGCGTGGCAGCACTGATAACAATGGATGGCTGGAGCGTCCTAATCCTTTTGGAAATGTTCATAGGTGTACAGTTGGGACTTTGTTGTGAAAATGTGACTTATATTCAATATGGATTACCTAGACATCATTTGGTGAGTGTCACAGTTTTGTTTCATTTGAGTCAGGATGCTGTGAGTGAATGCGGGATTTGCTTGTTTTTTTTCTTTGTACTGTCTCCTTATTTCTGTGTAGAATTTTAACAATATTTCAGCTAATTCATAGGTTTTACACCTTGTTTGGTTATAAAATTATTTATAATACTTTCTGTTAAAAAATAACTTTTAAAAAAGCAGTGGAAAAGAAAACACACACAAAAAAACGTTAAAAAACACAAATTATCCCCCTTTCACACCCCCCCCCCCCCCCTTTGCTAAAACAAATCGCGTGACAAACTTATAAATAGCACGACTGAACTGGGCATCCATTTTTTAATTAGTACACAAAATTTGGTGGTGATTGGACTTAATTCAAGCTTGCTAGACAGATTTCTTTACAGTTACTGTTTTTTGGGAAGTTTCTTGGTGGCAAGCTTGGGCAGGCAGGACGTTAACGCCGTGGCAATGCTAGTCACAATAGTGTTAAGATGTAAGTTATTTATTCTCTTGAAAATTAAATTAAATTCCTTTTAAAATCTAAAACTAGACTTGTAGTCTCTTTTTAAATTACATATTCTTACGCAACTCACATAGAAAGCATTAACTTCAGTTAAAGTGCTAGGACACTGAACTACGCTTCACCCCAAAGGGGAAGCAACCCCCTAAAAAAGAACGGCCTTGACCTATAACCCAAGCTATACAAGAGTCGAGGTCATACCGTCACGTGACCTATCACGCGTGACTCAACCGCCGCCATGTTGGAATCTCACTCCCACTTCAGCCACCAGATAGCTCGGACGCTTTTTACACTACGCTGCAGGCTTTTAGCCAACTGTCTTCTGGACAGTGTTTCACCCCGTCTACAGGTCCCTGCTTCTCATGCACAAGTTTGGGTGAGCTCGTTCTAATTTGTTTGCTTTGGCTTGCGTTTGTTTCTTTCTCCGTTGTTCGGTCTGGTTGTTGTTTATCAATTTCATAACTCAGACTGGTTTTTTTGTCAGCAATGGCTGACAAGGAGAAATAGAAACCACAGACTAGTCAGTAGCTGCTGAGGTTTCTCCTATTAAGTTTCGCATAAAGAGAAAGGCAAAGGCACTACCATTTCTGTTCTTGACCCAGCTTCTCTTACTACTACGTCTGTTAAATAACCTTGAATGGTTGAAGACGACGTTAAAGGCATATGTACGCGCTCCCGTGTTTACAAAGTGTAGTTTGCCCATATTCGATGTCAAACGCACCATAAGACCATGTAATGACGATATGTCGCCATGCGCGGACCATATACATGTATTACAGCCTGTTCTAGCCTCTGAAAAAGTGAGGATGTCAACAAAGACGCGGAGGTTTTTCCCTTGCGTCAACGCTACCTCTGTTGGCAAATCTAGATAAATAGGACGATCTAGATCAAAATAAAAATTCAAATATCTCAACTTTTAAGAGGTCCTAGACCACAATATCTTACAGGGAACTTAATTTAGCATGTCTCCAGCTGTGGGTAAAGCAATTAGCGTGTATAGTCATCGAGTACATATGGCTTTAAACACCATATAAAGAAGAAAGAAAGGATGTCTGTTAGATTTCGGACTCTATGAGTCCAATCATGCCGGTGCTGAAGCAGGTTAAATTTAGGTTACTTCAGCCAAGGCAAACACAGTGGGAAAGAATACTTGTGTTAAAGATGGTTTTTCTTCCCTTTTTTGAGATGTTTTCGACCCAAATGTATAACATGTTGCCATTCGTCGAGTTTGCGCTCGCTCCCGGCGGGAGTGGGCGACGCGGCTTGTTGTCACGCATCGAGGTTCCGCCTTCATGCACAGTCACTTCGGCTGACGTGCACGCAGAGGAGTGTGTTTACTTCATACGAGGAGCTTTCACGCTCTACAGGTTAGTCAAGTTCACCGGTAGCCAGGTTCTCTGGTGAAAGTGTTCAAGTTGGGCCGGAACTAGTAGCCCCCCCGCCGCGGCTGGGGGGTGAAAGTTTGACTTTCCCGGAGGCTATCGCTCTTTTTAAGAGGCGGAACTCATGGGGGGTCAACACCGGACAACAAGTTGGGCCGGAACTAGTAGCTCCCCCGCCGAGGCTGGGGAGTGAAAGTTCGACTCTCCCGGAGGCTATCGCTCTTTTTAAGAGGCGGAACTCACGGGGGGTCGACACCGGACAACGAGACAGATGTACTCACGGGCAGACTGGCATGTCTCCGGTGAATGTATACAAGTCTCAACTTCCTCCCTCTGGGCAGGAAGCTGCTTTCGGGCAGGCTTTGCACGGTTCTTCCGTTTTGCAATCAGCCTCGCCTGTGGTGGATCGTTTTAGTTACGCAGCTAGTCACAGTGACTTTCACGGTCCAGCCTTAGCAGATTCGGAGTTCGACGATTCTCACTCAGTTTCTGAGGAGGAAGTTGATGTCAAGTTGTCACTCAGACCTAAACCAGCTATGGTTACTGCAGCTCAGGTGTCTGCCAAGTACTTCGCTGAAGGGGTGACAGCTACGACAAGCTCTGCGGCACCACCACCCTCAGTGGTGTGTGATTTCCGCCCTGCTTTAACGGAAGTTCAGGGATATCGTTTTAGCGAGTCTCCTTCTGTTGCTTACGAACTTTCCAGGGTGCTGGCTAGAACTTCGGGTTCTGAGAATAGCTTGCCTGTGGATACTGTGCCTTTACTGGCTGCACACGGTCAGGCTACTGATGCTGCTCAGCCATGGCTTGCCTCAGACCAGTTACGGAAGTCGAGCACTTCGTTTCATTCACGCAGGTTTGCTCTCTCCCGTCGTCATCACAGTCTTATTGAGACTTACGCTTTGCCGAGTGCACCGCTTCCGGTCACTCCGGAGTCGGCTAATCTCAGAGAGGATGTCTATCTTTTGGACAAAACTTGTGCTTACTCTGAAGGCGCATTACTTGGTTTGGATGAGACGGGAAGATACTCGTTGGAACTTGCGTCTCTTTCAGAGACACTTCTTCGATCTCTTTCGCGGTCGATCGCGGTGTCGTTGGATCCTTTCGAATTTCGAAACGACGCTAGCGTGAAAGACGTCCCCATACTCCTGGCCTCTTTGGCTAAGGTTTCAGCCGAACAAATGTCAGTCGTGGCACGGTTGTACGCACATGCGGTTTACACACGCAGGGACGCTTTCTTGTCTGGCTCTAGAATTTGAACTTGGGGAAGTTTTCTCATATGATTCTCCTTTTCCACCACTTGAAGTGGGCAGCGATGCGGCGTTGCTTTCGCTTGCGTCACCCGCGCAAGTAACGCTTCACTCGCTGAGCGATATCCGTAGGCCTAGGTTACACCAAGCCTAAGAACTTAGTTTATTCTTTGCTTCGTACTACGGAACCGCTTCCGGTTGCACCGGACTTGTCGATCATACATCTTAATGTTCATAGCAAGGAGAAACTGTCTGTTTTCAAGAACAATGATCTCCTGGCTGTGGAAGATTGTGGCCGCTCTTCTTTCTATTATCCGCGTCTTGGTACAAGACTTTGATTCGTTCTTTCCCTTGTGCCGTTTCGTACTCACGGGATGCCTTTGTGTTCTGTCGGGACACATATACAAAGGGTTTAGCTTTGCTGTTCGTCTGGGAAGAGGCCTCGGCCGACAGTATTGTTCTGTCGGTGGGACTTAAATCTCTTCCTTGCTCGAGGGTTTTCTTTGCGAATCCTCTTCTTTGCACGCGGACTCTTCTCTAACAGAGAGAATCTCACAGCAAAAGGGAAAGCCCACGGCAGGCCTCGGCTTCTCTTATCAGAGAAAAGCGCTAAGCTGGCCGTTCTCAGCTTTGGTTTTTTATCTTCTTCTTGGCATGGCACGTTGCCAAATACCCACCACTTTATCTCCTCGAGGCGATTTAGCGATAGGGTTCAGTGGGCAAACAATAGCACGCTTTCATGCATACTCTTGGCACTTGTCAACTGGAGTCTTAGCGTTTGGCTCCATTCTTCTCTCTGCCTCTGTGTTTTCCCAGAGCGGCTGGAGGGGCGATTAGAACTCCCACTTTGTGGGAGGCACTAGGGCCCTTCCTGTTGGGTCACTTATATAGATCGTGCCTATGTTTACTTCCACCTTTGGATATACAAAATAGATCGGAAGTGGCTGCTTTTTATTTAATTCAGATCTTCAGGGCTCTGGTTTCGTTTTCTAAGCAATCAAATGAAGAGCTGGAACGTGTTAGTGTCTTTTCTTGACTGGTTCACAGACACAACCAATCTTTGGATTCTCACACCACTGCTCATGCAGGGCGTTCCCGTTGGTTCTCTCCCCACCAGCGAAGCAGTTCTGTCTCTTGTGGATTTCTTTCCCCTTGTCAGGGGAGAACATGTGTTGATTCAATCAGACAACACCACAGTGGTCTTTTATCTCAATAAGCAGGGGGTTGCATCTCGCTCCTTATCACTGCCACAGCGAGCATGCGAGGTTTTGATGTGGTTTTTACCACCAGGAGATCTTATTAGCAGTGAAGTACCTTTCTGAGAGGCTCTATGTATTGGCAGACTCTAGTCAGTCGGCCAAGAATGTCCACTCGGATTGGACTCTATCTCTCTACGCGCTTCTACTCCTTCTGGTGAATTTGGAGAAGCCGCTGATAGAAGTTTTGCCTCTCGGTACTATCACCTTCTGCTAAATGTTCGTCTCCCTTTTCCCGGATATTACTCTCGATTTTACTTTGAGCGTCCTGTTGGTCGCACATTATGGGCCCATTCAATCTTGGTTGCTAGTCCTTTAGGCTGGCAAGAGGGCGCCGTTTTTTACACTCGAGCCACACGGGTGTCTACTGTACGGGAATCATTGAGACGCTCAGGGGCTTCTGCCCCAACTCTGGATTTGGTCTAGAGATTCCATAGGGGTTCAGCGTCTTCGTTTTGTGTCACTTTGACTGGCTTGGAACTAATGGTGTATATTAACGGAAAGAACTCCACTTCTCTCCGTTCAATGCGGGTGGCGAACCACCTATCCTGGCTTTCCGATTTTTCTCCCACGTCTCTGAATTAAGACTATGTGATTTCAGTTGCACTGACACAGCTAGGTCGCAAAATATTTTCACTTGGGTTCTTTGTAGCCAGCGTGATTAAAGGGAACCTCCCTTTGGTTGGCTGAAAGCAAATCTCCAGTCCCGACTTGGGACTTGCTCCTAGTTTTGGAGTTTTTTGAGTTCGGATTGTTTAATCCTTGACAAAATTAGCCTCTTCTAGAGGCAATGATTTAGTGAAGTCAACCTTAGCTAAATGGACTGCCACATTGATTAGGCATGCCTACAGTGGTGGCAAGAAAAAAGGGGGGGGGGCAGTCAGTCCTCCGTTTCAGGCAGCACGGGCTCAAGAGGTCAGAGTGTAGGCCTCTTCTTTACCTGTTCTCAAGTCTGAGAGACTTACATAAGTCATGAATGCAGCTCATTGAACGTTCAAGGACGTAGTCATGAGTTTCTATCGGCGGGGTATTTTAAGTACCCGCTATTTTAGCACACATCTACTAGACATCTTCTGCAGAAGATGTCTTTTTATGTTTTCCTGGGGACGTATCTGGTGCTCGGCAGAACAGAAATTTCGGTTTGCCAGCTATTGTAGCTACAGGCCAGATACTTGCAAGACGTTAACTGTGAGTTCATTTGCCCACCACCTAAATTAGCAATCTGCTTTCTATGTGAGTTGCGTAAGAATATGTAATTTAATATAAAATTTCAAAAATAAATTTTGATTTAATTAATATACTTACCAACTCACATATTGAATTCCCTCCCAGCCTGCCCCGCAAATTTTTTAAAGGGGTATATGTTTTAATACGGGATGAGTTTCACCGGTATACATCCTGCGCAGGCGCAGTACACCGGTAGTGGAAATAACCTCTAAGGACCATGCCTTATATGGCATACGGTTTTTGTTTCAGAGTTATTTCCTCATGTTGCCATGTAAGAGTGCTTCAATGTCTTATCACAAAACGAAGTTATTGCTTAGGGTTTCCCTAAAAATGAACAGATCACTTCAGTGGGAGTGAGATTCCAACATGGCGGCGGTTGAGTCACGCGTGATAGGTCACGTGACGGTATGACCTCGACTCTTGTATAGCTTGGGTTATAGGTCAAGGCCGTTCTTTTTTAGGGGGTTGCTTCCCCTTTGGGGTGAAGCGTAGTTCAGTGTCCTAGCACTTTAACTGAAGTTAATGCTTTCTATGTGAGTTGGTAAGTATATTAATTAAATCAAAATTTATTTTTGAAATTTTATATTATTTTACACCTGATTCTGCAACTGGTTATATTTTTTCTGGCATTTTTTAAAAGTTATGTTACAGTATGCAATGAGGATATTTGTACTTAAAAGACTTGTGTGTGTGTGTTTGTGTTGACAGAGTAAGATCAGCAAGAGAGCGTGGGTTCTTCACGAGTGTATGGAGCGTGTGCCGGAGAACATTGACGCTGCCAGGGAACTGCTGCAGTACGGGCTGAGGGGCACTGACCTGCCTGCTCTCTCTGCTATCACCAACTCTGAGGATGCTGGAAAGTGAGTGTGTACAGATTCTACAGTGAAACCTCCCCTTTTGAGACCTTCCAAAATCTTAGAAAATCGGGTCTTAAAAAGGAGGGAGTCTTAAATTGGGGGTAAATTTACAGAGGTTATGAACAGAAAGTTCTGCAAAATCAAGGTTAAATGGGGGAGGGGGGGGAGTCCTAAAAGGGGGGTTCCACTGTGTTGCATGCAAGGGGACTAGAATGTTCTCATGAATATTAGCTTTAGCTGCCATTTGAAAACAAGAACTGAATATGTAATTAACCGGTTGGATTTTTGGGGGGACTGAAGGCATATGAGAGCAGTATGCAAGAACCAGCTGCAAAGCGGACTTGTTTGGGAAAACTGTATAGCTCCAGAGATGAATAATACGACAGTGGAGATCCAGTTGTCAACCTGTGTG
Source organism: Littorina saxatilis (assembly GCF_037325665.1). Lineage (NCBI taxonomy): Eukaryota > Metazoa > Mollusca > Gastropoda > Littorinimorpha > Littorinidae > Littorina > Littorina saxatilis. The sequence continues at coordinate 76,696,383 of NC_090245.1, forward strand.
AATGGTTGATGCAAAAAAGTCTTGAGATCACGTTATTAGAAGTTAGAACCACATGCCAGCACTGGTTGCTTTCTTGTCTTGTAGGACAAGAGCGAAGATGTACACATATGTGACCCTCCACCACGGAATGAGTCGCATGTCACCTTTGCATGATTTTCATATTTGTACATTTTCTTAACGAGTTTTTTATGCTCTATCCAGTGGTGAAAACCGTTTTATAAAAGAGCGAAAACTGTTTGAGTTATAAGCCTGTGACTAAGGTGACCCTCACACTGTTACCAGACACTCCCCGGACTTATATTAAGCCTAGCGCAGAACCGCGCGAGGTGACATGCGACTCATTTCGTGGTGGAGGGTCACATATTCCAAGAAAGTTATGCTGCCCAAATTTGAACCCTTTGGACGCTGTGTGTTATTTATACTCGGCAGTAATCATTATTTCAAAGCATTTGCCATTTCCACTTCCTACCGCTCATTAGAATGTAACTTCATGCTCCATTATTTTCACAGGTTCATGCTGTGTGACCCAGAGGATGGACTGTATGAAGACGCCGACGTCGATCGATTCAACCCGGCTGAAGTGCACCTCTTTGAGGAGAAGAAGAAGGAAGTCCGCCAGCAGCAGTTAGCAGAGGTGGAGTTCAAAAAGTAAGAGGCAAAGCCACCACTCACTAACATTTCAGAGTTTACAGGCTGCTAGGTTACTATGAGTTATGACTGTGCTGGAGAGAGGAACAAGTTATGCTGGCGGTGATCCAGTAAAGAATGCTCTGAATGGTCCGCCAGGCTAGTATTTACTAGTAACATGATTATTTAGTGATTTGCTGAAGAAGGAACAGTTGAGTCATTTTATAATTCATGAAATATATAACAAAAATAAAAAATTGAATATAATATAATTAATGCCAAAAATGATTAATGATAATAAAATGAACACTTATATAGCGTGAACCACAGAATGAATCTGTGCTCCCCGCGTTTATTGTACTTGTCATTATTTAGGAAAAAAAGCAAAAAGTGCAGTTATTGGACAAAATCCCATGTAGTTTGGTACATTCTGCTCTTTTTTCAGGTTTGTGAAATGAAATGTTTAAGATGGTGAATGAAATGTGCCCAAAACAAGATAAAGGTGAGTCCGGAAACTGCTTAAAAATTTATGTTATTATTATTATTACACTTATTTTGTAACGAAGAAAAGTTGAGCGGAAATAACAATGAAAAGCACCATGGTAATTTTCAGTTACTTTGGATTGTTTCAGTCTGACACTGGAGCAAAAGGAACTGTGCCGAGCCAGACTCAAGTTACTGCAATTCCTTGACAGACTCAAGACTTACGAGGTTTGCTTCATGTGCCTTTTACTCAGATACATACACTTGGGGTGAGAGATTGGAGGAATGTAGGGTTGAATGGGCCATGTAGCTTCTTTCTGTGGATTCTTTATTTGAAGCATATGTTATCTATTTATTTGTATGTTCTTGTTGGCAAGATTTGTGTACAGTGGAACCCCCATTTTAGGGCGGGGATGTAGCTCAGTCGGTAGCGCGCTGAATTTGTATCCAGTTGGCCGCTGTCAGCGTGAGTTCGTCCCCACGTTCGGTGAGAGATTTATTTCTCAGAGTCAACTTTGTGTGCAGACTCTCCTCGGTGTCCGAACACCCCTGTGTGTACACGCAAGCACAAGACCAAGTGCGCACGAAAAAGATCCTGTAATCCATGTCAGAGTTCGGTGGGTTATAGAAACACGAAAATACCCAGCATGCTTCCTCCGAAAACGGCGTATGGCTGCCTAAATGGCGGGGTAAAAAACGGTCATACACTTAAAATTCCACTCGTGCAAAAAAACACGAGTGTACATGGGAGTTTCAGCCCACGAACGCAGAAGAAGAAGAAGAAGAACCCCCATTTTAAGACCTGAAAATCTGAGAAAATCGGGTCTTAAAAGGGAGGGAGTCTTATAATGAAGGTTAATTTGCAGAGCTTTTGAACAGATAATGTGAAAAGGCAAGGTCTTAACCCCTTCACTGCCCACCCCGTATGTAATACGTGGTCATTTTCTGTTTATCGTACGCCCATAACCGTATCTCATACGTGGGATTTGTGTCAACAACATTTCAGGACATTTCTGAAAACTAAATGGGAGGTAACCACTGTCCAAGTACTTGTAGGGGTTCTAAACACAGTTCTTTCCCATAGACCATTTGGATAAGTTACTACCACTGTGGCAGTGAAGGGGTTAAAAAGGAAGAGGTCTTGAAAGTAGGGTTCCACTGTATTTGATAGCCTTTGAAAAACAAAGTTGTTACGTTTACTGGGTGTTGCAGTGCATTCTTGGTGGAGGAAGTGCAGCAGCAGAGAGATTCAACGCTGATTTCTACAAAGAATTTCGTGCTCAGAACATTGTGCAGTTGGCCGCTGAATATGCCCAGGTAAAGAATCATTGTAACCTTCAGAGTTACAAGCATGCTGTGTTCTTTAGTGTCTTCCAGTGTAAATGACTTGGATCGCATCTTTTAAGTTATGAAATATGGCATGGAGATTTAGTTCTGGAACAAACGGAAACATCAGAGTAATGAAATATGGCTTACAAAATATAGTTCTGGAATAAGCAGAAACATAAGAAGTAGTGTTGACTAGTTAGATGTCAATTTGTGGTTCTTGGCACCTCAAAGAGTAGCATATTTAAAGCAGTGTACCTGGAGATAAAACTGAGGAATGTGAACTCCATGTACTCAGCACGTTTATATTTTGAGCCTGGGTATATTCACATTTGGGTAATGTGCACAAAATGTGACGAATGAGGAAATGAACAGTCTTGATCTAGACGAGAACCTCTTGTAAATGTACAGGTTGGACTCACCTTTGTGTTTGGTTTCAGTCCAGTGACTGGAGGGCCCTGGAGACACTGTTCACCTTCCACCATGCCGACCTGGCATCTCACAGGTAGTCTAGCTAGCCCTTGATGGCTTACAGTCTGTCTAAAAATTATTGAGAATTTGATTGAGTAAGTAGAGAAAATAGTCTTCTTTCAATATATACCACAAACATCTTTGTGCTGTTAATTTTACTGTTTAGTTACTACAAACGAAATATTAATTCTCAATGATTGTTAGACAACCTGTATTTGCAAAGATACTCAGAAAGACAACGTGAGCTTTACGTACATATGATGAAACCTCTGTGTTAAAGACCACCTGAAAGACAAGAAAATGTGGTCTTATGAAAAAGGGAGTAATTAAATAGGGGTACATTTACAGAGTTTTTGAGAGAAAGAATCTTGAGAACAAGGCCTCAAAACAAAGTAGATTTTAAAATTAAGGTTTTAATGACTGAGGTGTCAGTATATTACACATTTGTCAATTAATATTCCTCAGTTGAGTTAAGTGTAGGCATTAGTGACATTGTGTTTCAAGTGTAAAGAAGCAAGATCTTCTGATAAAAAGGCTGATTCTGACTAAAAGTGTCAAGCTTAGAACTTTGTTGGACCCGTTTCCTGCTGCTTTTCATTACTTTTTTTTTAATGAGGTGGGAAAAACTCAGGAACATCTGAAAAAGTTCGTTTTGAGAACAATGTCAGTCCACTTAATTAAAGAAGAAATCTGTCTGAAAGTAATAAATGATAACCGAGGAATAATGTGTTTTATTCTCAAATGAAATTCGGAGGGAAAAATGAGTTAGTATGTTTTCTAGAGACTGTGAATATGAGTTTGTGCCTGTTTTCTGCCATACAGACTTGCCATTCTGTCAAACTTTCCTGAAACCACATTGCCAGCTGATTATGGCTCACTTCTGCCTGAGCTGGGGTAAGCTGATTTCCTCCTTAGTTATGGTAGATGTGAACTACATCATCGACATCTGTCTGTCTGTCTGTCTGTCTGTCTGTATTTTTATCAGTCTGTATTTTTATCAGTCTGTCTGTGTGTGTGAGTAAAGTTTTAGAATAGCTCAGACCAACAAGCCATAACTTTTTTTCTTTTTTTTTTAAACAAAAAAACCCTGTTTAGGCTAAGCCTATTTCATAAATGTGGATGCAAGACTCATTATGAGACAAATTCATCACAACCAAACTTATTTTTACTTGAGTGTTGTGGTTTGTTGTGGATGTGTTTATGCTATTGATATGATAAACATTGTCCCTGTTGACAGCACTGATGGAGAGGTGAATGAAATGGACAAAGACATGTGGCGAGAGGAGGACTGGAGTGAGATGGACATGTGTCGGTAAGTGTGTTAGTGTGGGTGTTAGTGTGTGGGTGTTAGTGTGTGTGTGCTTGTGTGTGTGCATATGTGCATATATTTGTGTTTACACACATACGTGTATGTCTGTGTGTACGTTTGTGTGTGTGTTTACACGTGTGTCCGTCTGTGTATGTGAATGTGTCCACTCATATGTATTTGTGAGCTTGTGTGTGTGCTTGTGTGCATGCATTTGTGTTTACACACATACATGTGTGTGTGTGTGTGCACATGTGTGTGTCTGTATGTGTGTGTGTCTGTGTCCACGTGTGTTTACACATGTGTGTCCGTCTGTGTGTGTGTGTGTGTGTGTGTGTGTGTGTGTGTGTGTGTGTGTGTGTGTGAGTGACCATGTATATGTATGTGTGTGTGCATGCGTGTGTGTGTTTTTACAGAAGTACTTGCACATGCTGAAATGTTTGCTTGCAAGAACTATGTGTATGTCTGGAAATATTCTTGAACGCATATGTTAATTGTATTCTGACTTTATTATTTAACTGATCAGGTCTGAAGTAAAACTGGACCAAGAAGATCTAGGAGCCTTCCTGTACGATGATTGCCCTGACCTGCTGAAGTACAGGTGAGCTTTCTAATCAGTTTCTTTTGCTTGTTTCACTGTTCTCATGAGCGGGATAAAACTGACTTCTGAAAGATTCACTGTTTGAAAATGTACAACGGGCGCAGTGCAGTGGTGGTAAGACATTAGCCTACTAATCGGAAGGTCGTGAGTTCAAATCCCGGGCGCTGCTGCCTGGTGGGTTCAGGGTGGAGATTTTTCCGATCTCCCAGGTCAACTTATGTGCAGACCTGCTAGTGCCTAATCCCCCTTCGTGTGTACACGGAAAAGATCCTGTAATCCATATCAGAGTTCGGTGGGTTATAAAAACAAGAAAATATCCAGCATGCTTCCCCCGAAATCGGCGTATGCTGCCTGAATGGCAGGGTAAAAACTGTCATACACATAAAAATCCACTCGTGCTAAAAACGTGAGTGAACGTGGGAGTTTCAGCCCATGAAAGAAGAAGAAGAAGAAAATGAACAATCAATGATTATATAACATGTTACCTGCTAATTAAGATATTAAAACAATGACATTTGTGTAGAAGTGTTTTGATAAGATTCAATACAGTGGAACCCTCATTTGAAGACCTCCAACATTCTGAGAAAAGCAGGTATTTTGTTTGTTTGTTCGTTCATGGGCTGAAACTCCCACGGCTTTTACGTGTATGACCGTTTTTACCCCGCCATTTAGGCAGCCATACGCCGCTTTTGGAGGGAGCATGCTGGGTATTTTCGTGTTTCTATAACCCACCGAACTCTGACATGGATTACAGGATCTTTTTCGTGCGCACTTGGTCTTGTGCTTGCGTGTACACACGGAGGTGTTCGGACACCGAGGAGAGTCTGCACACAAAGTTGACTCTGAGAAATAAATCTCTCGCCGAACGTGGGGACGAACTCACGCTGACAGCGGCCAACTGGATACAAATCCAGCGCGCTACCGACTGAGCTACATCCCCGCCCAATCAGGTATTTAAAAGGAGGGAGTCCTAAAATGGGGGTAAATTTACACAGGCTATGAAAATAAAATCTGACAAATGACGGTCTTAGAAAAGAGGAAATCTTAAATTTGGGGTTCTTAAAAGGGGGGTTTCATTGTAGTCAATGCATTTTCTGTCATTTGTTTGGGGTTTTTTTTTTTTTCAACAGTTTTTTATTCAGGCAAACAGATTTACAATGACAAATTAAAAGCATTGATACTTATACTGATAGTAAATTGCAGCAGTAACAGAGTTAAACACATATGACAAGCTACATGGCATTTGGTATTGTTATATGTTCAAAGCATACATATTCCGAAATCAGAAATGCATTAACGGCTATTGTAATAGCAAATCACAACATCACCTGTCGTCATCAAACTGTTATTAGCTGTTGGTACGGGTTCCATTTTGTAATAAACTGAATTTGTTTCATGAGGATATTGTGAGCATATTTATCAATTTGATATAAGTTACATAGTTCTCTTAAAAACATTTGCATGCGAGGACGAATTTTGTTAATTCTACATTTGTATACAAAAAACTTTGCTGTTAATAAAATATAGTCAAAACCAGCGTCTGTTTTAATGTGGTTTTCATGGTTCAATAATATCAGTGTTGGTGTTAGTCTGAGTCTGTCACAGTTAAAACATTTTTCTTTCAGACATTTTTCAAACTCAGACCAAAAAACCTGGACATGTTCACATTGCCACAAGTAGTGGTAAACTGTATGTGATTCTCCCGATGTTCGTAACGCTTGTAAGGCTATTTACTTGCAGCTTACTTATGTTCAAACAACGTGCATTGTGCATATGACATGTTTGTTATTGGGTGAACAGGGTTGAGTCACCTTCAGCAGAACTGGTACAGGAGTGGTACGAGATGCGAGTGGGGGAGATCGAGGCGTCCAGTCGCATGGTGGACAACGCCCTGGAGCTGTCCAAGCTGGCCATCCAGAGAGGATTTGATGTAAGTTCATGTTACCTCTTTGTCCAGGGCTAAACAGCAATAGCCTAGTGGTTAAGATGTCAGTCTCCCATGAGGAGGTTTGGGGTTGGAAAACACCCAGCATGCATCCCCCCCCCCCCAAAAAAAAAGAGAGAAAAAAAAGAGCATAGCTGCCATAATGCCAGGAGAAAAAAACAAGCATACATGTAAAATCACACTTGTGCAAACTCTTGAGTACACATGGGAGTTGCAGCCCACAAACACATAAGAAGGTGATCGACAGTGGCACCATGTAAGAGGTGTTCTTTCATGACTGGTATTATTTGGTTAGTTTACACATAAAGAGATCACAGAGAGTGTTCTTGAGTGCATTAATTTTTAACACTTTCTATCCCTCCTATTAGTGTGGTATGAAGTGTATTTCCGTGGGATTTGAATGCCAAAATTGGTTCATTTGGGGTATAGCTATTGGAAAATTATGGGGTTCAAATTTTCCGACCCCTCAACCCCCCTCTGGGGGACCCCCCATTTCGCGCTGCCCCCCCCCCCCCCCCCCCCCCCCCCCCCCCCCCCCAGGGGGGGTTGAGGGGTTGGAATTTTTTTTTTTTCAATCCAGAACCGACTGAATTCCTAACTCCTGTAATAATGGACAGATTTCTATGATCTTAAGGTGGTTTAGGGGTATTTAGCTGATGCTGGGTCCATTTGTCATGTTTTCGAGGCGATCGGAAGTGCCAATACTGACAATTAGTATTATTATAAGTGTTATTATTATTATCCGTATTATTATCAGTATTATTATGTTTATACCTTTGATGTATATGTATTATCATGCAATTTATTGATAAATTTCTTCTATTTTAACCCCTTCACTGCCACAGTATAACAGCATTTTGGTATTGCTGTGTGCCAGGGCAAAATTTCGCTTTCTTCGGTAGGTTCACTAATCTGTTCACTGCTCGATCATTTATTGAGATATCTCTTAGATCTTTGGCATGTGTTTTGCTTATACCCTTGGCTATTATAGGATGACATGATCATTGGACTTTGTTTGTGATTGTTATAGTAAAAATTGATATAATGACCATTTTTGTCAAAAATTACAGTTTCCGGACTTACACACACACACATTGCAGCACGTAAAACCACACAAAACACTGCTAAAACTGGTGTCAAACATCAGGTACTCACATTACAGCCCATAAAAGTATTCTTCTGTGTGGTAATCCATAAATCACTTCTTGTAGAGCTTCCAGAACACTGTATCGCTTGAAAACAGGTCTACGAGTTGAGGTCTGACTTTCGGCCGCCATTGTGAATGCTATAGATCGGTTCTACATTTCTAACACAGTTTTCAACACGTGGTAGTAACTTATCCGAACGGTCTATGGGAAAGAACTGTGTTTAGAACCCCTACAAGTACTTGGACAGTGGTTACCTCCCATTTAGTTTTCAGAAATGTCCTGAAATGTTGTTGACACAAATCCCACGTATGAGATACGGTTATGGGCGTAAGACAAACCGAAAATGACCACGTATTACATACGGGGTGGGCAGTGAAGGGGTTAAACGTGTGTTTTTTTAACTATACATGTATCATATCTATATGCATTGATATACAGTTTTGTTGAGAATCGTATTGGTGATGGTAATAAATGATTGTGTATTTTGAAATGTCAATCTTATTTATATGCAATGAAACTTTTAATAGTATACACACATGTTTATACGACATGTCATACCACACAATATGTTGACCCAGTTTTTTTTTAGCCTAGACCAGCTGTGCTGCAGCAGGTCACTCAGAATTGTAGTAACTGTGTAGAAACTGTGTATCAACACGATGGAATGCAGGCGTTAGATCGACGTTACAGGAAGCGACTGAAGTGACTGTGTGTACGGATATATTGGTACCAGGTCAAGTAGAGCCATATGACTCATGAGTGGGTACGGATATATCCGTACCATGGGAGACAATGAGTTAAGGCAAGGCTTTATCACTATAAATGTGCCGTCTGCTGTACTTAACTTAAAGTAAAGGTGTAAAAACAAAGGATTATGGCTAACATCTTTTATAACCTCCCCAGAATGTTTGAGGCATCTGTGTTATTAAGGACGATGTTGTAATCTTATTGGCAATGTTTGACACACAATCCCAAGCGCAAGACAAATTCTTCTATGTGAAAATTGAAGCCAATAAAATTTGAGTTGAGTTGAGTTGAGTTGAGTTGAGTTGAGTTGAGTCTATTTTTATCTCTTGTTATTGTTCTTCAAAGGGTTTGAGAGAGCTGTTGGATGATTTGGTGACCATGGAAACACTCGTGTATGAGTGTGGTGTCGGAGACAGTTTGACCCTGGCATCACTACGAGAGATGTCTGAGTACACACGCATTGAGCTCATGATGGACAAGGTATGTGTGTGAGTGTTTGTTTGTCTGTCTTTCTGTCTGTCTGTCTGTCTGTCTGTCTGTCTGTCTGTCTGTTTGTCTGTCTGTCTATGAAAGAAATAGAGTGTGTGAAAGAGACAGGCCATTTGAAAGTGTGTGTATACATGTGTGTGTGTGTGTGAGTGAGAGAGGGAAAGGTCATGGGGTCAGTGTGTGTGGTTGGGGGGGGGGGGTGTATGTGTGTGTGTTTGCATTACCAACTCCATATTTATGCAGATACATCTCTGATTTTCTTCATAATTTTACATCTCCAGGTACAAAGAACCTAACTTTCTCATTAAACTAACATAGCAAAAAATTGTCCCATTCATGGTTTACACGCGTCCTTCTTGGTTTTTCAGTGTCCACTGGACATGTACGCCAAAAACGCTAGACGCTGGCTTGTACCGGTACTCCAGCGCTGTGAAGTCAGAGATCCAGGCAGCTACAGACGCCTGCTGCATGAGTTTCTCCTCACCCGCGCTCGCACTGACCTCACCATTCCCCTCAAAATCTTCCAGACCTCCAAAGTTGGGGTGAGTGCGGACGAAATGGAATGGACTGATATTTGTAACGTCAAGATTTATGGCTATGGAGGGGTTGAAGGACTGAGAGGGAGAAGTTCAACAATTCTTATGGCATCTTTGCGTGATTTTGTTGTTGTTAATAACTGCATACAAGCATTTTCTTATGTACAGGTTGCACACCCAATCATCACAAGCGCTAAGGACATGATGGAATTTGCTGTGGATGTCATCTACTGCACAGAGAGGTAGGCTGCTGTTCTGGCACTGCCTTGCTTGTAACTTCTACAAGCAGGGATGGGATTTGTAAGCGGATCCTCATAAATGCACTATTTTGTCAATGTAAAGACATGAAATAGCCCATTTTTTATGTCAATAGACGAATTACGAAAAAATTTCGGTCTGGTTTGTATGGGTTGTGGGAGAGTGACCTTTTCTTGCAAAACCTCCGACAAACAAAGAATGGACCAATCACGAGCGAGAGGTCTGTCGGAAACAGGTCTGTCAGTCCACGGGAGCCCCCTACGGAAGCGTTTTCGCAATAAGTGGTTTTTTTTCATTTCTACTCTATTCCCGTCCTCTACAAATCTATTGATTAGAGGAACTCTGTGAGTCAGTTGCAGCAGGCCTGAAAGAGGCGAGTATTTTACTCGCCATGGCGAAAAGAAACATGTAACTGGCGAGTAGAAATGTTCATCTACTCGCCAAATGCGAGTAATGTTGCAGGAAAAAAGTGTTGGTTTGGCTAGTAAAGCTTGTTCTCTGGCTAGTACATTTTCAGAATCACTAGCCAAAGGCGAGTGCACCAATATTTGGACTTTCAGGGCTGTGCAGCAATGTATCATGTACTCAGACTTGTAGTAACTCCCAAGAAAAGCTTTAGTTTTTTCTGTAATTGTGTTTCTTTGGTAAAAAAGAAAAGAATGAATAAGGAACAGCCTGTAAAAAGATACTGCATTGGAAGCATGTTTCCAGAGTGTGTTTTATGTGGATGTACAATTATGAAGGTAAGGCAGTCTTGTACACATGGTACTTAAATGATATTTATTTATCTTTTTTTTACAGGGATGATCAGCTTGATGTTGCCATGGACATTTTCAGCTGTCTTCCCCAGAAAGCACAACAGTAAGTTTTGCACTGTATCTGTGTCTTTGGTGGTGTCTTTTTGATGTTTTGTTGTTGTTGTTTTTTCTTCCACTTTTCTTCAGTTTTCTTTTTTTAGCTTGCTGACTCCCCTACGCCCTTTCTGGTTTGCTGTGCATTTCTAATTTACTGTGTATCATTCTGATTACAGGAATGAATCAGCTGACATACTACGATTGCACAAGCAGGTGGATAGCCTAGAACATCACTTGAGGTATGTTATTGACGGAATGTGACAGAATCAGTTATGGCTGGCATTTTCTTAGTGCAGCATGATAATGTGATCTGTTTTACCAATTTCATTTGCTTTGGAAGTTGAATAGAGAGTGAAAGAGTAATTTTTGGGATTCAAACGGGATATTTTATTGTAAATTTACTGTTTTCAGTTAATTTTAAAGCCCTAACTGAAGGGTTTTTGTCATTCAAAATCAGCACTTAAATGTAGATGCAAACCACAGCTCTGCTCATTATTACTATTAGTAATTTTATTAAAATTGGAATTTCGTGTCTGAAATTTGTGAATGATTGTTCTTGGCGCTTGCTTGTCTGTTTGTTTCTTTCCTGCATATGAAAGAGCTTGTCTTCCACTTCAAATGTGTGTAGTGTTGTACTGTTTCATGAACGAATTGTTCACTTGTTTCATCAGAGCTGCCAAAATTCTTCAGGACAATGGCGTGAAAAAAACTCCCGCTTTCATCAAATCCTCTCAGGTTAGTCTGTTTTGAAATGTGTATTCTTCGCTTACATTGAACTGTTTTGTGTGTTTGTTGTTAGTTTTTACAAGGAGCTATTTTCTTGCTTCATTATATTTGCAAAATCAACAGTAAAGTCTTGTTAATCTTATTCATGAATGTAAGTTTGTATTTGAATACCATGTATTTCTCTTTTCTTCAGGACAACTGTGAGGAAGCTCAGAACTTGATCATACGGCTGACACGGTCTGCAGGAAGAAAGTGAGTAAAAAAAAAATGATATTGACAACTGAAGCCCGTTGCTTTCAGCTCAGCAGAAATAGAAGAAAATTCAGCAAAGTTGATTTCATACATTGAGAAACTTTTCATTTGAGATATTTGTTTTGTTCTGTGTACTTTTCTCAAGAATGCAGGTGTTAATGTAAATGAATCAACTGGTGCGAATGTAGAACTGTTAATTGCTTTACTTAGCATGCTCCTGACTCTCTTGTTCTTGCTTGTAGGACCCCAGCACTGAAAGAAGTGGAATGGTACAAGCTTCACGACGACATCATGACACTGCGTGACATTGTTTACCGCTGCCTCTCACCCAGCCTATGTCATCAGGTAATTTGCATGAGTTTTTAAACACATTTTTTTTCAGATGGGCTTGTAGCCTAGAGGTTGGGACATGGGCCTTCCATGTGGAAGATTTGGAGTTTGAATCCCGGCCGTGCCTCGTGGGTTAAGGATGGACATTTTCCCAATCTCCCAGGTCAACTTATGTTTAGACCTGCTAGTGCTTTATCCCCCTTCGTGTGTACAAGCAAGCACAAGACCAAGTACGCACAGAAAAGATCCTGTAAGCCATGGCAGGGGAAAATGGCCACACATGTAAAAGCCCACTCATGCAAAACACAAGTGTACATAGGAGTTGCAAGCCACAAGCGCAGAAGAAGGAACTTTTTTTTTTTTACTAAATGAATACAGAGTTACATGAACAAACATCATGTCGGGTGTAATAACAATAATATATCAAACAAATATAGTACCAGGTGTAAAAACAAGTACAATGGCAAAAACAGCATCTAGATTTATAGAGGTAACAACCCAACAAATGATAATCTTCACTCTGTCTCCTCCTCTTGCAGATCTTTGTGGAAAGTTTGCTGTGCTCAAGCAGTCAAGACAACATTCGCCTGGCAGGAGAGATGATGGAGAGACAGAAGCAGCAGCCAATCACAGCAGGAAGTGGGCGGAGCCAAGGCAGTAGGCGGGGCCAGAAGGCAGGTAGTGGGCGGAGCCACATGCAGAAATTAGAATATGACACAGCTGTCACTCTGGCGCTGTCAGCTGCCTGCGAGTATTTTGACTCCTCTGCCAACCTGACTCATGTCTGCATGGACCTTGCAAGGTACTTGTAATGTGGATTGTTTTAAAAGATAGTAAATGTGTGTGTGGCAGCAAGCGTGCGTGTGGGCGTGCGTGTGGGCGCGCAAGTGTGCATGCGTGTGTGTCTGTCTGCGTGTCTATGTGTGTCTGTCTGTGTTTTGTAGTTTAGAATGAATTCTCTTTTGTGCATGGGAAAGCTTTTAGTTGTAAGAAAGGTAGTACAGTGATACCTGTGATGAAAGGACACCCTTGGGACCAGCTAAAAGTGTCCCTACATTGCAGGTGGCCTGTCATGACAGGTATATTTTGGTAGAGATGATAGACAAAGGGACCCCAGAATGTGTCCTTTTAAGGGAGGTGTCCTCTCATCAGAGGGGCCCCACATCGCAGGTACCACTGTATTGATTTTTTAAATTTATTTAAAAAGACGAAAGCAATTCATTCCTAGTATCTAGTGGTGACTACACCCTGTAACTCAAAAATCCGATACAAGCACAGACTTTTAAGATAATTGTTTGTCTGTGCAGGTCGTGTCTGAACTTGATACTGGACTCTCCACCCCCTGTCCAAGAAGAACTGGACATCATTGCCTCTCTGGCCATACTGGATGATTTCAGTGTCTCCATTCTGCCTTTGCAAGGTACAAAGCAATTCACATTTGAATACACACCTGTCTTAACGCTCCTCCCATTCACTCACTGTGCCAAGCTCACCAGTTTGCTTAAAAATTGAGTGGTCGAAGTAATGAAGAGAGAGATTAAGTCACTAATTTTGAGTCAAATATGTTTTACGTAATCTGGCGTCTGTTTGATATTGAGTCTGAATCTGTCGCGTTATCTGTACCAAGAAAAAGAGCAGTGGAAATGCATGTCCAGTATAGTTTATTGTGTGAGAATGTTTGTGAGAACATTTCAACTATTGATATTGGTAACGTGAGATAAGGGATTGACTGACAGACATAAACTGATCGGAGGGTTCCATTAGTTAAAAAGAAAATGTAGAATGACAAGGCCAGCAAACACAATAAGATTTTATATCCTCTCACTCAGATTGAGGCATGATAATATTTCCTGTGTGTGTGTGTGTGTTTGCAGTGAGGCTCAGCAAAAACAGACTGGATCTGGTCCGTCAAGCGGTAGCAAGCAAGCCCACCAACTACAAGCAGTCACAAAAGGTAAGTGCTGTTTTGCTTTTAGTCATTCAGTCCGAGACATTGACATCATCTAGTGCTCCTCAAACATACCTTCATAACTTAGTATTAAAAAAACTGGGTTGATCTTCATGGAATTCCAGTGTCATACTTCGATCCTGTATGCTTCATCAGAGTCCTTACTGGTAAGAAAATCATATCCTGTTGTCTTTTTTTCATCTAAATGCCCCTATAAGGCTCCTTCACACCAAATGAGGGTCCCTGTTTACCAGTAAAATTGGATCCTGTGCACAGAAGCTTTGATCTTGACCTTTGCCTCGTCTGGTTATGATTTATGACACTCTGCCCTACTTGGTTATGATTTTCACCTTTACCATTCTGTTTCCAGTTGCTCCGACTGGGGCATCTGCTGAGGGTGGAGGCCAAAGATTCCGCAGAGCGTGACGGCAAGGTTTTACTGCTGCTAGCCCAGGCAGCGTTGGGGGCAGGGGACAATAGCTTCGCGCATCAGTGCTGCCAGCAGCTGGTTGCCGCTAGTTACGGACCTGCCTGGACAGTGTGTGTGGATCTGGCGCATCAGGAGTCTTTCAAGGTCATCGCTGCTAAGTGAGTGGATAGGTTTAGTTGTGTTTGTTTGTTGGTTAGTTTTTGTTTGTTTGTGTATTTGTTTGCTTGTTTGTCACTGATGCAGATGGATTAGAGATGAACATAAATGTTTACCGTCACTGTTTGTCTTGAGAGGCTGGAAATTGTGACAATATATCTCCGCTCTGAGTTTGTTATAACTTTGACAACCGGCACGGTTGGCCTAGTGGTAAGGCGTCCGCCCCGTGATCGGGAGGTCGTGGGTTCGAACCCCGGCCGGGTCATACCTAAGACTTTAAAATTGGCAATCTAGTGGCTGCTCCGCCTGGCGTCTGGCATTATGGGGTTAGTGCTAGGACTGGTTGGTCCGGTGTCAGAATAATGTGAATGGGTGAGACATGAAGCCTGTGCTGCGACTTCTGTCTTGTGTGTGGCGCACGTTATATGTCAAAGCAGCACCGCCCTGATATGGCCCTTCGTGGTCGGCTGGGCGTTAAGCAAACAAACAAACAAACAAATAACTTTGTCGGTATTACAAAGCTTTTTGACAATGAAACAAGAAATGAAATGTCTAATCTTCCAGATTTATTTATTTTGTGTGACCTTTGCTTTGAAAAGTGATGGCTAGCAGTGTAACAGTTATGGAAACTCCTGCCATAATGTCAAAAATGTATAGTTTGACAAGCAGTAGAAACATGTTCTACTTAATCTGTAAAGACATGTACAGTGGAACCCCCATTTTAAGACTCCCTCCCTTTTAAGACTGTGTTTTTTCAGACTTTCTGTTCAGAACCTCTGTAAAATGACGCCCGTTTTAAGACTCCCTCCCTTTTAAGACCTTGCCTTTTCAGACTTTCTGTTCACAACCTCTGTAAATTTACCCCCAATTTAAGACTCCCTCCTTTTTAAGACCTGATTTCTCAGACTTTCTCTTCACAACCTCTGTAAATTTACCCCCATTTTAAGACTCCCTCCTTTTTAAGACCTGATTTCTCAGACTTTCTCTTCACAACCTCTGTAAATTTACCCCCATTTTAAGACTCCCTCCTTTTTAAGACCTGATTTTCACAGATTTTTTGAGGTCGTGAAAAGGGGGTTCCTCTGTATTACTTTCTTGGAAAAAGAGGTGCAATGAGCTTGAGTATGTTTGATTTCAGAGTGAGCTTGCTGTCGTTTGCTGTGACGTTCTGCAGTCCTGACATGATTGAGCCCATCCTGCAGGCCCGCTCTTTGCTCCAAAGACAGGTTGGACAAGTTCCTTGTTCTCAATTTGATAAGCCACAGCATACAACCACTGGAAGCCCCTCATTCTCTGACAGTAATGAATTCCCAAAATAACTGTCGGGTTTGTATGGGTTGTGAAAGAGTGACTACCCTTGCTTTTTACTCGGACAAACATTGGAGGAGCCAATCACTAGCGAGGGGTGTGTCGGAAACACGTGGACAGGAGCACGTGTGAAGTTATTTGTCAGAAGAAAAGCAAGGGTGTTCACTCATTCACAACCCATACAATCCCGACAGAGTTATTTTTAAAAATCGTCTATTGCTATACTTTTCATGTTTGATGTTATGTTTTTCTTCTGGGCTTAACATTTTTAAAATCTTTAAACCAAGACTTTTTTATGTGCACTTCATCAAATACTAAGCTCAAGTGAGATAATATAATACTGTATCCATTAGTATTGCAACATTCTGCAAGATGAAAGTTTCAGTGTTCTGTGTTGAACAACGACAGTTGTTTTCTCCTTCTTGCAGCTGCTGCTGGAAAAAGTGGGCAAGGTTCTATCCCAGCAAGTGCACGCAGACACGGCAACAGCAGGAGGAGATGGGTCAGAAGACACAACAACAGGTGCAGACCGCAGCAGTCGTCAAGGCAGCCCCTTCTCTGCTCGCGCCGCCTTGGAGCAAACTCAGGCCATCCTCTCGTCCACCCAGCGTCACACTCGAGCGGTGTTGTCCTCAGTGACGGACACAGCCTGGTGGAAGGGGGCGGTGAAGTCGCTCAAGCGTCCCTTGCGGCAGAGAGGGGAGGACGAGAAGGGTGGTGCAGGGGAGGGCAATCCAGGGTTCACCAAGCAGGGTTGTCACCCATTCTATGAGGATGTGATTGGCGATTGTTACCTTGATTTGGTGAGTTTTTGCATTGGTTACTTTGCTTTGCATTACTTGAAAAACGTGAACAGAGAGTTTGTGGACAGTCTTGGCTTTAGATCATTATAGTGAGTGGTAGTAGTTTAACACTATACGACATCTCTTACCGGACACTATTGAAAAACATGCATTCCTACTAGCCAGTCTAAGTAAATGTATAGGCATGAAAAAAAGAAGAAATAAAACAAAACTCAGACAGAAGATGTTGCAATCTTCTTCTTGTTTGCTCATTTTAGAATTCCACTCCTGTGACACGCACGAATGCCGCTGTCTTCTTAAAGGCCACCAGGTTGCCGAACAGTTTCTCCTTCAGGGGGGTCTCATCCAGCAGATGTTGCAATGATTTTTATTTGCATTGATAACAGAGTTCAGCAGACTATGGTTACCTTGGGGAAGAGAAGCCAGCCAAGGCGGACCTGAGTCAGAGTGTGCTGAGAACAGCCAGGCTGGAAGAAACGCTGACGGAGGGTGAAAACTGTGAACCAGCAGAAGAAGGTGCGTTTAGCTTTGTCTTGTATTTCACTGCCAAAACTCTCACTTAGAGGGTTAATTGACAACAGCCTGTTGCTCTGTAATAATGGCTGGTAGAACTTAGAGGGTACTTGAGAAAGACCTCTTGCTCTGTAATAATGGCTGGTAGAACTTAGAGGGTACTTGACAACTGCCTGTTGCCCAGTAATAATGGCTGGTAGAACTTAGAGGGTACTTGAGAAAGACCTGTTGCTCTGTAATAATGGCTGGTAGAACTTAGAGGGTACTTGAGAAAGACCTGTTGCTCTGTAATAATGGCTGGTAGAACTTAGAGGGTACTTGAGAAAGACCTGTTGCTCTGTAATAATGGCTGGTAGAACTTAGAGGGTACTTGAGAAAGACCTGTTGCCCAGTAATAATGGCTGGTAGAACTTAGAGGGTACTTGAGAAAGACCTGTTGCTCTGTAATAGTGGCTGGTAGAACTTAGAGGGTATTTGAGAAAGACCTGTTGCTCTGTAATAATGGCTGGTAGAACTTAGAGGGTGCTTGAGAAAGGCCTGTTGCTCTGTAATAATGGCTGGTACAATTTCAAGGGTACTTAAGAACAGACTTTTGATCTGTAATAATGGCTGGTACAATTTCAAAGGTACTTGAGAACAGACTTTTGATCTGTAATAATGGTTGTTAAAATTTCGACGGAATTTGAGAACGGCCTGTTGATCTGTAATAATGGTTGGTAGAATTTAGAGAGTACTTGAGAAAGCCCTTAACTTTCTTGTAATCTCGCACATCTCAGTTACTGAGCATTCTGCAGTTGATTTGAACTATTGTGTCTTTTTTCATAAGTTGAAGAGAAGGTAGCAGAGTTATTGATGCAGGAACTTATGCTCCATACTCCTACCTGTGAAGCTCACTCTCTGACATTTGACACAAGAAAATGCACCAGGTAATTGAATTTTCAGAGAGTATTAGGACTTAAACTTTTTGCAGCTTAAGTTTCTGTATATATTTGATCTTTACTGTGACTGAATTGTTGTTTCAGCATTGTTGGAGTTAGGGCAGCATTGGTTGCCTAGTGATACCTCACTAGGTTTGGCTTACCTCCTGTCTTTGCCCAAGGTCAGTGTCATAAACTATGCTCTCCTTGATGGTCAGAACTGGGTTACTATAATGTACTTAACCTCTGTGAGTAATGACACGTAAGACTCCACTCTCCAGGTAATCTTAACTTGCATTGCCATTCAATAGAAGAATTTCAAAAGGAACTGTTGGTTTGTATGGGTTTTGAAAGAGTGAATACCCTTGCTTTTAGTGGGACAAACATTGCACGGGCCGATCGCTAGCGAGGGGTATGTCTGAAACACGTGGACAAGGAGCATGTGTGCATTTATTTGTCCTCGGAAAAGCAAGGGTATTCACTCTGTCACAACCCATACAAACCTGAAAGAGTTATATCCGAACATCGTCTATTTGCATTTTACTAAATTCCCCATATGCCCTTTGCCTCAGACTGTCATTGAGAAGTTTTGAGTATGACTTGCTTTCAGTGTGATTTCACTGTAACTTGCTCTTAAAAGGCAGTTGATCTTATCTGAACCAGACAGAAAGCATTCAACCTTTATTTTATTTTTTTCCCGCCATTATATAACCTTGACCTACTTATGAATGTTGACCTTGACTTTCTTACAGGCAGAGGCGGCAGACAAGTGCCTGAGCTCCATCTCTCAGTCTGGCCTGGCGCTGGAAGTTTCCCAGTATTACTACGCCCTGCAGATCTACTCGGCTCTCCGCCCCTCCCCCCTCCCCCACCCTGCCTCTGTCTACCTCCACCTTCCCTCCAGGTTATCCAAGATAGTTGTCCAGCACATCAATTCACAGCCGGAACGAGACTGGCCAGAGGGGGTCAAGGGGGTCATACCGCACCTCTTGAAGTGTCGCTCTCGTCTGGAGGACTGGAACCAGGCGCAGGCCTTGCAGAGGTTGGCACCTGGTGTTGATGGGAACCGCTTTGCCTCGGATCCTGAGTACAAGAAGGAGACCATTCTGGGTTTGGCCATGTGAGTGATTGATTCAGGGCATTTGGGTTGCATAATGGGATCACTTTGTTTGCAGTGTGATTGAATGATGGTTACTTGTTTGATTTGTTTAAAGTTTGAGGATAGTTTTGGTATCAAAGTAGTTTGAGACTAGTTTTGGTATTAAAGTAGTTTGAGACTAGTTTTGGTATTTAAGTAGTTTGAGACTAGTTTTGGTGTCAAACTTTGAACTTCACAGGCCATTATGTTACAAGAGAGCACACAGAACTTTGAGGCAATCTCTTTGAAACTTCCATTGTTCTTATCTTCTTGTGATCAGTTTGGGAAGTGAGACTTAAGAAATGTTCTTCTCGTGATCTGCTGTGACAGCTGGTTGGGAGAGTTAGATGTGATTTTTTGAACTGGTGTTCTGATTGCAGGAGCTGTGAAGAAGAAGTGTACGGCATGGCTGTGCACCTGGCTGAGAGATACAACTTACCTTTGTGGGACATCTTCATGGCACACCTGGAGTACCTCTTCTCTGATAGCGGGTAAGTCTTAGCATACTTCTCTTGCTGTTGTTCTGTTGATGCATGCAACCTTCCTGTGTTTAATGATTGTGTGCCCTTCAACCCAGCAAAAGTTTGTTTGTTTGTTTGATCAGTCTTGGGTAGAACACAGATTACATGTATTTGAGAACGCTCTTTCTAAAAGTATCTTTGCCTAATTAAAACGGGTAACCTGAGAATTTACTCTCTAAAAGTATCTTTGCCTAATCAATTCTAACAAGGAGTATAGAGTCACATCTCGTATCAGATTTTAGACAAGACAATTTCATTGAGCACACATTTAACTTTTCTATTTTCAGACTGTCGACACAAGAAGTGAAGGAGAGAGTGAGTCGTCTGAACATGCTGGAAACACTGAGAGAGAAACCTCAGGAGTTCTGCTCCTGTCTGTACACCCATGTCTACCCAAGCGTGTCTGGAAGCGACCACGCACGACTGCTGTACTTCTTCAGCTTGTTGGAGGGGCAGGATGAAGAAAATCTCTTGTGTGAAATGCCTGCCGCCGAACACGGCAAGTTGCTGAAGAAACTGAAGAGTGTGGCTCCAGGTGAGAATTATATGATTTTTGGTGTGTTAAGTCTGATATTATGAAGGCAAAGTCCTCAAAGTGTACTTCACGGAGCTTGCTGCACGAAGCTTTGGCACTGAAGTTTTGGTAAAAAGACTTTTTGAAGTCAACTTTTCTCACCATCATTGAACGCTGATGAAGAAGAAGAAAGAGTCAACTTTGACCTCAATTAAGGACAACCTTAGGGGTCAGATTTTGGGTTTGGATCTTACAGATATCAGTGGCTGTAACCATGTGGAGAAAGGGGGGAAATATGTCAAGAAGATCGGACAGGGAAATTACTCTTTGCATGGTTTATCTGTATCGGTCAGGAAATTGTAAAATTATGCATAGTAATGCTTGGTAAAGAACTGAATTGACCAGCTAGCAATGAAGAGTTCTCCATTATACAAGCCCATCAGCTGTAATATGTTTGTGGTTTATTTTGTGGACAGATGTAGTAAAAATCAAGTTCTGTTCTTCTGTTTCTTCTTGTACATATAGACATTGACTACGTCAAGTTGATGGACAAGAAAACTTCGCCCAAAGATATCCTGGCTCCATACCTCACCAGTGCTAACATCAACAACATCATGAAACTGGCTGCCAAGATTCCTGATAAAGTGAGTCTCTTTCTTTTGTCACCCATTGACTGTTTATGAGTAAGAAATGTGAGTCTTTCAACCTGTAACGGAACTTTGAATCTAGGACATGTGACAAGTTTCAGTCTTGAGAAAGTGATAGTTCGTATTGTTTTTTTTACCTCTGTTCCTAGTTCCAATCCACCTGAAACTTTTGGTTCTTTGCTTTACTTTTTCAATTGTACGCCTTATTCCTCCTTATTTGTGTTTTGTGTACTGCTCTTTCTTTGTCTCATATTTCTTCTTCTCATTTTCCTTATTCGTTTGTTTATCCTTCTGGTTGAACATATCATAAAAACAAGTCGCGTAAGGCGAAATTACTACATTTAGTCAAGCTGTGGAACTCACAGAATGAAACTGAACGTAGTCCGCCGCTAGTGCAAAAGGCAGTGAAAGTGATGAGCCTGTTTGGCGCGGTAGCGGTTGCGCTGTGCTTCATAGCACGCTTTACTGTACCTCTCTTCGTTTTAACTTTCTGAGCGTGTTTTTAATCCAAGCATATCATATCTATATGTTTTTGGAATCAGGAACTGACAAGGAATAAGTTGAAAGTGCTTTTAAATTGATTTCGAAAATTTAATTTTGATCATAATTTTTATATTTTTAATTTTCAGAGCTTGTTTTTAATCCAAATATAACATATTTATATGTTTTTGGAATCAGGAAATGATGAAGAATAAGATGAACGTAAATTTGGATCATTTCATAAAAAAAAATTTGTGCAATTTTCAGATTTTTAATGACAAAAGTCATTAATTAATTTTTAAGCCACCAAGCTGAAATGCAATACTGAAGTCCAGCCTTCGTCGAAGATTGCTTGGCCAAAATTTCAATCAATTTGATTGAAAAATGAGGGTGTGACAGTGCCGCCTCAACTTTTACAAAAAGCCGGATATGACGTCATCAAAGACATTTATCGAAAAAAAGAAAAAAACGTCCGGGGATATCATTCCCAGGAACTCTCATGTAAAATTTCATAAAGATCGGTCCAGTAGTTTAGTCTGAATCGCTCTACACACACACGCGCACAGACAGACACACACACCACGACCCTTGCCGATTCCCCCTCTACGTTAAAACATTTACCGTAAAAGTTGACCTATAAGACGCACCTGGGTATAAGCCGCACCCCCCGATTTTTAAAAAAAATTCAGAAAAATCCATACACAAGCCGCTCCGGCATACAAGCCGCGCCTAGAAGCAAAGTTCAAGTCAAGAAACATCGAAAGTCAACGAAAAAAACCCACACACACACAAAAACGAACCGGCTAACTTGTCAGTTTTGCACTTTACTTTCAGCATCAGATGTTGAGTGATTCACAGAACTCTGGACTATCAAACTGTCCTCTCGTCCTGCACACAGCACCTGTAGTTAGTTCTGTAAATCACTCAACATCTGATGCTGAAAATCCGCTGAAGTCGGACTCCTCAGTGTCGGAGATGAACAAGTTCAGAATGGCTTCTGGCACAGAGTCACCGGAAGTGTCACTCTCGGCCCCACTGTCAGTGGCTGTCGTGTTGTCTGTCGCGTCGTCTGCTCCAGTGATGATCTCAGCCTTTCTGAAGCCGTTGATGATCGTTGACTTTTTGACAGCATCCCAAGCTTTCAGGACCCACTGGCACACATCTGCAAAGGTTGCTCTACGCATGCGGCCAGTCTTTGTGAATGATTTCTCGCCATCCACCATCCACCTCTCCCACTCATCCCTCATCACCACTTTGAAGGGCCGGTTCACACTGATATCGAGGGGTTGCAGGTACTTTGTTGTGCCACCCGGGATGATAGCGATGATGGAGTTGGTGGCAGTGACTGACTTTTTGACCTTCTCAGTGATGTGTGCACGCATGCTGTTCATGACTAACAGAGCTTTAGTGCGACGGAAGAAACCCCCTGGCCTTTTCCCATAGCATTCTGTCAGCCAGGTGTCCATCATCTTCTCATCCATCCACCCCTTCTTGTTAACCTGCACGACGATCCCCTTCGGAAACTTTTCTTTCGGCATTGTGATTCGCTTGAAAATCACCATCGGCGGAAGCTTTTCACCCGAAGCCGTGCACGACAAAACACAGGTGAAGTGTGTTTTTTCATGTCCCGTTGTTTTCAGTGCCACAGAAGACTCGCCCTTTTTGTTTTCTGTGCGTGTCAATGGAAGGTCAACGGAACCTCATCCATATTTATGATGTTCTGTGGGCCAATCAGATTCTCAGCTACCTGCTCTTGTGCGTAGTTTCGAAATGACATCATTTTCTCCTGGAAGTCTGGCGGCAGCTGTTGGCACAAAGTTGTACGTGCACGCAGTGACAGACCTTTGCGCCTCAAAAATCGGCAACACCAAGATTGACCGCCTTTGAAGTTGTCTATCTTCAGACGTGTTGCAATGGTGCGTGCTTTCAGACGAAGCTGAACAGTTGAAACACCGCGACCATCCGCACGTTGTGTGTTGACCCAGTCCTCCATTTCGTTTTCTAATTGTGGCCAGCGTGCCTTGCAACCACGGAATGCTTTTGTGGATTTCTTGCATTTCACAAGTTCGCCTCGTTGCTTTCGCCAACGCCTAATCATGCTTTCATTGACGCCGATTTGTTGAGCAGCAGCGCGATTGCCTTTTTCAACAGCCAAGTCTATGGCTGCAAGTTTGTAGGCTGCATCATAGGCCTGCCTCCGTGTTTTCGGCATCGTGGTTGTACGTTGCTTTGTTTTAGGAGATGTGCGTGTTGCTGTTCTCTGTAGTAGCAATGCGAAGTGATCGATCAAAACCGGTGTATGCCAACCCATTACTGTGTGAGTTATTGTCATGCTTCAAACTTCCGGAAAGAAGGTGAGTGAGTGAATTGAGGTAAACACAGCTGATTCAAGGCCATTACACAGCGGCGATCCAACTTCCGGAAACTAGGTCACTGAGCGAAGTCGGATACACGCCACTGATTCAGAAAAAGTCATTCATAAGCCGCACCGCCTTATAAGCCGCAGGGGTCCATTTAGGAAAAAAAAGTCGCGGCTTATAGGTCGACTTTTACGGTAGTCAAAACTTGACTAAATGTAATGAAGGGGCACTGCTTATAATGTCACGCTTATGCAAACGCAAGATTCTTATGACATTAGTCCTTATCTTTTTTTCTTTGACATGTTCCAGAAAGGTGGCTTCCTTCACCCAAGCTCCCTGTACTGTGGCTGGGCCATCCGTGTGTTCTGGGAGGGGGACAAGGCAGGAAAGGCGCCACCCCAGAGCGCTGTGAGTGGAGGACTTTGTCACTCTTGCTATTCTTTTGCATGGTAGGATATACACCCATGTTGGAGGAAAGGAGGAGTCATTCATTAGAGCCTTGACTGGCAAACACATCAAAGTTGGATAACGGACTGGGTATTGGCAGTTCGGGGTGGGGAATAGACCAGAAAAGGGGAAAAGGAATAGGCCAGTGTCTTGAAAGCGTACAAACCAGGAAAGACACAGACCACGATTTCCTTGAGCACTTGTACATACTAGACGGGCGCAATGGCCATGTGGATAAGATGCTGTCCTATCATCCCGGCCGAACCTGGTGGGTTAAGTGTGAGATTTTTCCAATCTCCCAAGTGGGAGGAAAGGGAAAGGCCGATTAACTGAATAAAATATTAACATTGAGAAATTTCTGACTTTGTCAACAGGCGGCGTGGATCCACCGTTATGAGTTGTGTGGAGAGTACATCCAGCGTCTGTTGCCTGACGATTTCGTCACCTTTGTCAACACCATCACCTGTAGCAGAGACAGCAGTCTCCAGGTAACACACCTTTTCTCTTACCTGTACGACTTCCGTCATGTAATCACCTGTATGGTTACTGTGATGCTATCCGCTTCCATGTGTTTGAAAAAAGACTAATTCTGAAAATAACTGTCAAGATTGTTATCGCCTGTGGAAGAGTTGTGCCCCTTTGAAACAGTGAGGCAAACACTTGTGGCCACTGATCAAGGCCTCAATGAAAAGTGAACTACAATGAGCATAGTGTTTGAAGGAAAGGGTGTCACATTGAGTAGACACTGCATGATATGCACACCAGAGCTCCTTATTCACTGTGATGCCATCATTGCTTTACTTCACTGATCAGTGGCAAGTGTTTGCCTCACTGTTTTGAAGGGTGTCAAGGAATTTAGATATGCTGCTGACATAATGGTCCGGTGTTTGCTTTTCCGTGTACGGGGTTTCAACTTTTACACACTCATTCATACATTTGTACACACACTCACACAGTCATACACAGACATACTGGATGGTGACAACACGCACTCGAACAACACACACGGCACACAACGAATGAACATTTCAAACATTTCGCTATTAAGGGCAGACACCACAGTGAAAAAAGTGATTTTTTTGTTCCCTGGTCATTTCGGTTTTCTTTCTGATTCTGGATTTTGAACCTCTTCTGGTTACTCTGATGTACTGATTTTAGATCAGAATTAATCATAAACGGTCAAAACGGCTAAATGAACAATGTATGTGTATGCAATTATGTATTGAACAAACACAAAACAGCAAAAAAATGCGTATGTTTGAGAGGTGAATGTGAGTCAAACACATCGTCAACGGTGGTCACGTTAGCATGACTGGAATGAGTTGTCTTTTCTTTGCTACAATCAGTTCATACCGCGGACAACGGGAATTTCCGTTTACAGATTTCGCGCCGTTAGTAACAGCAACTAGAAGACATTCCAATGAGCCGAAGACAACCGATGAAGATTCCGGGAGATTCCGTGTGAAAATTTTTGTCTACTGACCAATCGAATCGCGAATATTAAACTTCGTTTATGCTCGGTCTCGTTCGGTTCGATTCGGCCTTCCCAGAATGCAATATTCTTGATTTCCGCCAGGTCTCGCCAAAGGCGATGTGAAACATCTACAGCTGCGATTTTCCTTGGATATCTTTGTGGAAACTTCAGTTTATCACACGTTTTGCCCCGATTTCAGTGCTTGACACGCAAAGGAGATAATTATCGACTACAATCAGATCAGTTGCAGAGGCTGGCGTGACAGAAGTTTAAAAAGAAAGTGCGAGTCGATAGTGTCGTCTGCTATTGCTACGAACGAATCGGAAGATCAAGTTTGTGCATTCTTCTTCGTCCAGAATGAAAATTGGCTGGAAACTATGCTGCTTCCCTTGCAACAGCTGAGATGGAGCAAGAAATCACCACCGGTGGTGTACGTTTGAAGCACGTTGCCATGAGTGTTTTGAGCCACGACTTATTTTAGAGTTGAGGAGCGGAATGCGTACAGCAAAAAGGACAACACCGAACACGGAGTTTGCCATTTATGGCAACAAGAAGGCAGACCCTATATCTTTTCTCTTGAAAAAAGCAAATAAACTGCTTAGAAAAAGAACAATCAATACAAAAATGACTATCATGGTGCAACTTGCATCTCCTGGGAAATCTGGTGCAGTGAATACTAGCCCAAGCAGAGCAGGGAAGATTCCAAGCAGCTGATAAGCAAGATGGTAGTAGGTATGTATTTTTTTCTTCTTTTGACAAACATGTAGAAGTTTATATATTTGTTTGGTTATGTGTGTGTGTGTGTGTGTGTGTGTGTGTGTGTGTGTGTGTGTGTGTGTGACTGTTTTATGCTGAAGAACAGAATCTAAGTAACAACACCCTGATGCAAAGAAACTGAATGGGATGCAAATTTAGTCAGTTATGTGCTGCTACTGTGAAGCTTGGTTGTCACAAGGTTTGTCAGTGTTGGGGCAAAACATCTGTTCTTTCCTCATTTATTTTCTCGAGCATATTATATATAGCTTGCTCCTGTGATCACAGTTTTCTTGTGGCTCAAACAAACATGCATTCACATGGCCCAGTGAGTGAACATTGCTTGTGGTCATACGTCCCATGCAGACCATATGGTTTCTGCATGTGCAATAGCTGTAAACCAGATCAGCACTGCCTAATAGTACCATTCACATGATTTGTCAACATCTTTTTGTTCACTGCTTGACTATCAGCACTGACATATGCATGCGCCCAAATATCGTGTTACCATGTATCACAATATCAGAATACCTTTTTTCAAATGTGTGTGTAAGGGGGGGGGGGGGGGGTCATTGTTGGGAAAATGTGAATAGCAGTATATGAGTTTGTCATAGACATATATTAATTTTGAATTTATGTTGTCTCTACAGATGCAGAAGCTGGAGAGGAGCTTCCAAAGTACCCATGGCATTGCAAGGCAATTCACAGAAGTCAACCCAAATATTGTAGTATAGAAAGTAAAGGACACTGTCATATGACTCCCTGATTATTCAAAGCAAGTCCAAAAGAGGTCCAAGATAAAAGGCTTCACTGATAACAAGTTGGGAGTTATGGATGGGCATACTTTACGCAGCGTGAACATAACGGATGAGAGTTAATCATTGTGACCTTCGAACAGTTTCCTTGGTGCTTGCAGAACACTGGGTGTTGTTATTTTAAATTTTGTTGAATTTAGTTTCTGTTTTTCTTGTGGAACTAAGCAAGACTTGTTGTTTTGTTAGTGTTGTTTTGTTACATGTTTCATAAACGTTTGTGTACAAAAAATACATTTTCTTTGCGTTTTGTGTATTTTCTCAAAACTACTTTTTTGTCACTTCAAAAGCCTAAGGCTTTTTTTCTTATGAACTTGCGTTGTTGAAACTTTGCATACATCTTGAGTGTGTTATTTTGCAGAAACTGATAGAGTGATTTCTTGAAAAAAATATTTATTGAGAAGTTATACCGTTTTGGGGGGCGTTTTTTCATGAAACTCAACATCACTCACTTTCATCACTGATATTTTTTAAATGACTTGAGATATCAAAAAACGACTCTATCAGTTTCTCGGCATTGTGCTAAAGTATAAATAACAAGCATCAAAACAAAATTTCATGCAGTTTTAAAAAAGCCTTAGGGTTTTAAAAAGGGGCAGTTTGGCGGCCATCTTGGATTGCTACCATGGCAACCGATGGTCCAAATTTTTTTTTTTTTTCATTTTCTCAGGAGATGGACTGAGTACTTAAATTCTGAAACATTTGTTGACCCAAGAGTTAAGAAACAAAAAAAATCACTTTTAACACCAGTGCCTCCCCTTAACTCAAATAACAACATAATCATCATACAAATACATAGGTAATAACCAAATACCTCTCGTCACACAGAACACACCGTTCGGCACTGTATCAGCACACTTCCTTCCGAATCCTCCGAATGTCAACAACACAGTCAGGAATCACATCACTGCCGAAAGTCCTTGAAGTTACACACAGTCCGAACCGGCGAAGCACACTGCTTTACTGTCCTCTGACATGCACAAGATAATTTCCGCTTTCATGTCTCGGTTCTTCCAGCTGCAGGTATTACACTAAAGTCCTAACTAATCTAATTAACAAAAACACTTTCATCCCACACCACAACAAACACATCCGCTCGCATCAGTCATCCCATCGCTCTCTGACGTATCACGCTTGCACGGTCAACCTCTCGACCACCGCATTTACCCAGAGGGGTGACAACATACGACGCATCGCACAGCACAACCGTACCTCGCTAAAACAAAACACTGATTAAATTACATATTCTTACCCCAATTCTCATAAATGCATTGACTTCAATCTCACATGCTAGATGTCGAAAAACTACTCAAATTACCTGCCCTTGCAAGGGTGGTAACCAAGCTAAAAACAGACGCCATAGCCGTTGCTATGCCCTGTCCCACCTGGTTACCTATAACCCACCGCGCACCACGTGAGCGCCGGCATCCGGAATAATCATTCTCGACTTTCGACGACATACGTCAGACGTGCGGAATTCGTCTGCTCACTTGGCTTTCCCTAGACCTTGTCTTAGGACAGTCCTATGAGTGATAGCTTATTGAACACAGGGGGGGGGGGGGGGGGGGGTGTTCAGTCCTCCCTCTGTTCCTTTACAGGTGTTCAGGAGTCCAGAGCCTGGGGTTCTTCTCTCGCTGGTGGTGTTCTTTTCGCCTATGCGAAGTTTTGCCAACAGCTCTTTGGAGGTCTGATGACGTGTTCATTGATTTTTTTTACCTCCTGGACATCTCCTGCTCTTAACTTGATGGGGCCATTTCCTTGCCCTCGTTAGTTTCTGCAGGACAGGTTCTCTCAGGGACATAAGTAAGTTCCCTCCGCCTTTAGGAGCAATCTGCATTTATGAGAATTGGGGTAAGAATATTTTACTATTGAAATTTTCCATTAAATTACATATTCTTACCCCATTCTCATAGTTAATACCCTCCCATCCATCCCCGCTACTTAAATTCCTACGGGTTTTTGAGAAATCTCGAATGATTATTCCGGATGCCGGCGCTCACGTGGTGCGCGGTGGGTTATGGGTAACCAGGTGGGACAGGGCATAGCAACGGATATGGCGTCTGTTTTTAGCTTGGTTACCACCCTTGCAAGGGCAGGCACTGTGTTCTGTTTGAGGTACTCTCTGCCAGGCTGCCACCAGCTAAAAATAACCGGCAGTACCACTCTCCTCCTGCCAATTTACCCTTTCCTTCCTCCAACCCCTTCCGCCCACAGTGGCGCCTGAAATATATAGGGCCAGACCTGCACTCTTCTTTGTCTGCAGCTGGCGTGCGTGGCCCCAGCTCTCTGTTATGCTGTGTTGATAAAGATGCCGCGAGCAGAGAGATAGCAGTCGAGCAGAGAGATAGCAGTCGTTCTGAGTGTGTGGTGGCCACAGAGATATTGCCTATTTCGGAACTGATGTTTTTAGTGTGTTTAGTTGTAGTTATTGCAATGCATGCCACAATTCACAAGACAGAAGAAAGGATACATGAGAGAATTAGAAAAAGTGTGTTCCCCCCCCCCCCCCCCCCCCCCCAAGTATATAATTATGCGACTCTTTGCACTCTGAAAAAAAATGTGCATGCTGCATTTAATGAAACACCTTGAAACAACGCAGTAAACAAAACATCCTAAATGTGCCACAATAAAAGAACACAAAATAATGAAAGATAAAGACAAAGGTAATCCCCAAGTACATAATACATATATACAACACTTTACGAAATATATACAAACAGTATTATGCCAAGGACTACTAGTAGAAGTCATTGATGGTGCGCATGTAAAATTTGTTTTGCGTTTATATAAGTATATAATTCAAAATAGTGTAGATAATGTCAGTAACATATAAGAAAGAAAACTGTTCATGTTACAGTGTTAGCTGCATGTGAATAAAACAAAAAAGCTTACCTCACGGCCCTCCTATACAAGTCTCACAAACTTGTATATATATAATATACCACAGGAGAAAAAAAAACGTAGCTCGCGCGCGCTCACCCAAATCCGCGCGAAGTGCCACATGATATTATACCCCGACAACACATAGGCGGATAATACATGTATGTCAATAGTATGAAACAAAACATGCCACAATTTTCAAGACAGAAGAAAGGGTAAATGAGAGAATTAGAAAAAGTGTTTGCTCCTCAAGTATATAATTATGCCACTCTTTACACTCTGAAAAACATGTGCATGTTGCATTTAAAGAAACAGGAACGGCACAGTATGTAAGACGGCAGAAGACAACACAGTAAACAAAACATCCTAAATGTGCCACAAAAAAAGAACACTAATTAATGTCGTATTTAAAAACATATTATAGGCATGCGTATGGTGCGCATGTGAAATTTGTTTTGCGTTTATATAATTCAAAATAGTGCAATTAATGCCTGTAATATAAAAGAAAGAAAAAACGGTCTTTCAATACATGTTCATGCAAATTGTTAGCTGCATGTGAAGAAAACAAAAAGCCTACCTGATGTCTCCTCCTACATGAGTAATCCAATAGCAGCACACAAGTCGATTTGAAAGTTTTTCAACACAGTTTTTCACTCGTATTGTTCTCACAAACTTGTATATATACCACAGGAAAGAAAACTCGTCGATCCGACGACAATTTAACGTTTGTTTCATTATCGCAAACAAAACAGAACAGACAAAACAACACAGCACAACAGTTGGGGTTGTTATTTCTCTGAGATGCTGAAGAACATAAGCACAATTACAGTCACAACATTAAGTCAGGAATAAACACGTCACAAAAAAAAGGGGGGGGGGGACGCAAAACAAGCAATACAAAAAACAGAACAGATGAAATGCACTAGAGTCGAGTGCCTGTTCCAAACGGTGCATGCACTGATTAGGCGCGTGGATTAACGAAACAAAACTGCTCTAATCTCAAACACAAAAACTTATTCTCACTCTATGACACAGTTTAGACTAAGTACTTACTGACGGCAACATCAGAAACACAGTCGGTCGTTGGTATAAACATTGAGCGTGGTTACAAAATGGTATACAATGCGCACGTTTTGATACAACAAAGAACGACCTGCCGGTAGATTCGATAGCAGTATTACTTCAAAATCAAACAAACCGAATCCTCACTGGAACTCTAGTTTGCACATACACAAAGCCTGAATATCCGAGAAACAATATACACAAGATGACGGTAATCCAACGTTCAAGTCACGCAAACCAGTCCATTTCATACCAAGAAACACGTATTTTGTCACACTGTGGCTACACGCTGTGCACTTCCAGAGTACAATGAACAAGGGCTTTGTGAGGCGCGCTCGGCTGGCATTTTCCCCGCGAAACTAAAGAGGTCACCGCCAGCGCTATTTATGGCCTGCTTGCTCCAAGCTGCCTGGCCGCTCAGATAGCATAATCGCAGCAGCAGTGAAATAGTGTGCAGGTAATTTGAGTAGTTTTTCGACATCTAGTATGTGAGATTGAAGTCAATGCATTTATGAGAATTGGGTAAGTATATTAATCAAATGAAAATTTACTATTGAAATTTTCCATTTTACCTATTCAAATTAGGCGAGTCGGCTATTCCGCCAGATCATTTTAATAGGGTTTTAGAGACTGCTCGGAAATAATACTTATTCCCGATAGCTCAGGGGTACCGTGATCAGAAAACAATACCATCAAGGGCGGGGATATAGCTCAGTTGGTAGCGCGCTGGATTTGTATTCAGTTGGCCGCTGTCAGCGTGAGTTCGATCCCAGGTTCGGCGGAAACTTATTTCACAGAGTCAACTTGTGTGCAGACTCTCTTCGGTGTCCGAACCTCCCCCCGTGTACACTACATTGGGTGTGCACGTTAAAGATCCCACGATTGACAAAAGGGTCTTTCCTGGCAAAATTGCTTAGGCACAGTTAATAATTGTCTACCTATACCCGTGTGACTTGGAATAATAGGCCGTGAAAGGTAAATATGCGCCGAAATGGCTGCAATCTACTGGCCGTATAAAATTTCATCTCACACGGCATCACTGCAGAGCGCCTAGAACTGTACCCACGGAATATGCGCGATATAAGACTCATTGATTGATTGATTGATTGAAATTTTCCCTTGACAAAGGGGCACAACTCTTCTGCAGCCCAAGAAGAAGAAAAAGACAACAGAGTCATTGCCATACATTTTCTGTTGTTAAATGCGTAACTGTAGCTTCTGTTGAGCGTTAGTAGCTTAACTGTTCTTTTTTTCCAGCTGGAGGTATCCTGTCGCCAAGAAATTGTGCGCCGTGCCATCAAATTCTGTCATACCCAGGCAGGCAAAAAGAAGGGCGAAGGGTGAGTAAAAATGGAAGTATTGTGTGGAACAGACATGCATATTGGGTCACACTAGCTGTAGCGTATACACACACAGAGACACCACATGCACACAAAGACAGGCACACACTCGTGCATGCGCACATATACTCACACTCGTATGTGCATACACGCCTTCATTCGCAAACATACACACACTTGCATGTGTCTGTGCGCACGCATGCACACACACACACACACACACACACAGGCACATGCACACGCACACACACACACACACACACACACACACACAAGCATGCACACACGCACACAAACACACTCACACACACACTCATGCTCATAAACACACACTCATGTTCACAAACACGCAGGTTAGGGGGAGTCCCATATTGGTTGGGACGAGAAAGAATTGACCCGATGCTCCCCAGCATGTCGTAAGAGGCGACTAACGGATTCTGTTTCTCCTTTTACCCTTGTTAAGTGTTTCTTGTATAGAATATAGTCAATTTTTGTAAAGATTTTAGTCAAGCAGTATGTAAGAAATGTTAAGTCCTTTGTACTGGAAACTTGCATTCTCCCAGTAAGGTCATATATTGTACTACGTTGCAAGCCCCTGGAGCAAATTTTTGATTAGTGCTTTTGTGAACAAGAAACAATTGACAAGTGGCTCTATCCCATCTTCCCCCTTTCCCCGTCGCGATATAACCCTTCGTGGTTGAAAACGACGTTAAACACCAAATAAAGAAAAACACACACACCAATATATGCCCATGCCTATGCACACTCTCTCCTCCTCTCTCTCTCCCTCCCTCCCCTCATCCCACCCCTCACCTGTACCCCTTTCTCCCTCTTTTCCCACCAACCTCACCATACATCTCTCACCACACCAGGTCAGAGAAGGAGTGGCTGAAAGCAGAGAAGCAGCTCGGCCCCCTGCAGGCCCACCTGGAGTCGCTGGACAGTGACACCATCCGGTCCTTCTTGCAGGCCGGGGAACCCAAGTTCAAGCAGTATGGGCTGCACTACGATCTCTCTTGTGGTGACCCTGAGAAGGTATGGAGAATGAATTGTTATTGGTTGTTCAGTTTTATATTTTGCTGGAGGTGTTGTTGGTGTGTGTGATAGCTTTTGCTGAGCTAGTGGTTAGCTCTGGAAGTGGGATGATACTTCTTGTGTTGATGGACCTGAAGTCTTGTTCATAAAATCCCCAGATTGCATGATTCTGCATTATTGTTCCCAGAATGTTCCTGGGGGAGGGGGGAGGGGGTTGTTGGGGTAGATGAGAAGGAAGGTGCAGGGTAGAGCATACTTTCAGATGTGTTTTGCAATGTTAGGATCTCATGCCTGAAGAAGATCATTTTTGGTTGGCAGGGCCCTAGCCAAGAAAAAATCCCTGATCCCTGGCACAGGTGTTTTTGGAGTGATGAGAAATCCGAAGCTAAAAATGTTGTTGTGTGCAGGTGGGTCAGTTGCTGGTGCTGATGGTGGTGGAAGGACAACCGCTGGAGTTGGTGGAGGACCTGCTGACAGTGGCTCCCCCTGTAGGAGTGTCTGTCGCTGACGTTCTGCACAAGGCTCTCCGCCGCATTGTCGCTGCTCTCAGGTGGGTGGATCTGTGGTTGGGACATCGGGGAAAAACTTTGTGTTCTGTAGCTTGTAACTGTCTTATCAACTGTTTCTTAGTATTGCTTGCAAACCAGAAGCTTCTATATTTTCTGTAGCTTGTAACTGTCTTGTCAGCTGTTTCTGAGTATTGCTTGCAAACCAGAAGCTTCTATATTTTCTGTAGCTTGTAACTGTCTTAATTGTCAGATGTTTCTGAGTATTGCTTGCAAACCAGAAGCTTCTATATTTTCTGTAGCTTGTAACTGTCTTGTCAGCTGTTTCTGAGTATTGCTTGCAAACCAGAAGCTTCTATATTTTCTGTAGCTTGTAACTGTCTTGTCAGCTGTTTCTGAGTATTGCTTGCAAACCAGAAGCTGTTTATTGTTGTAGGCCTTGTACTGTTCCCTCATCCCAAATGCCAATCCTGCCTGGCTCTTTTTAATTACAAAATATACAGTGTGGTCAAATCAACATGGTACTGTAGTCATGGTGTTTATTTTTCTTCATCTCTTCTTTTTGTTATACTGAGGTTTGAGCATTGAAACAGAATACGCTGTGTGAATAGAATACATTGTACAACTTTACTGTTTGCAGAGGGGAAGAGGAGGAGGAAGATCACAAGATCTACGACCCTTTACAGAGGCTGGAGCAGATTCTGGAGAATGTTCAGGAACATATAGAAAACGAGTAAGTTTTCCTTAAACTTTTTTCTGTGTTCAAATTGTTTCATGTTATGCTTCTGAGAGCTGCTATCTGAACATATAAAGTAGAAGATGGATATGAGGAAAGTTTGAGAATGTTTAAAAAATAATACTAAGATTATTTGGAAAATATGCTTTATTTGTGATAATGTATTTGAAAACACTGGAGTAAAGCCGGCTCAGCTTAGTTTGCAGCTTCAGAAAAAAAAGCAGAGGAGTAGTTTATATCTTGTAAATTGTCTGCTGTGTTGATAGTCATTGAGATACGTGTTATCCGTTGTGTGTGTCCCAGGGGAGAGTTAGCAGGACGGAAAGATGTGTTTGAGGTGCTCCACCCTTACGTCAGCGACAGCACTGTCAGCATGCAGCAGAGATCGGCTGTCCTGGAAATCTTAGAAAAGGTGAGCTTGGCCAAGTCATTGTCTGCCTTTTGATGGACTGGTCCCGTCAAGTCCAAGTACATCAATCACTGTTGCTTTTCTGAGAAAAAAATTGCAAGGGATCTGAAAAGTAGTCTGTTCTGAACCTAGGTTTTAAGCAACTCAAAGTAAGTGGGGATATGGGAGTACAGTGGGACCCCCCATTAAACAATATAGAAAAAAAATAGAAAAAAAGTTAGGACCCTGCTTTCTTAGATTTGTTGTTCATAACCTCTAAATTTATTCTCATTTTTGGACTCCCTCTCTTTTCAGACTCGTGGAGGTCTCAGAAGGGGGTTCCACTGTAGCACAGGGAGCTCTTTTCACCACTCTTGTTTGTTTGGTTGTTCGTTCATGGGCTGAAACTCTCACGGCTTTTACATGTATGACTGTTTTTACCCCGCCATTTAGGCAGCCATACTCCGCTTTCGGAGGAAGCATGCTGGGTATTTTCGTGTTTCTATAACCCACCGAACTTCTGACATGGATTACAGGATTTTTTCGTTGCGCACTTGGTCTTGTGCTTGCGTGTACACACGGGGGGTGTTCGGACACCGAGGAGAGTCTGCACACAAAGTTGACTCTGAGAAATAAATCTCTCGCCGAACGTGGGGACGAACTCACACTGACAGTGGCCAACTGAATACAAATCCAGCGCACTACCGACTGAGCTACATCCCCGCCCTTCACCACTCTGAAGTTCTACTTGTTTAAGAGTGGATAGTTTTTTTTTTAAAAACCAGGTTCTGATTGTGATAATCTCTTAGAGAGCCACTAGTGCTAGATATCTACAGCTTGTTTTTTTTCCTGATTCTCTTTAAAGTTTACAGCTTGGACAATTATACCCAATCTCTTGTTGAAAAATTGAGTGTACACAAACTAACCTCTGCCAGACACTTCACCTGGTACCTTTTAAGAATAGAAAGAGTTTTATTGGCCAAGGTTTGGAATTCATCCTGATGTAGAACAGAAGGTATCGGCTAAAATCATGCAAACTGAGATAACCAAGCCTGCATGATGACTGCCTTTGGTTCTGACGGGCGCAGTGGCGTGGTGGTAAGATGTCGGCCTCCTAATCGGGAGGTCGTGAGTTCGAATCCCGGTCGCTGCTGCCTGGTGGGTTAAGAGTGGAGATTTTTCCAATCTCCCAGGTCAACTTATGTGCAGACCTGCTAGTGACTTAACCCCCTTCGTGTGTACACGCAAGCACAAGACCAAGTGCGCACGGAAAAGATCCTGTAATCCATGTCAGAGTTCGGTGGGTTATGGAAACACAAAAATACCCAGCATGCCTACTCAACAAAAGCGGAGTGAAGCTGACTATGCTCTCAGAGTATAGTGTGGGTAACCCAAATGAGCAAACGAGCTTACACGTAACCAGAAAATTCTGGAACGCTGAAGAAGAAGGTTCTGGTCCGGCTTTGAACACCAGAGAATGTTGCTGTTACAGACTGTGGGCCTTGGTGGAGAACATGCCTCCATCCTGCTGTTCTGCAAGACATCACACATGGTGAAACCAGTGTGGGGGGAGGTGGCGCTAAAGGAGGAAGAGCTAAACAAAGAGGAGGGCAGACGTGCGCTCTTCTCCCAGTTGCTAGCGGCAACCAAACTGGCGTCAGGATACAATGCTCTATGCCAGCTGCTGAGACTGTGGCCGGAGTTTACTTCTCAGTCAGTTTGTCGTGCTTGTGTGTGTGTGTGTGTGTGTGTGCGTGTGTGTGTGTATGCGTGTGTGTGCTGTGCATGTGTATGTGGTGTGTTTGTGTGTGTATATCTGTGTAAGATTGAGTGAGAGGGTGTGTATGTCAGGGTGTGGTTTCGTTTGTTACCTTATTCGTTTGCATATTCTAGAGTAGATAATCCCGGAGGAAAAGAAGATTGCAACCTTATCATGTCCATTTTATTTCTAATAACCCAGTTTTATGCTCATGTATGGCAAAGTTTTCCGTTTGAATATATCAGCATGGAAACGAGCAATGTTATTGATATTTTTCAAAGAGTAAAGGTGTTGTGTGGAATTTCAGAGGCGAGGGAGAGAACCCGTGGACGCAGACGTTCAATGCAATGGCAGGATCCACCAACACAGCCACTGTTGCTCTTATTGACACTGTGCTGAGAGACCTGGGGGCTGCCGACTTTCCTCTCAACTTGGTGGTGAGTGTCTAATTCGATGACTTTTGCTCACTGATTTTCCACAATGTTATATTCTTTGATTTTATTGATTTCAGTGAGCATTCTAAGCAAAGGCTCATGACAACCTGACATTCTGGTGATATTAACAGATGATAAATGCTTCAGAATGAATGACACTGTAAGGGTTGTACAGGTAAAAAGGGTTAATCTGTTTATTAAAAGAGAGTTAACACAAATTTGGAACAATAACTTGTTTTTTGATTTAACAGCCGTAACTTGGCATATTACTAAAGTATGCTGCAGTTTAGTAGCCAGCTGTGCAAGTTTCAGATTCTGAGAACTGTGTGCTTGCTTTGTTCAGGATACAAAACTGGTCTTTGATGCATTGCTGCGTCATCAGCATCCTTTGGAAGGGGTCAAGGTCATTTTGAGGTCAAGTCACAAGAAACTGTATCCTTCCGCCGTCCTTGTACTCTCTGCAGAGGAGGAGGTGAGTTATGATGGATTTTGCGGATTGATTATATATGTGGCACGTCCTGTCACACATAGGCAAATAAATATAGGGGTACCAATGACACATTCTTTTCACATTTTGCCTCTCTTAATCCCAGCAAAGCTGGAGGTATCCCACAAACGCATTTTCATGCCGATAATACATGATAAAGAAGGATTCTTTGTGCCCGGCTACGAGCTACAGTTGAAGATGGAAGTTCACCAAAAATTGGGACCATACTAACAAAAATACGGTGGGTGCAATAGGCGCCCCCATTTTTTGAGCAAACGCCACCCAAGGCTGCTTTGGACGGGTAGAAATTCTGTAGTTTCCAAGACTTGGTGTGTGTGGTTGTTTAAGACTATGGATAAAGCTCGCGTAAGAAGATTACGTCACGGTCAAAAGTCTTTGACGTCAATTAATGCATCATGACGTCATGCCTCCCTGTAGTCTTTTTCTCTCGTGGTGTGTGTGTGTGTGTGTGTGTTCATTTTGTGCACATGTGTTAGTGTGTGTGTGTGTGTGTGTGTGTGTGTGTGTGTGTGTGTGTGTGTGTGTGTGTGGGTGTGCGTGCATGAGTCAGTACTCGTGTGTGTGTGTGTGTGTGTGTGTGTGTGTGTGTGTGTGTGTGTGTGTGTAAGAAAGACTGAGAGAGAGGGAGAAAGAGTGTGTGTGTGTGTGTGAATGTGTGTGTGCATGAGTTTGTGTGTATGTTTGTGTGTGTATGAGTGTGTATATGTGTTTGTTTGTAAAGGTGTGTGTGTCCGTCTGTCTATGTGCGTATTTGTTTGTTTGTTTGCTTAACGCCCAGCCGACCACGAAGGGCCATAATTATCAGGGCGGTGCTGCTTTGAGATATAACGTGCGCCACACACAAGACAGAAGTCGCAGCACAGGCTTCATGTCTCACCCATTCACATTATTCTGACACCGGACCAACCAGTCCTAGCACTAACCCCATAATGCCAGACGCCAGGCGGAGCAGCCACTAGATTGCCAATTTTAAAGTCTTAGGTATGACCCGGCCGGGGTTCGAACCCACGACCTCCCGATCACGGGGCGGACGCCTTACCATTAGGCCAACCGTGTATGTGCGTATGAGTGTGTGTTTTGTGTGTATGAGATTTGTGTGAGTCAATGTGTGTGTGTGTGTGTGTGTGTGTGTCTGTGTGTGTGTGTGTGTCTGTGGGTGTGTGCATGCGTACATGCGTGCGTACGTGTGTGTGTGTGTGTGTGTGTGTGTGTGTGTCTGTTTGTATAAGAGAGAAAGAGAGAGAGAGAGTGGGTGGGTGGGTGTGTGTTTGTGCGTGTGCGTAAGTGTATGTGTGTGTATGTGTGTTTGTTTGTAAAGGTGTGTATGTCCATCTGTCTATATGTGCGTATGGGGGGGTGTTTTGTGTGTATGAAGTGTGTGTGAGAGAGTGAGTGAGTGCGTGTGAGTGAGTGTGTATGTGTGTATGTGTGTATGTGTGTAACTTGGAGTGTGTGTGTGTGTGTTCGTGTGTGTGTGTGTTTGAGAGAGAGAGAGAGAGGAGAGGTTTGTCTTTCGCTGGGGTATGCAGTGCCTTGGCGTTGCACATCTACTTAATGTATTGTATTCTTTTTGCTGCTGCAAGCAGGAATAGATTTTCTCATGCCATCACAGGAATTTCTCAAGTTTTTCCCTCCAATGAGATATTCTGTGAATTCAGACCAGGAAAGATGGTAAAGGCAGCTTTCGAATTCAAATAAAATGTTGACATGAATGTTTCCACCCTCAAGATGAACCTGAGGCTAAAAAGAGGGCAGTAAAATCACAGGAAACATACCCAATCACATGCAAATGATTCAAAAGCCTTCACCTGTGGAATATGTATTCGTTCACACAGGTGGATGACCCTGACCTTGTGGACCTAGCACTGCGTCGCGAGCTGGCCCCTCAGCTGGTGTCGACACCTGTGTATGCTCTCATCATGAAAGCAGTGGTCAAGGCACAGACGCAGGGTGCGGCCGCCCCGCCTCATCTGCAGCTGGACACAGTGGTGGGTCAGCTTCAGGAAGCTGGACTTCAGGTATGAAACAACACGTTAAATCATGATAAGGATTGAATTTTTGTTCTACACTAGTTACCAGTGTTTAAAGACTGGTAAGGAGTGCAAAAAAGTGTATACTTTCTTCACGAGCTGTAGTTTGATTTGGACAGTGTGTTTTGTGCATTGATGGTCTAAAATTGCTGTATAGTGTATACTACATGCAGTTCCAGTGCTTTGTGTTCACTTTTGTAGATTGGAAGCTCTAATATCGTTTGAAGAAGAGGACTTCTGTAGTTTTATAGCATTAGGAATGAAACATTACTTCTGAATTTTACTGTCAGAACTACAGTTTTCAGTCTTTCTTCCTGTCATCTTCTTTTTTCCCCTTCTTCTATTTTTTCGGTATCAAAGTCAGTTTACCATATGCAAAACGCAGTAAATCAAAACGATTGATAATGAATGGCTGAGCCTTTCTTTTCATCGCGCTTCATTCTGTTTGTTTCAGGCGGAAGCACGAACTTTGATCCAACAGGCGCAGGCCTCTAAACCCCTGCTGCAGTCATTCGGCTCTGCCCTGGGTGCTATGGGTGGCTGGTTCAAATCCTGATTTCAACACCTCTCTTGCTAGATATGATATGCTGTTACCTGTTACTTTGTTGAGTTTGCAGAAGTGATGATAAGCTGCAAGACTTCAGATCCATGATTTTCCACTGTTTTGTTTTCTGGATTTGTTCCCCAGGAAGGAATAAGATTTGGTTGTGCTACAAGTACCTTTTGCTCAAGGATGTGTTTCTTTGTTTGGTTTGTTCATTTATGTCTTTGTGCTTTGTATTTTAGGATCATAATGAGTTGGCACTTTCAGTAAGATATATCGGTTTCATAGAGTTGCTATGGTTTCCAGCAGATTACTGTTGATCAGCGTAATTTATTTAGAGCCTGGATATTTATTGTTAGTAACACTATTATGTGAAGTTATGTAAAACTCAGCATGTGTTAACAGATTCGTTTGGAGATTCCCACCATTGTTTAGCCTAGCTGTATTTATCTTGACTATGTTTACCATGACTGCTTGGAGATGGAAGGAAGTTTAAACAGTTTTAATGCTCAAGAGCATAAATCAACATGCCAAATTGTTGTTTGGATTAATTGCTCACTCCAAGTGTCACGCATTTTCATCAAGAAAACACA
Source organism: Littorina saxatilis (assembly GCF_037325665.1). Lineage (NCBI taxonomy): Eukaryota > Metazoa > Mollusca > Gastropoda > Littorinimorpha > Littorinidae > Littorina > Littorina saxatilis. Next base: position 76,737,518 of record NC_090245.1, read on the forward strand.
CCTTTATCCACTTGAGTCTACCTAGAGACACACGCACATACTTTACTTGGACTTTCAATGTATTTTTGTGACTAGGCTTTGTGATGTTTTTTGACAGCAATATTTGCAGATCATGTGTTCAGTCTAGTCAGTTGCTTGATTTATATTAAGTTGAAATTCATGTTTGGGGTTATGTGTCTGTACTTTCAGAAAATATATGTAGGTATTAGATCTGCTGGCAGTGGGTTCACGTAATAAAAGCCGCTATGTATCTTTGTTTCTCCTACGTTCTTACCAGTTCCATTTAACTTTGCATACCATGCTAATAACTCAGTAAAAAACTTTATACCATCAAGCTTATACCTCTATGTGGCATAGCCCGGTAAGTGTGCTATCTCCTATAGCCCGGGCGTTTCCCGTCACCGGTATGGGTACCTCTAATAACCCATAGCCCGGTGACGTCATAGCGGTATTCCCCTGCGCATGGGCAGGCGGTAAGCCTATCATAAAACTCTTACTGACAAGCACAGTAGACGTGTGTTCAGTGGCCTCTCGCTAATAAAGGAAAAATATTCGCTCAGTTGCTGATGTGTGGGACTTTTGAGATGCTGCCCTCACCAGTTTGAAGCCTCTTCTTCTTTGGGTCAGACAGTGTCGTTCGTATGATAGGCTTACCGCCTGCCCATGCGCAGGGGAATACCGCTATGACGTCACCGGGCTATGAGTTATTAGAGGTACCCATCCCGGTGGCGGGAAACGCCCGGGCAAAAGGAGATAGCACACTTACCGGGCTATGCCACATACAGGTATAAGCTTGATGGTATAAAGTTTTTTACTGAGTTATTAGCATGGTATGCAAAGTTAAATGGAACTGGTAAGTACTTGTAGAAAGAGAGATTAATAAAAAATCTCTACATTGTATTACATGTATTCATTAATATGATTTGGGAAAGTTTAGAAGTAATTTTTCATGGTGTTAACTTATTTTGTAACTTATTTTGTGTCAATCCTTTTCTTTGACTTTTTACTGCGATAGGGGGTTAAATAGTGTGTTCAGCTTTGCTTTTTACAGCGATGTAAGGTCTACAAAAACTAAGTTGTGAACTCCACATCAGTGTTAGATACCTCGCTGTATGTTTTCTCTTGCTCACAAGCAAGAAATGTTTATTTGTATCTGTCAGCGTCGTGGGAGGGAGGGAGTTGTACGCTCAAGGGTACACGTAAAGCAGTTATTTATCTTGTTATAGTTCTCGATGATCAAGTTCAAGGCTGTACATTTACTGCAAACAAGAGAATGGGTGAAGACAGGATTCTGCTTCGAGTAACAAATTTGCCGAGTGATCCAGTGTATTTTCTTTTTGATTATACTAATTTGACTGGCCATTGGTACCTGTCATGTGAAGTCCCTATGATGAGATGACACCTTTAAGTGAAGGACACCTACGTCCAAATGGATTACTAATTTGATTTAATTAAGCAAGTTGTCCTTTTGATACAAAGACATTTAATACAAAGGGACACTTTTGTGGGGTTTCCAAGAGTGTCTTTGCATGCCAGGTATCACTGTTTCAATCTGAACCTATCTTTTCTGGCGCGTTTGTGTTTAAAATATTTCCACATTGTTGGTCTTCCCAGAAAAGAATTATGCTCACGTGTTTGCTGTTACTGGTGGAGGTATGTATTTAGTGAACAAGTTGATATTAGAGCTTTGTTGATATGGCAATGGTGTATGTCCTTGTCACAGGGTTTGTTTATGCGATAAAACATTTCATTGTTGACGGTACTAACAGGGTGATCTCTTAAACACTATGCATGAGCACTGGAATGTTGAATGCAAGCTTGTTGAAGCTTGAATGCAATAAATTATTGGTAAAAGTAAACTGACCATTCAGTTGTTTGTGTGAGAAACTGTGTTACTTGTCTCTAGGTCTGACCAAATGTATGGTTTATTTAAATGCCAACATTTGCAACATTCACAGCCAGAAATACTTTCTGTGACATCCTCATTTAATCAACAGAAACTGGTGTAATTCAGTTTCTATATTTTAACTCTTCTTTATATACGAACTACATAATATACCCTCATACTGTACACACAACCTGATAGACGTTTTCTGGAAATAACAGCAGTCCGGTAGAGTAAGAGCCCCTTTACCTCGGACACGCTTTTCACAACATCTGGAGCATGTTCCACGCTGCCGATCGGCTGTAACCTGCGATCGGTACGAACAACTAACTATGATGTGTATGCTATGATATGCTGCATGCGCTAAATATCTTTTGAAAAAATAATCATCTGAGCCATGAATCTCCACCAATGGCTTGCTGATCACTGGAAGTGTTCGCTGAGCAAAAGTTTTCCTAAACTTACGTCACCTCAAGCCAAACCCATGTGACCTTGATCAAAACACGTTGTTGGGGCCAAACCCATGTGACCTTGATCAAAACACGTTGTGAGGCAAATACTATGTTCCCACTACAACAACAACAGTACCCACTACAACAACAACAGTAACCACAACAACAACAGTACCCACAACAACAACAACAGTACCCACAACAACAGTACCCACAACAACAGTAACCATAACAACAACTACAACAGTACCCACAACAACAACAACAGTACCCACAACAACAGTAACCACAACTACAACAACAGTACCCACAACAATAACAACAGTACCCACAATAACAACCACAGTACCCACTGCAACAACATGAGTACCCACAACAACAACAACAGTACCCACAATAACAACCACAGTACCCACAACAACAACAGTACCCACTACAACAACAGTACCCACAACAACAACAGTACCCACAACAACCACAGTACCCACAACAACAACAGTACCCACAACAACAACAACAGTACCCACAATAACAACAGTACCCACAACAACAACAACAGTACCCACAACAACCACAGTACCCACAACAACAACAGTGCCCACAACATCAACAACAACAGTACCCACTACAATAACAGTACCCACAACAACGACAACAGTACCCACAACAACAACAACAGTAACCACAATAACCACAGTACCGTACCACTACAACAACAACAGTACCCACAACAACAACAACAGTACCCACAACAACAACAACAGTACCCACAATAACAACAGTACCCACAACAACAACCACAGTACCCAAAACAACCACAGTACCCACAACAACAACAGTACCCACAACAACAACAGTACCCACAACAACAACCACAGTACCCACTACAACAACAACAGTACCCACAACAACAACGACAGTACCCACAACAACAACAGTACCCACAACAACAACAACAGTACCCACAATAACAACAGTACCCACAACAACAACAGTACTCACAACAACAACAACAGTACCCACAATAACAACAGTACCCACAACAACAACAGTACTCACAACAACAACAGTACCCACAACAACAACCACAGTACCCAAAACAACCACAGTACCCAAAACAACCACAGTACCCACAACAACAACAGTAACCACAACAACAACAGTACCCACAACAACAACAGTACCCATAACAACAACCACAGTACCCACAACAACAACAACAGTACCCACAACAACAACCACAGTACCCACAACAACAACAACAGTACCCACAACAACAACCACAGTACCCACTACAATAACAGTACCCACAACAACGACAACAGTACCCATAACAACCACAGTACCCACAACAACAACAGTACCCACAACAACAACAACAGTACCCACAACAACAACCACAGTACCCACAACAACAACAGTACCCACAACAACAACAACAGTACCCACAATAACAACAGTACCCACAACAACAACAGTACTCACAACAACAACAACAGTACCCACAATAACAACAGTACCCACAACAACAACAGTACTCACAACAACAACAGTACCCACAACAACAACCACAGTACCCAAAACAACCACAGTACCCAAAACAACCACAGTACCCACAACAACAACAGTAACCACAACAACAACAGTACCCACAACAACAACAGTACCCATAACAACAACCACAGTACCCACAACAACAACAACAGTACCCACAACAACAACCACAGTACCCACAACAACAACAACAGTACCCACAACAACAACCACAGTACCCACTACAATAACAGTACCCACAACAACGACAACAGTACCCATAACAACCACAGTACCCACAACAACAACAGTACCCACAACAACAACAACAGTACCCACAACAACAACAGTACCCACAACAACAACCACAGTACCCACAACAACAACCACAGTACCCATAACAACCACAGTACCCACAACAACAACAGTACCCACAACAACAACAACAGTACCCACTACAACAACAACAGTACCCACAACAACAACCACAGTACCCACAACAACAACCACAGTACCCACAACAACAACCACAGTACCCACTACAACAACAACAGTACCCACTACAACAACAACAGTACCCACTACAACAACGACAGTACCAACAACAACAACAACAGTACCCACAACAACAACAACAGTACCCACTACAACAACAACAGTACCCACAACAACAACAACAGTACCCACTACAACGACAACAGTACCCACTACAACAACAACAGTACCCACTACAACAACAACAGTACCCACAACAACAACCACAGTACCCACAACAACAACCACAGTACCCACAACAACAACCACAGTACCCACAACAACAACCACAGTACCCACTACAACAACAACAGTACCCACTACAACAACAACAGTACCCACTACAACAACAACAGTACCCACAACAACAACCACAGTACCCACTACAACAACAGTACCCACTACAACAACAACAGTACCCACAACAACAACAGTACTCACAACAACAACAACAGTAACCACAACAACAGTACCCACTACAACAACAACAGTACCAACAACAACAACAGTACTCACAACAACAACCACAGTACCCACTACAACAACAACAGTACCCACTACAACAACAGCAGTACCCACTACAACAACAGTACCCACTACAACAACAACAGTACCCACAACAACAACAGTACTCACAACAACAACAACAGTAACCACAACAACAGTACCCACAACAACAACAGTACTCACTACAACAACAGCAGTACCCACTACAACAACAGTACCCACTACAACAACAACAGTACCCACAACAACAACAGTACTCACAACAACAACAACAGTAACCACAACAACAGTACCCACTACAACAACAACAGTACCAACAACAACAACAGTACTCACAACAACAACAGTACTCACAACAACAACAACAGTAACCACAACAACAGTACCCACTACAACAACAACAGTACCCACTACAACAACAACAGTACCCACAACAACAACAGTACTCACAACAACAACAGTACCCATAACAACAATACCCACTACAACAACAGTACTCACAACAACAACAGTACCCACAACAACAACCACAGTACCCAAAACAACCACAGTACCCAAAACAACCACAGTACCCACAACAACAACAACAGTACCCACAACAACAACAGTACCCACAACAACAACAGTACCCACAACAACAACATCAACAACAACAGTACCCACAACAACAACAACAGTACCCACAACAACAACAGTACCCACAACAACAACATCAACAACAACAGTACCCACAACAACAACAACAGTACCCACAACAACAACAGTACCCACAACAACAACCACAGTACCCACTACAACAACAAGAGTACCCACAACAACAACAACAGTACCCACAACAACAACAGTACCCACAACAACAAGAGTACCCACAACAACAGTACCCACAACAACAACAGTACCCACAACAACAAGAGTACCCACAACAACAGTACCCACTACAACAACAAGAGTACCCACAACAACAACAACAGTACCCACAACAACAACAGTACCCACAACAACAACAGTACCCACAACAACAAGAGTACCCACAACAACAACAGTACTCACAACAACAACATCAACAACAACAGTACCCACAACAACAACAGTACCCACAACAACAACAGTACCCACAACAACAACAGTACCCACAACAACAACATCAACAACAACAGTACCCACAACAACAAGAGTACCCACAACAACAACAACAGTGCCCACAACATCAACAACAACAGTACCCACTACAATAACAGTACCCACAACAACGACAACAGTACCCATAACAACCACAGTACCCACAACAACAACAACAGTACCCACTACAACAACAGTACCCACAACAACAACAGTACCCACAACAACAACAACAGTACCCACAACAACGACAACAGTAACCACAGTACCCACAACAACAACAGTACCCACAACAACAGTACCCACTACAACGACAACAGTACCCACAACAACAACAGTACCCACTACAACAACAACAGTACCCACTACAACAACAGTACCCACTACAACGACAGTAACCACAACAACAACAACAGTACCCACAACAATAACAACAACAGTAACCACAATAACCACAGTACCGTACCACTACAACAACAACAGTACCCACTACAACGACAACAGTACCCACAACAACAACAACAGTAACCACAACAACCACAGTACCCACTACAACGACAGTACTCACAACAACAACAGTACCCACTACAACGACAGTACCCACAACAACAACAACAGTACCCACTACAACAACAACAGTACCAACAACAACAACAGTACTCACAACAACAACAGTACCCATAACAACAATACCCACAACAACAACAATACCCACAACAACAACAACAGTATCCTCAACAACATCAACAACAACAACAATCAATCAACCAATCAATATGAGGCTTATATATCGCGCGTATTCCGTGGGTATACAGTTCTAAGCGCAGGGATTTTTATTTTTATTTTTTTTATGCAATTTATATCGCGCACATATTCAAGGCGCAGGGATTTATTTATGCCGTGTGAGATGGAATTTTTTTACACAATACATTACGCATTCACATCGGCCAGCAGATCGCAGCCATGCATTTCGGCGCATATCCTACTTTTCACGGCCTATTATTCCAAGTCACATGGGTATTTTGGTGGACATTTTTATCTATGCCTATACAATTTTGCCAGGAAAGACCCTTTTGTCAATCGTGGGATCTTTAACGTGCACACCCCAACAACAACAACAAGAGTACCCACAACTGAGCCCACAAAACCCACGATGATCACAAATATAACAACACTAACACCTCGAGCAAGAGATTTAACCACAAAAGCGCCCACGTTGAAGAATTCAGCAACACCGCCCCCCAACACAACAGCAGATTTAGAACAACCAGGTCCAAACCCTTGACTACATAACGCACACTGAAGGGACATACACTGGTGACACTCGCTCCCTTAGCAACAAAGCCAAGAACAGCTGCTTCATCAACAGACTCACTGAAGACTACAACAAGAAACTCTGTAACATTTAATTCGACAAACACACATTTTCCTACGATGTCTTCGCCCTTCACCGTATCTTCACCAGCAGTTAAAAAAGAAACCTCGTCAGAGCACACTATAAACCATAATTCAAGAATGTGTACAAGCTCCGGAACGACCAAATCCACGGCGCTGCCGTGGTTACCCGACGTGTCAATCTCGTCTGGTTCAAAAAGTAGGTATTTTTTTCTTATCCTTCTTCAAAAAATGTTTCATTCAGGCAAAGTTGTTTACATTTTGTCATGAGATGCGCAGATATAAAGGACATGATCCGCATGATGAGTCCAGAGTTTTTAACTTTGTCTTGTCTGTTTCTTCCATTCTTGTCTTATTTCGAGATGGTCTTGCGGCGAAACTTGTGTGGTTACTGTTCATTCGGTGAAAAGCATACCAAGAGGGGTACCACTTTTTTCCGTTTTTTAGTGGGTGGCAGTGGCGTGGTGGTAAGACGTCGGCCTCCTAATCGGGAGGTCGTGAGTTCGAATCCCGGTCGCTGCCGCCTGGTGGGTTAAGAGTGGAGATTTTTCCGATCTCCCAGGTCAACTTATGTGCAGACCTGCTAGTGACTTTACCCCCTTCGTGTGTACACGCAAGCACAAGACCACGTGCGCACGGAAAAGATCCTGTAATCCATGTCAGAGTTCGGTGGGTTATGGAAACACGAAAATACCCAGCATGCCTACTTAACGAAAGCGGAGTGAGCTGACTATGCTCTCAGAGTTATAAATGGGCAAACGAGCTCACACGTAACCAGACAAATTCTGGAACGCTGAAGAAGAAAGAAGAAGTGGGTGGCTGCATGAATGAGTGAAAATGATCATGAATGAGTAAGTCTGCCTGCAGTCAACCAATCGTTTACTAACTCATTTAGTTACAGGAATGAGGTCTTTTTTTCTTTTTTTTTTTGGATGGGGGGGGGGGGGGGGGGGATCCGCGCTTAATACGTGGTTTTTTTCTCTCAATCTAAGCACATAAAATAGCCCAAATGTGATGTACAACTTACAGAAATGTCTCAGCTTCAGGTGGCCTCCCTCTTGAACCCAGTAAGCTTTGACATTTCTATTCCAGTCCCATCCCTGCAATACGCTTGTTTCCGCCACTCACTTCGACGCTTGCTAAATCAGTCAGCCAGTAGTTCATTTACTTGGTTTAAACATGATTATATTCAGATAACATAGGGTGGCATGCAAAAGATAAACTTAAGACCACAAAACAAGTTATGCTTATATTAAGTGTGGTGATGTATTTACATCTTCACAGAAGACGTCTTGTACAGGTGCAGTCAAGGTCAAAGAAATGCTTACACCCTTGACACAATCAGATCAAAATAACGAATGTACCTAACAATCTAAAGCAAAGTGGAGAAGAAAGGGAAGATATTGGGACGTTAGAGTGCAACAACAATGTCCTTTTCTTGAATGGACCAAACCCAGCTCAGCGGAGATTCATTGCTGAGGGCTCCAAAGGGGGGGGGGGGGGTATCATCACGATCACGGGAAGGGAAATTTTAGCTTTCACGATCACAGTTACCTTGATTTTTGTTTTCACGATCACAAACACCTTGACGAATAGAGGATCATAGAGTGATACAGCTGTGAAAAATGTACGTTGAAAATAAAATGCTTTGTAATAATGCCCATCACGATCACGAACACAAATGACGATCACGATCACGAGACTTGATTTTTTTGTCATCACGGATCACGGGCAAAGTCCCATCACGATCACAGAAATGGAAATTTCGGCAATCACGGTCACAGAAAGGTCAAAAAACGCCAATCACGATCACGATTTTAAACCCTTTGGGGCCCTCATTGCTCGTTTTGCTGCTGTTCTGGTTGTCAGGATCTGCAGAATTCTAGAAAGATCAAGGCAGAATTCTTGCAACAATATCAATTTTGGAAGATTTGGTTGGCCCTAGTGACCATATTGCAGCTATCCATGATCAACTCTCACTATTGACGCGGTACGCCAAATTCCAAACCCAAGTCCATGTTTGTTGGATTTTCTTCCCAACTACTGGTGGTGGATACGAAATAGACGATGTTTGGAAATAACGCTGTCGGTGTTTGATGGGTTTGGGAAGAGTTGTATTCTATGAATGTGAGGCAAGATTAGCTTCCAGTTCAGTTTCAGTTGGTGTCTCGGTAAATACTGAGATGCAATCTGCATGTTTGTTTAATGAAAAAGTATGACATCGAGCGGACACTGCATAAAAGGCCTTTTACTTTTAAAATACAAACAAACAGACACACAAAAAACATGCTCCACTTGGCATTCACCCTGAGCTGTTTATATACCGCTTAGCTTACCTCGCTTTTAAGGGACACAACTCTTCCTCAATCCATGAAATCCGCGACAAAGTTAATTCCGGAATTCGTCTATTACGGTGTAACAAGGTGTTGGGCACGAAAACAAGCGTATCGCTTCAAGGGCTAGCGACTGCCCACTACGCATCTGCGCACCTATCAGTCCGCAACGACTGGAT
>NC_090245.1:76747654-76752654 GCF_037325665.1 Littorina saxatilis
TCCGCAACGACTGGATATCAAGTGGGCCCGCTGATTAGCTTAATGACATAATCTGTGAATGAACGTGTTGCTTGAGATACATGCTAGATTACCGTCGACCTTTCTATTTGGGTCATGGCACGGTAATTATGATTGAGACACGTTCCCTGTCAAAATGAGGACAGATGTGTATCTATCTGAACCTCTATACTACTGTATCTGTACTTCTGTGGTGTGGATATTTAATATTGTTCTTCTTTCTTCTTGAGGGCTTTTAAACATCGTTGTTAATTTTAAACACTGACACACACAACAAGTTGTTTTATTTTGTGAGATGGAGCTGAACTTTCTAATGTTGGGATTTATGCTGCTTTCGATTTTGTCAAGTAAGCCTTTCGCCAACGCTTTCAGCTTGTCTGTGCTTCTCCTCCTTCTTCTTTTTCTTCCTTCTGTGCGTGTGTGTGTGTGTGTGTCTGTCAGTGTGTGTGTGTGTGTGTCTGTGTGTGTGTGTGTACTTTTGTTGTTGTGTGTACTGTTGTTGGTGTAGTGGGTACTGCAGTTGTTGATGTGGGTACTGTTATTATTGTTGTGGGTACTGCAGTTGTGGTTGGTACTGTCGTTGTTGTTGTTGTGGTTGTGGTTGTGTGTGTGTGTGTGTGTGTGTGTGTGTGTGTGTGTGTGTGTGTGTCAGTGTGTGTGTGTCAGTGTGTGTGTGTGTGTGTGTGTCTGTCAGTGTGTGTGTGTGCGTGTATGTGGGTGTGTACGTCAGTGTGTTTGTGTGTGTGTGTGTGTGGGTGTGTCCGTCCGTCCGTCTGTCTTAGTGTGCATGTGTGGCTGCCCATCTGCACTCTACTTTTATTCCTTTAACTCTAAGTGTCATTCGGCCATTCAGTCACCAGTCAGTTTATATATATATATATATACGTGTTTCTGTCGCTCGCTCACTTTTAGCTTCTGTAATGGCGACTGACCCGCTGAGAATAGAAAGCGATGACTCTTTGTAGATGGTTTTTGTGTGTCAATCAAATGATAAATCTTATCGCTTTGGGTTTGTTGTTTTTCTCAGGCGACACACAAGCCACGACAGCAAGCCAGAATGGAGGTGTCACGGGATCTACACAGAACAACACCATCCAGTCTGCATCGTCCTCACACAGCACTGCCCATGACCAAACGGGATCAGCTATGTCGAGTTCGGTCACTGCGACTGTCAGCCCTGTTCATCTGCCTGCAAAATCAACACCAGCGAACGCTTCGAAGTCAACAACTTCCAGTCTGAGCAGCCTTCTTTTGAGCAGTACTTCCGACAGCAATCCTACAAGCACGGTAGCCGGTGTTTCCCAAACTCACACACCAGTGGGAACGACATCCATGGACACGAGTAAGCAGGGACATTCTGGTGAAAGCACAACTACTTTCAAAACGCCCAAATCGTCAGGAAAGTCGTGGTTTGAAGCTCACCGGGACACCACCATCATCATCGGCATCACTGGTGGCTCTGTCCTTCTTGTCGTCATCGTCGTTGTCGTTGCCGTCGTGTGCACTTACCTCAAAAAAGATAAGCCATCTCCCAAACCCCAGCGTGACTCGTACAGTGACGTGGCTCTTCCCAAGTCCTTGGCGAAACTTTACGACGGCAAGGAAAGTTTTCGTGACTTTGCTTTTTTCAGGGATAACTATGGCAAAGAGAATGGTATGAATGGAATCCAGAACGCTAAGATGCCCCGATACGATTCATATGAGATGCAACAGTTCCAGTCTTTAGGACGGTGTTCGAGGTTGTACGAAGGTACTCCCGAAGAGCAGCAGGCTTCAACAGAGCATTTGTACGACTACTACAACACTCTCAGTATCAAAGAGGGACGAAGCCGTCATGATCATGATTATAGGATCGGTAACGGATTGTACAGAAGTCGTTATAGTGACCATTTTGAAGGAAGCAGGGATAGTATAAATAGCCAGAGTATAGATTTTGTCGACGGTCGTCATCCTTATAGCCCAGAACCTTTCGCATTCAATAACCCTAGTTTTCTTGGCGAACAGAGCTACCATGGTAGCCGTGGCAATGCTACAGCAAGCAGGATGAACACAGATCGTTTACACAGAGATCATCCCCACATGTTCCGTCACGAACACACTTCAACCTACAATGGCTTCCCATACGAACGATACTCCCACGGTCGCCATTTTAAAGCAAAAAGGCCGAACGGCGGTGGCGACAACCACTTGAATGCTGTTGACGGGATAACCAGAGGTCGAGGTCTGCACGATCAACACAGACTCAGTCACGTGTCTGCCTCACCTTACAACGGTCCTGGCTTCCCTGACGAACGAGATTTCCCTGGTCGCCATATTGAAAGTCAGAGGATGAACAGAACTGGCGACCGAAACAGGGGCAGCTACTATGTCACAGACGAAGAGAGTTTACCCTACATGTCGAGGTCAGTGAAAGGGGTGGAAGAGGAGAGAAGGAGAAGGACAAGGTTTGAAGGCGATGTGGTTGAAGTCTTGACTGCTTTCAGAGGTGGTGGTGATGACGAGAACATTGCTCTGGACCCGAAGATGGAGCCTGGTGTGGTCATCATCTACACAGGCCAGTATCATGCCTAGTACTGGATCACGAGAGGGGCCCGGTAGCTCAGTTGGTAAACTTGTGATCCGCTGGTCACGAATTCAAATCCGGACACGGTTCGACTTTATGTACAGTCTCAGAGACGGTATCCACGTCCCACCCCCGTGTCACATCTTTGGCACGCAAAAGACCTCGGTCAGTCTGCCTTGAGGGCAAGAGGTTGATGACACCTGAACACACCCACACCTGGGTAGCGTGACTCTGTTGCTGCTCGCTTTCCAAGAAAGTAATGAAAATGAAAGTGACGAAGATGAATGTCACCGAAAAGAATGGCGGAGAGAAGGAGTGACAATGGTATAACCACTCCCACTTGGACACATAGCAAAGATAACAACAGTCGGGTGTGTGTGTGTGTGTGTGTGTGTGTGTGTGTGTGTGTGTGTGTGTGTGTACCTTGTTTTATGCCTTTTGTTCTTTATGCTACTCTTACACTGTGCCGAATTGCCCTTGCGAATAGAATTTTCCAATAATTCACAATGATCGGGACATGGTCGCAAGACATTCGTAAATGTTCTTAACCATTCGCCATCATTCGTCTCTTGTTTTGAACATAGCAACATGTTCCTAATATTCGCAAAGAAGTCATATTCTTAACTTTTTTGCAACGTACTTGTAAGATTTCGCAAGACATTCGTAATCATCGCAATGTATTCGTAACGCTCGCAAGGCATTCGCAACCATTCGTTATGCCTGTCTCACACTGTGCTGAATATCCTTGCGAACATTCGTAATCATCGCAATGTATTCGTCAGGCTCGCAAGGCATTCGCAAACATTCGTTATGCCTGTCTTACAGTGTGCCGAATATCCTTGCGAATATAGATTCGTATGCATTCGCAATGATCAGTAGACATTCGCAAGCACTCGCAACCATTCGTAAGACATTCGCAAGGATTCGTAAGGCTTCGAATGGTCAATATTTTTCCTGTTCATTAGTCTCTTTTTTTTGCCAAATACAACATGTTCATATACACATTTCTTGCGAATGTTTTACGAATAGTTGCGAGTGCTTGCGAATGTGTACCGATCATTGCAAATGCCTTGCGAGCGCTACGAATACCTTTACGATGATTACGAATGGTTTGCGAATACTGAAGAATATGCATTCCTTGCGCATATTAGGAGCATGTTGCTAATATTCGCAACAAGAGACGAATGGTGGCGAATGGTTAAGAACATTTACGAATGTCTTGCGACCATGTCCCGATCATTACGAATTATGGGTGAATTCTATTCGCAAGGGAAATTCGGCACAGTGTAAGAGCAGTATTACGAACAATGCGAATTGCATAATAGCTTTTTTGGTAAAATGTTTGCAAGCACTCGCAACACTCGCAAGGCCACTCGCAACGTTCGTAATACATCCGCAAGACATTCGTATATGGATTTTTATGCATTCGCAATGATCGGTAAGGCTTCGAATTTTCAATATTTGTTCCTGTCCATTCGTTTCTTTTTTTGCCGAATACAACATGTTCATATTCGCAAGGATATTCGGCACAGTGTAAGACAGGCATTAGTAACGTTTCGTACATTCGTTCTCAGGAAATGCATTCTTTCGTGTATTTGCATTTGTACACTTCTATACTATCAACGAATATGCAGCATTGAAAAAGTTCATGCTTTTCCCAATTCTTCAAAGAGTAATACATAATACTATTGGCACAGAACATGCTTTTTTTGTATTGATGCAAGACGTTGCATGTTTGCGTTAAGTAGCTGTAACTGTTTAGGAAAATGCAGGGGGAAGATATACAAACTGGTGACAGACCGACCGAGGATACAAATAACATCCCAAATATACATTGAAGAACAAATATTCAACTGTCATTCGAGCTTGTTTATTAATTAGATCACAAAGTTTAAGCAAAGCAAGGCGGACAGACGGGTTTTTTTCACAATTCATGTGCATCAGAGCATGGGTATATAAAGGAACAAATTTATACAGTCTTCACTGAGAGTAAATAAATAGAAGACATTTGCTTATATAAACACTCTCAACAAGATTAAAATGTATTTAAAATACAATTACGGAATAATATGCTACACCATGTACGTGTAAAAGTGCTATACACATATTCATGCATGTATTTTTGGATGAACAAACTAAAATGTTAACTTTTTTAAATAATCATTTTGTGAAAATAAATAAAAATTAACTTTTTTAAAGGCCCAGTCCCAAGTAACGTACGGTGTCCAAGATGAAAAAGGGCGAAGTGGTACGAGCCTGCAATGGTTAACAACTTTATCGCATAACTGTTATACTCTTTTAACGGTCCTTCTCATTTCATTTCCATTGCTAGCTTTTACCGGGATAACAAAATACTAAATAAAATACCTCCTGGTTTTTGTTCAGCTGATTGACAAATGAATGTTTTAGGCAAGTCGTG
>NC_090245.1:76757654-76920154 GCF_037325665.1 Littorina saxatilis
TGGGATAAGAACATCCCTCCCATAGACGATTTTTGGAAACAACTCCGTCGGGTTTGTATGAGTTGTGGAAGAGTGACATTTTCTTTCTGCAGTTTACACAGAGAGAAAATAGAGAATGTCGATCTAGTTGTACTTTTCCCCTTGCACAACATTGGAGGGGCCAATCACTTGTGCACTAGCGAGGGTGTGTGTGTGAAACACGTGGACGGGAGCGGCACGTCAGTGTTTCCGACACTCCCGTCGCTAGTGGTTGGCCCCTCTAATCTCTAATGTTTGGCAAAGGTTTTGCAAGAAAAGGTCACTCTCCAACAACACATACAAACCCGACAGAGTTATTTTCGGAATTCGTCTATTGCCACGTATATATGGGATTAGAACATCCCTCTAATTGGACACGTATACTAACAATCAACATCCTGATAGCTTCCCGTGTAGTGCAAAACATTTTATGAATACATGTTTCGGATTGCGACTAAAACATATTAACAAGTCGCGTAAGGCGAAAATACAACATTTAGTCAAGTAGCTGTCGAACTCACAGAATGAAACTGAACGCAACGCAACGCAGCAAGACCGTATACTCGTAGCATCGTCAGTCCACCGCGCACGGCAAAGGCAGTGAAATTGACAGGAAGAGCGGGGTAGTACTTGCGCTGAGAAGGATAGCACACTTTTCTGTACCTCTCTTTGTTTTAACTTTCTGAGCGTGTTTTTAATCCAAACATATCATATCTATATGTTTTTGGAATCAGGAACCGACAAGGAATAAGATGAAAGTGTTTTTAAATTGATTTCAAAAATTTAATTTTGATAATAATTTTTATATATTTAATTTTCAGAGCTTGTTTTTAATCCAAATATAACATATTTATATGTTTTTGGAATCAGCAAATGATGGAGAATAAGATGAACGTAAATCTGGATCGTTTTAGAAAAAAATAATTTTTTTTACAATTTTCAGATTTTTAATGACCAAAGTCATTAATTAATTTTTAAGCCACCAAGCTGAAATGCAATACCGAAGTCCGGGCTTCGTCGAAGACTACTTGATTAAAATTTCAACCAATTTGGTTGAAAAATGAGAGCGTGACAGTGCCGCCTCAACTTTCACAAAAAGCCGGATATGACGTCATCAAAGACATTTATCAAAAAAAGGAAAAAAACGTTCGGGGATATCATACCCAGGAACTCTCATGTCAAATTTCATAAAGATCGGTCCAGTAGTTTGGTCTGAATCGCTCTACACGCACGCACACACGCACGCACACACGCACGCACACACGCACACACGCACACACACACATACACCACGACCCTCGTTTCGATTCCCCCTCGATGTTAAAACATTTAGTCAAAACTTGACTAAATGTAAAAAGCACTTAAAACAAAATGCATGATCCACAGGATTGAAAACCTACCCCAGTAGACGAGGTAGACAAATCCACTTGCAGCAAAACTGCCGAGGCATTGTGCCAAGCAGTACCCGGGCACCTTGTACCAGGGGAGACGACCCAGAGTTGCCATGGCTACAGACACAGCTGGGTTAATGTGACCTCCTGGTTGACAGCAAAAATAGGTCAAGGTGAAGATGACGCTCAGACATGGAATAAATTTGACTGCATGCTATTTTTTTTATGTAACATTTTTTTCTGTGTATATATATATATATAGTCTTCCGGACAAGGCGAGTGTGATAGTGCTTTTTGCAATGAGAGAGTAAGTGATACTCATTCTCAGAATGTGTTCGTTTTTGTATCTGCTCACCGGACACTTACATGTATGCCTATCATGACACCTATGCCGGGCCACGTCATGCTTCCAGCGACTGGGCTACCCGGGACAAAACGTTGGCGAGTGTGGGTGTGCTTTTTGCAATGCCTACAAGAGAATGACAATCCTTCTCAGAATAAGTAGGTTCGTGTATCTGCTCACCGGACACACCGCCTGACACATAGATGCCCATCATGACACCTATGCCCCACGTCATGCTGCCAGCGACTGGGCTGCTTATCTTGCCATGACTCAGCAAAAACTGTGCTCCAACTCCCGTGCCAAACACCTGCAATACAGACAGCCAAATCAATAGACGATTTTCGGAAATAACTCCGTCAGGTTTGTATGGGTTGTGAAAGAGTGAATACCCTTGATTTTCCTCGGACAAATAAAGGCACACGTGCTCCTGTCCACGTGTTTCCGACACACCCCTAGCTAGTGATTGGCCCCTCCAATGTTTGTCCGAGTAAAGCAAAGGGTATTCACTCTTTCACAACCCATACAAACCCGACAGAGTTATTTTTGGAATTCGTGTATTTGTGGTGGTGGTTATTGTTGTTGTTTTTGTTGTTGTTGTAGTTATTGATGTTGTTGTTGTTTATCTACGTGGTGGGCCTTGGGTGAACACTCGGATGACAATTACCTGTTTAAGCACCCAAATAATACTGCAGTTTACAGTGTGAGAGAATTGTGAATGTCGATCTCGTTTTACTTTCCCCCTTGCACAATTTTTTCCCTCCCGTTTCGTTTTCGTCCTCTTTGCTTGTCTGTTTGTGTGTGTATTTTTTAGCTTGATATTTTTTTGTCATTGGCAACATGGATATAATAAAGTCGGACAGAATTTGTTCTTTCGAAGGCTCGTCCTTTTTAACGTAATTCAACAATAACAGAGCAGAAATTGAAAAATAACCCTAACCCTAATAACTTACTTTTACAAGAATACCCAAACCCTAACATTATAAAAGCATTTTTTTGCGCAAAAAAAAGAAGTCAGACAGACAGAAAGCACAAACAAACAGAAGGAGAATGGCGGCAATGGTGACACAAGCAAAGGGAGGACATATACAAATGTGAGCACAATTTTCTATGCAAGCCCATCATAAATTAAAGTATACGTAGGGCCTACTACCGCTGCTGGAAAAAATGACTAATGAGACAGTGACAAAAGGTCAGGTGTCATGTCTACTGTCCCGAATGACACACGATTGCTGACATTTCACCATTGCCAAAAGAATAAACAAATAAGAAATAGGTAGAAAATGAATGTGAACACTGACTTTGATTGTTGATCAGTATTTTCTATACCACTAACAAATAATCTACTTACACATAGCTGTTTGGCAAATGTATGTTGCATGGGACACACTGACATGAAAGTGGAAGATGTTTTTCCCTCTAGAGAAACTACATATCAAGTTACACTTTTTGTGCTCTTCCATTCCAGTTGGCAATCAATTGTTAACGCATGTTATTAGAAAAAAATAGAATGAAAAATGTACTGGTGATGTCATTTGGGACATACTGACATGAAAACGTCACCTTTTGTCATTGTCTCTAATACATGCTTTCAAATAACTGAATTATCGGTCCATGACAGAAACAAAATCAATCAGTTCTCTTCAGAATTCCGTTCAACTTACCATCAGAATAAAAGTTCCCAGGAACTCGGCCAAACACTCCCTCATTAGAGGTCTGTCTCTGATCCTCAGCGTCATCTTGAACATTAGTTACTTTCGGTGCTCACCAAAAAAGCGCGGTTACAAAGAAAACGTAGTTTCTCTCGTCCTTGTATTCTATAGGAGGAAAGTATCAGCACAAATTCTCCAGAAGAACCAAAGACGATACCGCAGATTCGCAGGTTAAATCCAGTAGAATGTCAAACATGTTTTAATTTTTTTATTGTTTTTAAAGCGTTATCTCTAACGCTTTGCAGTCTTTCTTCTTTCTTTTTATTTTCTTTCTTGTTGATGTTTTTTCCCCCAGTGTGTCCGTTGATTCTAAAATCAAAACTAATTATATTGAAAACGTCTTGTAAAAATGTCTACTTCATTAGAAATCTCTCTGCTGTTTTGTTTAAGGTTCGTCTTCTCATTTTTCATTTTCAGAACTCATTTTAGTTTCTGTAATGTCATTCCACCATATACGTAGACAGCAAAACTGGATGAAACGCACGCTTCGTAGCTGAGTTCTTTGTTCATCCGTTAGGTAAACTGGATTTTTTTTTAAACAGAAAACAGGACGACTTTGTAAGTACAAAGTTGTAAACAAGCACTCTTCTGAAAAAAATGTTTGGCTCTAACCGGGTTTTTGCTCAACACATTTTAAGAACTCGACGTTTTTTTCACTGACTTAGCTTTGACCCTCTCGGCCAAAGAGCTGATATCATCAGGCAGCCCAGTTTTTCATACACTTACTCTCCTAATCTTTTTTCGCCACATATTGTGTGCACAAGCACAGTGCATCCAGTACCAGTGCTCACGGTTGTCCCCAATTCTGGCAACTGTGCCAAGTTGTATTGTTTTGTTTCTGAATGGACCCGGGGCCTTCAGCTGTTTAAGGATATAATATACTGTTTAAGAAACCATATGAGAAATGTTTTCCAACGTATTTGACCTTAAAACTGTGCGTGTTATGATATTACGTCATTTTGTGATGACGTCCTGTGGTCGTCAAATGGCGCGAAAGTAAGGGTCACGTGATCGCGCACCACTGTGGGCAGTCGCCATCTTCTTGTGCAGTTCTGGAGTTAGTTCATGTTGTTAAAAGCTTACAAGAGTTAAAATAAACATACGTTCCAGTTAACAACGCCTTGGGATTCATTGTGAGTGAACGTAACTCAAACACAAGGGACATGCTCTTTGCTGTAATTTAGCCAAAACTGACCTGCAACAGTTTACTTGAAAATGATCTGTAATTTTGCTAGTTTCTCTTTAATGACTTTGACTGGTGAAACGACGTCCGTCAGCAAACTCTTCTGCGTTAGATTCCCTATTCTATTCATCTTCATGTTTAAAATTATTATATTAGTCCTATTATTTTTTATTTGTTTTAGTCAGTAGGCCTACCAGTGGTTATCCATAACGCTACCAAAAGAGACCCGGCTGTGCGAATTTAGGTACAGCAAATATGCTGCCCGAGGAGCGAAAAATTAGGACAAATCAAAAACATAGGTAGAGTACACAATTTACGGTATGCATAGATTACCAAAAACATAGTGTTTAAAATTTGAACACCCAACTAGTTTCTTCTGATAGACGCATGCCTACCCGGGACTAAAAGAGCGTTTGAAGAATATGATGAGGAAAAATCGGGACTCCAACGCTGAAGAGTCAGGAGTCGGTTTCACTATTCAGTCTCAATAAATCTTGCACGTGCGTATCGCCTACGGTACGGCGAATGTTTCTTGTCTTAGCCAGTCTTATATCTTGGTTTTATTGACTCACATGCGAAGCAAAAATGAGTCTATGTACTCACCCGAGTCGTCCGTCCGTCCGTCCGGACGTCCGGACGTCCGTCCGTCCGGAAAACTTTAACGTTGGATATTTCTTGGACACTATTCAGTCTATCAGTACCAAATTTGGCAAGATGGTGTATGATGACAAGGCCCCAAAAAACATACATAGCATCCTGACCTTGCTTCAAGGTCAAGGTCGCAGGGGCCATAAATGTTGTCTAAAAAACAGCTATTTTTCACATTTTTCCCATTTTCTCTGAAGTTTTTGAGATTGAATACCTCACCTATATATGATATATAGGGCAAAGTAAGCCCCATCTTTTGATACCAGTTTGGTTTACCTTGCTTCAAGGTCAAGGTCACAGGAGCTCTTCAAAGTTGGATTGTATACATATTTTGAAGTGACCTTGACCCTGAACTATGGAAGATAACTGTTTCAAACTTAAAAATTATGTGGGGCACATGTTATGCTTTCATCATGAGACACATTTGGTCACATATGATCAAGGTCAAGGTCACTTTGACCCTTATGAAATGTGACCAAAATAGGTAGTGAACCACTAAAAGTGACCATATCTCATGGTAGAAAGAGCCAATAAGCACCATTGTACTTCCTATGTCTTGAATTAACAGCTTTGTGTTGCATGACCTTGGATGACCTTGACCTTGGGTCAAGGTCACATGTATTTTGGTAGGAAAAATGTGTAAAGCAGTTCTTAGTGTATGATGTCATTGCTAGGTTTAGTTATTTGACCTGAAGGTCAAGGTCATGTAAAGGTCAAGGTCAAGCATGTGAGTCGTATGGGCTTTGCCCTTCTTGTCTTAGTCTTTTGACGAGGCAGAGTCCTTCCCGTGAATACAGTTCTGCTCACTATCTCAAATCTTTTAGCTTTTAAAATGGGACAAGACCGGCCATCCCTCCACGTGGCTAGGGGTAGGGTCAGGGGCGGACGAGGGGAGGTGCACAGGGTGCTGGTGCACCCCCCCCCTCCAGCAAAAAAAATCCAAAAAAAATCAAGTCTTTAGTGATCTTTTTTTTTAGGTTTTTTTTTAGTGTTTGGTGACATAAATGAGCAATAAACCCCCCCCCCCCCCCTCCCACGCACCATTATTTTCATCAGTCTGACCCAGCATATTTTAAATGGAAATTGTGAATTTGGAAAGCTGATTCTATGACCATTTCTAAGTTCAAATGGCACCAGATGGCACCATTTTGCTTCTTTGGGCCAAAACATTTTCCGGGGGGGGGGGGGGGGCATGCCCCCGGACCCCCCTAGCAAATTCGGGCGCTTCCGGCCCATCACATTCACTTTCGATTCAAAGTGCACCCCCCCCCCCCCCCTTACAAAGCAACTGATCCGCCCCTGAGGGTGGTACATGGGGCAGGGTGGAACAGGCTAATTTTAGTGATGATGCGATGCTTTATCCGGGACTTTTGTTTTCCCGCCAAGCTGTGATTTCCCAGACCAGTGTCTGGCGCCAAAGTCCTGCAGACAGTCGTGTTTGGTTTTGATGAGGCAGAAAATATTATCCAGATTCCAACCGTAAGTAAATTTTTAGCTCTCTAAAAGGCGCAAGCTTTGTATCCTTTGTTTTGATTGACAAGAATGAAACTTGACACCTGCAGAGATAAATTATTCAGGCATATTATGCTGCCGGATGCTACTTTCAATACTCTGTGTTTTCTTGACAATTTTAGATCTTTAATTGCACTGATCCACTGAGGGGCAGGGTGGGACGGGGCAGGGTGGAACAGTCCAAGCCTGCCCCTTCAGTGTTCCACCCTGCCCCTTGGGTGTCCCACCCTACCCCTGGGGTGTTTCACTGCCCTGCCCCTCTCCGTAAATTTCTCCCAGTCTATAAACAATGAATAATCTATTGTTTGTTTTACATGCATATCACTAATTTTATCAATATTTTTTTCAGTTGAAACTTTTATGGTTATTGTTTTTCTTTTCAAGTTCTTTTTCGGTATTGTTCTTGTTCGTCTAAAATCACTATTTGCAAAGGATGTGAAATTGAAATACATAAATAAATCAATAGATAAATAAGTAAACAAATAAGTAAATGTTTCCTTTTATTTTCTTTCCACTTTCAGATGGTGAGAACATACAAAAGAAAAACAGACCGGACAGAAAGATCTACTGAGAATGTCCAGCAACTCCACAAAGCAGTGATGGCTGTCAGAAAAGGCCAGTCTTTCCGACAAGTCGCTGAAGAATTTGGAATTAAAAAATCCTCTTTATGGCGAGCAGTGAGGAAAGATGGCGAAGGAAAGAAGCTGGCCTCATATAGTGAGATGTCCCAGTCAAGGCTGATTTTCACCATTGAAGAGGAAGTTGAGTTAGTTCAGTACTTACTGACCGCATCACGCATTGGATTTCCTCTAGACACTGCGACTGTAAAGTCATTAGCTTACACCCTAGCCATTCGAAATGGGAATCGTGTTCCAGACAACTGGGAGAAAAACAAACAAGCCGGAAAAGACTGGATGACAGCATTCAAGAGTCGCCATCGTCAGCTCAGCATCAGAACCCCTGAGGCGACCAGCATTGCAAGAGCAACTCAGCATTCAATAAGCACAATGTTGGTACCTTCTTTAAAAAATTGAGGTGGCTGTACCAAGAACACACCCTAACGCCTGAAAGAATCTACAATGTAGATAAAACGGCACTAACCACCTCCCAGAGGCCTCAGAAGGTGGTTGCCGAGGCTGGTGTCAAGCAGGTCGCACAACTGGTCTCGCATGAGCGTGGAGAGACAGTTACGATGCTGGGCATCATCAACGGCATCGGGAACTGCCTGCCTCGTGTTCCCAAGAAAGAACTTCAAGAACCATATGCT
Source organism: Littorina saxatilis (assembly GCF_037325665.1). Lineage (NCBI taxonomy): Eukaryota > Metazoa > Mollusca > Gastropoda > Littorinimorpha > Littorinidae > Littorina > Littorina saxatilis. The sequence goes on from NC_090245.1 coordinate 76,765,726, forward strand.
CTTCGGTGCACCACCAGGCACCCAAGGCTTTTGTAACCCAAGCGGGTGGATGACGCAGGAGATCTTCGTGCAGTGCCTCCACCATATTCAGAAACATCTTCGATGCACGGTGGAGAACAAAGTCCTTGTCATTCTAGACAATCATGTATCCCACATCTCAGTGGAAGCAGTTGACTACTACAGAGACAACGGCATTGTGCTGTTGAGTCTCCCTCCCCACTGTAGTCACAGGCTCCAAGACCGTCTTTAGCCCGCTGAAGAGGCAGTACAACGCAGCGATCACCTCATGGATGTACAACAACCCTGGAAAATGTCAGACGATCCACGACGTCGCAGGAATCCTTGGCACTGCATATAACCGTGCCTTCACAATTCAGAACATCACCAGTGGTTTCAAGTCCACGGGCATCTGCCCACTGGATACCGAAGTCTTTTCAGAAACCGACTTCTACCAAAGCTACATCAGCGACAAACCCTGTCAACAATCAACCACTCCCATTGAAACTTCAACACAAGCCGCCCAAAACGCTGCTGTTGACGGTCCACCTGATCCAAGCGCTGCTGACTGTCCACCTGATCCAAGCGCATCTCGTTCCCCTGACTCTGTTCTGATCTGCTCACCTGAAGTTATCAGGCCATACCCAAAGGCTACCCAGCAGAGGAAGCGTACCGGTCAAGCGCTTGGCAGAAGCCGAGTGTTGACGGACACACCAGAAAAAGCAGAGATGGAAGCGAAGAAGAAAAAGGTGGCCAAGAAACCTCGAGCTGTGCCCAAGAAACCTCGAGCTGTGGCCAAGAAAGCCAGAGCTTCAAAGAAGCGTTTGTTCAGTGAGGACAGGCGGTGGACTCTGCAGGGATCGTATCACCAATCATCGGAAATCTTCAATGAAGACTCACGAGGGCGTTATTTTAGCTGGTACAAGGTTCTTAACTTCACACACAAATTCATATGTCCCACCCTGCCCCGTCATGTTCCACCCTGCCCCACATTTGTTTGCGTTTTTAACTGCGAATTCTCCTGAGTCGGTTAAATAAATCTATTTTTTGTTTTCTTTGTTTTGTGGCAAATTCAATAAAGTTTCTAATGACACCAGTTTTGTGTTTTTATATTTAGTCAAGTTTTGACTAAATATTTTAACATCGAGGGGGAATCGAAACGAGGGTCGTGGTGTATGTGCGTGTGTCTGTGTGTGTGTGTGTCTGTGTGTGTGTGTGTGTAGAGCGATTCAGACTAAACTACTGGACCGATCTTTATGAAATTTGACATGAGAGTTCCTGGGTATGAAATCCCCGAACGTTTTTTTTCATTTTTTTGATAAATGTCTTTGATGACGTCATATCCGGCTTTTCGTGAAAGTTGAGGCGGCACTGTCACGCCCTCATTTTTCAACCAAATTGGTTGAAATTTTGGTCAAGTAATCTTCGACGAAGCCCGGGGTTCGGTATTGCATTTCAGCTTGGTGGCTTAAAAATTAATTGATGACTTTGGTCATTAAAAATCTGAAAATTGTAAAAAAAAATAAAAATTTATAAAACGATCCAAATTTACGTTTATCTTATTCTCCATCATTTGCTGATTCCAAAAACATATAAATATGTTATATTCGGATTAAAAACAAGCTCTGAAAATTAAATATATAAAAATTATTATCAAAATTAAATTGTCCAAATCAATTTAAAAACACTTTCATCTTATTCCTTGTCGGTTCCTGATTCCAAAAACATATAGATATGATATGTTTGGATTAAAAACACGCTCAGAAAGTTAAAACAAAGAGAGGTACAGAAAAGCGTGCTATCCTTCTTAGCGCAACTACTACCCCGCTCTTCTTGTCAATTTCACTGCCTTTGCCATGAGCGGTGGACTGACGATGCTACGAGTATACGGTCTTGCTGAAAAATGGCAGCTACTTGACTAAATATTGTATTTTCGCCTTACGCGACTTGTTGTCTTTAGTATTGAATGAGATATTCCAAAAAAGGAGTTTTTTGTCCCACCCTACCCCTCCCTCCCCTACATACCAAAAATCAACAGCTTGGCTGCTTCCTGTGCAGAGGGGTATTTCTGTTATGAATCAGTTTCTTTAAAGCCACTGGTGTCAATCTGCGGAATTAATTTATAACACATGTAAACCACAACTCTGCGTATATTTTGTTAAATGTCAAAGTGGACAGATGATCGTATCCCATGTCAGAATAGGCTAGGTCTGAGCAGATCGGAGATAGTGAGAACTGTTTTCACGGGAGAGACTATAGGCCTACATGCGAGGTCAAATTTGATTAAAAACGTGTCGTAAAGGGTGGGCGCGGCTGGACACGTTTTGAACCGATGCAAAATATACTAAGTACAAGATAAAGACGAAAGCAGATCTTGAAACTCAATGTTCGTTTTCATTTGCCTGTGTTTCAGCGATAGCCGCCAGCGGGGCATATAATTTTATAAATGATCACTGAATCGTATGTCTGTACGCGTTTGCCATTCTATCTTACATCAGCGGCTGTCACTAAGTTTGGACTTGAAGGAAAAGTACTGCATACGTTACCATGGGTCAATTTAAACCTTGGACAGGTCAGTAAAAAGGCCCACCATCGTATCGGAGGTCATCTATGTGTTGAAAGTGCAGTGCTCAAAGAGGGTGACTGATCGATAATCATTTGAACCGCTTGGACTCTGAATCATGAAAATAAGAAATAAACAAAGATAAAACATGGGGACAGAGCCATTATAGTCATTCTATGAAAGGCAACTGACCAGTACAGCCCGTTGTTATGTAGCAGTTTGTCAAGTTAAACCGCGTGTTCACTGACTTGTGCCCGAATGCCCATACGATATACATGCAGGCTGTATTGTACTATCTTGATTACGTTAGTAATAGTGTTCTTAGAATCCAAACAAACGTGACTGACATTCTTGGAGTACATAGCCCGTGTTACTTATAAACGTTATTTTTTCCCTGCCTAAATAGGTTATGGAGGGGGGGGGGGGGGGGGGGCATGATGGGGGACGGAGCAATGTTCGAAAGTGTGGGTCAGGCTACAATGACAGATTGGAGATGAGATAACACCTTTCAACCACTTCATCCATCTGTTTTGCATATGTGACTACAGAGTTATGTAGGGGGAATATTTCGGTTGCTACATATGTTACAACACACATACACACACAAACAAATTATACATTATTAGTTTTCGATTTCTGCGTTTTCTTGCATGCAAGTTTTTTGTCATAAACGATTTTAATGCCCTCCCCCTTTCTCTCTCTCTCTCTCTGTGAGTGCGTGCGTGTGTGTGTGTCTGTGTGTATGTACAAGCATACACACTACAATTGCGCTTGCTGACACCAATGAACACAAACATTCTCTGTAACAGTCAACACAAAGAGATGACAGGTTCAACACATGTTTATTTCAATACTTGTTCAACACAAAATACTGATACGAATCCAATGTTCCCGATAAAAAAAAAGCAACCATTGCAGTTCATGAAATATCCACCCTTCCAGACTCCCATGCTATCTAAAATTAAGACAGTAAAAGCTTTATTTTTCTATTTACTTTGCATAACAATTATACGAACAATTGCTTTTTTTATGTTAGCTGAGGGGAAACATCAACAATACCACTGGAAATACTGTTGGAATACAATGACACTTGAGCAGTATTCGGAGAAAGAGAAAAAGTAACATGCAATGCTGCTCTGGTTCTTTGGTTTATTTCTTCAGTCTTTTTCTTTTCTCAGACGTGCAGAAAGAGTACAGCTGCCCTCATGCTGCTTTAGAAATGTAAGGCTTTTGAGGAAGTAAAATGCGAGTTGAAAACAGACTCTCTGAATGTTCAGCATCACACTTTTATTCTTTGAAAACAAAAAATAGCTGATGCAACAGAATAAAATAGGAGATGTACACTAAGCTAATATAGCTCTTTGAAGGAGGAGACTACATAGGTACATAGTTTTGATTGCTTTAATACAGGGAAGTCTATAAATAACTACAACATATATCACATAAATGCTGATTAGGAGAAGACTGAGAATAACATTCCATGCATAGGACAAATACGTCAACTTCTAATTCTACGTTCAACAAAATCATAACACAGATACACACGCACCAAGACGCGTATGTGCATACACACACACACACACACACAGGCACGCACACACACACACACACACACACATGCACTTGCATGTTCACGCACACACGCAAACACACACACACACACAAACAGGAGTATAGGCAGACACATTAACCGCTCCATATCCCCTTCCCCCATCTGCCACCACCACTTTCTTTATTATCTCTGCAACATCTTCATTCACTCTCTTCACTGTATCCAAATCCCATTCAAGCAAAGGGACAAAAAGATTAAACTTTTCACCCAAAGGAAATGTGAAAGAATACTGTCACCACAACAAAAAATGTAAACTCATTGCAATACCCAAATATACATGTACAGTACAATGCACTTGATACACAAGACATGTCATACATACTGGTTTTATTTACACAACATCACAGCTCAAAATAACCTGACTGCATAGTTTCTAATATTTGTCAATGCAGTGTAAAACAATGCATGCTCATGCATCTATAACACATTTAAATCAATGTCACTACCGGTACTTTCACAAACATAACTGTAAAGGTTTAAAAAGATAACAAAAATGTACATAAATGGATGATTCATTAACAGAAAATCAATGTCAACATGTACCATGAATCCATCTAAAATGCTTCAGCAGTTTGATTAAATGACACAAGCACAGTGTCACATTATTGTTGATGTCCTTGAAAGAGGATGACCAGCTGTTATCACAGATACGCACCAGCAGTCCTAACAAAATTTATCAGGCACAAACATACCAGGAGGGGTTAAAAATTTTAAAACAATAGCAGCAACACCAAAGCAAAATAATTGAAGAAGGCTTTACAAAAACTGCATTTAGCAGGTTGTAATTCGGTTCCACAAGCAGATTTAAAGCCACACCGCATTTATGAATCCAAGCAATATAAGCCTGTTCCCAAAAATGCAAGGCTTCTAGCACAGACAGTGCAAGAAAGATTGGTTTTTTTCTGCACGCAGAAACTGATTATGCATTCCACACACTGGCAAGATGATTTCTGATTGTTAGATACACACACTTTTAACTGCATAAATTTGCAGTTACTTTCAAATGGAAACAATTAAGGTACTGAACATAAAAAGTAATACCAAATACAAAATGTGGATAACATTATAAACCTTTTCAACAATAACTTGCAGCATGTAATTCGCATCTGGGATCATTACAACATGCAACCATTATCAAAGACAGCCACATTCAGTCATGTCTCCACTAGGTCTTTTTATTTTATAATTATCAATACATGTAACACTATTTCCCACATTTTAATTCCAAAACCAGAACCGCCATTGCCTTGCTCTCTTCTTCACAGGCAGTGATGGTGGCTCGCAAGGGGAGACAACGAATGTTTTTACATTACGAGGTATGAAGCAAAGATCAACTACTGGAATGGTAACTTCATTCATTCTTATCTACCCACTCCTGACAGACAGACTGCAGTCCACAGGCCCAGTTTTGACGCCCCTCCAAGAGAAACTGTACGGACCCGTGGAGACTCTACAGAAGAACACCAGCTTCATCTTCAGAGCTGGAATCCGAGAGTAAAAGAGGATCGACAAGAAGAAGAAGTGAGCAATATCTATAGAAAATAATTAAATACAAAAGCCAATTAAGTCATGATGAGCAAAGGGGTCTGTTCCCATAAACAATTCCACCACCAAATAATCAGCAGTGGCTGATTCACTTTCCAAGAACGGTTGTTTGTGGCTTTGTTTTGATAAAAATGCTGGAATAGATACAACCAGATGGACTTATTTGGCAATAATTTACTTAAACTCTCCCACATGATCAATGTGATAACATCATTTCACCTGAAAAATGTGTGTGATTGAGCAACCTATTTTATTTAACCCACTCTCTGATGATAAGAAATGGACAGAATTTGTCAAGAACATTGGAGCTCAGTAAAGCACAATCACTACTACATTCATCCTCCTATTCTCCGTCCAGCTCTTCTGCGTTCTGTAGCGTGGTACCTAGAATACCCTCAATGTCGTCAATGGCACCCTGAAACATGGAAATAACAGGCATATTGTGACTCAGAAACTTCAATAGATCAACTGCAAGGAACTTTTTCTTGACAGTGATCACGCATCAGTAACCAATTTGCCCAAATAAACCCAACTATTCCATGAATGTTTCACTCATCTGTTTTTTTACAAACAAAAGGAATGTGTTATACAGCTAGAAATGTCAATTAAAAGCATTACACTAAACTACTGATGTGATAGGCTGCACATCTTTATAAACACTGCATCCAGACAAGACATAGATTTAATTTTGTGCACTTAAAAGTTGTAATACAAACAAAACACACACACACAACCACATACCCACACACACACGCAACCACACACGTGCACACACACCACATGCACACAACCACACACAGACACACACATACCCCACACACACACACACAACCACACACCCACGCACACACACATCAAAGATAAAAGATGCAGCTTACCCTGAAGTTGGAGATTCCCTGCATGTTTGGTGCGGACACTTCTTGGTGAATCACCGACAGGTTGCGAGCGAATGTTGCCAGTGCTCCCTGCAGGTTATCTCCCACAGTGCTGTGAAAAATAAAATAAAATAGACCCTTCCTTACAACCACCACACAACAAGTGGTATGAACATGAGGGTTTGTCTTGTGCACTTATTGGAATTCAGACGCAGATTGTTAGAAGACAAAAAAACAGCCAGATCAAAGTCTTCAAACAAAATGGTGTGTGTGTGTTTGTGTGTGTGCACGCAAGTGTGTATGTGTTAGTGTGTGTGTGTGTGTGTGTGCGCGTGTGTGTGTCCATGTGTGAGTGCACATATGTCTTTTCAAAACTTTCTTGACAGTAATCCTAACTACCTACATGGGTGTTACTGGGAAAAATCAAAAAAGGGTCAAGTTTGAAAGAAAGTTTCTGGACACCGACGAAACCAAATCATAATAAGCAAGATGGTGGCAAATCCAAGGGAGCGAACCGAGAAAGCACGCGAACCGGTGTCAAAAGTCGGACTGGAACCGCTGCTCGTTATTTCAACTTAGCGAAACGAAGCTTTTTTTTTTTTTTTTTTTTTTGAAAACCCGGAAAACCAGAATTTCCGGCTTCAGATTTTTTCAAAAAACGGAAGTCCGGCAAAAGCCGGAAGAGTAACACTTATGTACCTAAGCTCAAACTGATCTTTCAGCATATAGAATTATGACACTCGATACACCACACCCCTTCACACAAAAGAAATCACCCAGTAGTGCAATCTCAAAAACAATTATACTCACATCATTCCTAATCTTTCCCTGTTGAAACTGTCTATCAGCGTGAATACTGTTCCTTGTTTCTCCTGTCAAACACAAGATTAAAATGCATTGAACAAATGAATTGGACCTGTCAGCTCTTGTCATCAGTAAATCTCAAACTTATAGCTCAGCCTACACTTAGCTTTACGAAGGCATGTCATATCTCTCACAAACATGCACAGACACACACACGCACGCATGCACACACACACAGACACACACACACACACTCAAAAAAAACCACACTCCCTTTCTCTCTTGTGATGACTGATCTACAAACAATGTAAAAATGTTGAAAATTAAATCGAGTGAGTAAGATAAGAGACTGGCAGAGACTAAATGTAGGCTCACCTTAATATCATACCCAATGCCGTGAGCGCGACACATCTGGAAGAACACACTGTAGTGAACCACAGCCAAGTTGGTGTGCAACAAACGCGTCGACATGACACAGTAACGTCCAGCACTTGGCTCCTGCTGTAAACAAACGAAAGCCAGAAATCTGAATTTGTAATCTGACGTTAAACTTTCCTGCAATAACAAGGCAACTCTGCGTTCTGCTAAAATTCTATTAATTACACATTGTAGCCAATGATCTAATGAATGTTTTGCCTGCGTCACTAAAACATGACCTTTCATACAGATAAAAAGACCCAAAAGTACTGGACTTAGAAGAACTTAGGGTTGAAACATTGCTGTTATTCATTTTGTATTCTTCTTTAACCTGTGAGTACAGTACTTTTTGGTCGTTTTATTTATCACTCACACGCGCAGTCACCATTCTTCTGCTTTCATACAGAAACAAGGTGATCTTTTTGTTAGATTGCTGAACTGGATCAGTAAAATTAATAAAGAACAAGAAGGGCAAAGCCCATACGACTCACATGCTTGACCTTTACATGACCTTGACCTTCAGAGTCAAGGTCAAATAACTAAACTTAGCAATGACATCATACACTAAGAACTGCTTTACACATTTTTCCTACCAAAATACATGTGACCTTGACCCAAGGTCAAGGTCATCCAAGGTCATGCAACACAAAGCTGTTAATTCAAGACATAGGAAGTACAATGGTGCTTATTGGCTCTTTCTACCATGAGATATGGTCACTTTTAGTGGTTCACTACCTTATTTTGGTCACATTTCATAAGGGTCAAAGTGACCTTGACCTTGATCATATGTGACCAAATGTGTCTCATGATGAAAGCATAACATGTGCCCCACCTAATTTTTAAGTTTGAAACAGTTATCTTCCATAGTTAAGGGTCAAGGTCACTTCAAAATATGTATACAATCCAACTTTGAAGAGCTCCTGTGACCTTGACCTTGAAGCAAGGTAAACCAAACTGGTATCAAAAGATGGGGCTTACTTTGCCCTATATATCATATATAGGTGAGGTATTCAATCTCAAAAACTTCAGAGAAAATGGGAAAAATGGGAAAAATAGCTGTTTTTTAGACAACATTTATGGCCCCTGCGACCTTGACCTTGAAGCAAGGTCAAGATGCTATGTATGTTTTTTGGGGCCTTGTCATCATACACCATCTTGCCAAATTTGGTACTGATAGACTGAATAGTGTCCAAGAAATATCCAACGTTAAAGTTTTCCGGCCGGCCGGCCGGCCGGACGGACGACTCGGGTGAGTACATAGACTCACTTTTGCTTCGCATGTGAGTCAAAAATGCAGAAATACAAGATCCCTCACCTCCTCTTCCACGCCAGCCAACCGCCTGCGTCGCTGTTTTTTCTGCGTCTTGGGCGGCGTGACGGTGAAGGTGTGCTCCTTGGCGTTGAACTGGCCTTGCGTGACGTAGCGGGTCAACTGGAACATGGCCACGCTGTCGCTGTAGTGCAGCCTCAGGTCTAGTGCCCACACCAGTTGTACCAGCTGCAACGGTAACATTCACACAATGCACATGACAGGGTCAGCTCAACTGAATGCGGTCATCGTGTCAAGTTGAGTTATTACAGGATATCTCCAAATGCTTGTTTAGAGTCAGCTCTGCTACTGTTACACAAAAAGTCTTGTGAGTAACAAGCAGGTTTATGGGAAATCAGTTCCCCCTGCTTCAACCGCATGCATATTAACGTATTCAACAGTCTACACTTAAAAAATCAGATGAAGGAGTGTCTTGACAAACAGACAAAATAAGCAAACAAACACAGACACTAACAATGACAACAACAAAAACAGAACAAATTCTCTCTCTCTCTTTTTTTCTCTCTTTCTTTCTCTCTCTCTCTCCTTCTCTCTCTCTCTCTCTTTTTCTTTCTCTCTCACTCTCTCTCCTTCTCTCTCTCTCTCTTTCAACTTCAGGCCCTTCAAGCGTTATTATTCTGATTTGTTTCTTTATGGTTTCATTTTTCATTGCTCATTATATTTAGTCAAGTTTTGACTAAATATTTTAACATCGAGGGGGAATCGAAACGAGGGTCGTGGTGTATGTGCGTGTGTGCGTGTGTGCGTGTGTGTGTGTGTGTGTGTGTAGAGCGATTCAGACTAAACTACTGGACCGATCTTTATGAAATTTGACATGAGAGTTCCTGGGTATGAAATCCCCGAACGTTTTTTTCATTTTTTTGATAAATGTCTTTGATGACGTCATATCCGGCTTTTCGTGAAAGTTGAGGCGGCACTGTCACGCCCTCATTTTTGAACCAAATTGGTTCAAATTTTGGTCAAGTAATCTTCGACGAAGCCCGGACTTCGGTATTGCATTTCAGCGTGGTGGCTTAAAAATTAATTAATGACTTTGGTCATTAAAAATCGGAAAATTGTAAAAAAAAATAAAAATTTATAAAACGATCCAAATTTACGTTTATCTTATTTTCCATCATTTGCTGATTCCAAAAACATATAAATATGTTATATTCGGATTAAAAACAAGCTCTGAAAATTAAATATATAAAAATAATTATCAAAAATAAATTGTCCAAATCAATTTAAAAACACTTTCATCTTATTTCTTGTCGGTTCCTGATTCCAAAAACATATAGATATGATATGTTTGGATTAAAAACACGCTCAGAAAGTTAAAACAAAGAGAGGTACAGAAAAGCGTGCTATCCTTCTTAGCGCAACTACTACCCCGCTCTTCTTGTCAATTTCACTGCCTTTGCCATGAGCGGTGGCCTGACGATGCTACGAGTAAAATGGCATTGCGTTCAGTTTCATTCTGTGAGTTCCACAGCTACTTGACTAAATATTGTATTTTCGCCTTACGCGACTTGTTTTTCTTTTTGATTTATCTCCCTTTTCCCCTTCTTTTGCGCTTGGAGGACATCATCGCCATCTTCTCTGATAAGTCGTTTTCATATTTGTATTGTTGTTTTCATTTTTTTAACCTGTTGAAGACCTTTAGGTCGAAACGTTGTTCATTGTCATTTGTTTGTATATTTCGTTGCGAGTCCAGTATATTAGGTATTACTCTTAGAACAAACTCCACTGCAAACATCACTCACGGTAGTGGGGTCAATGAAAGTGACAAAGTCGGTCTGGATGTATCCCACAATGCCCCGAGCCTTGCAGGCTTCACCAATCAGCTTGCACATGGCGCTCAGCATGGCTGGCTCCACAGAGGCTTGTGGAATGGACAGGCCCCAGCTCTGTAGCTGACTCTCTGCGTGAATCTGGTCCCCTGAGCAGACGACACCGACCTGGCCGTTTGGTTCGATCAACATGTCTACTGTAAGGGTGGTAATGCTTTCAGTTGGTGGACATGCTTCAATCACTCCACCTGGACGAAGAAAGTACAAGTGAATTAAAAACAGAAATCTGTCAATCACACACAGATTTGTGACCATACCATTTGAAGCAGAGTTCTAACAAACTTGGTGCACTGGTGAATAAGTAGTGAGAAGTCTGCTTTGATTGGTTTTTCTTTAAAAGCAGTCACATTCTTGATAAAACCCTTGATTGAAATATCCATCGCGTAAAAAAAGTAATTTGAAACAAGAAATTTTTCTTCCCTAGCTTTCTCTAATTTCAAATGGCCTTCCCAGATATACCGCTCTCCCCATTGAGAAGTTTTAAAGATTCTTCACGAGTTTTGTGAAACCAACAAGCAAACAAACAATCAAGCAACCAAACAACCAACTATGTTGTTAATATCTACCAAAGGCATGCTTGCCTGTATGCAACATGTGCAATGGTACATTGTAGCGTTCAGCAGTTAAAGCTTCAAAAGCTGGTTATCACACACCGACATATTTGCAATTTGCACCAGAGCTGATCAACCCATTCAATCGTTCAGTTCATCAACCCATTCAATCGTTCAGTTCATCAACCCATTCAATCGTTCAGTTCACAGCCCCTACATCTCTCCTCCTTAGGTGTAAGCCATGTCTACCTTGCGACAAGAAGTCCACCAGGAAATGCTGCCACGTTGCATAGACACGAGTGTTGCTGGGTTTGGCTTGTTCCATCAGAATGTCTGGAATCTCTGCGTGGATCTTGATGTAGGCTGCTTCCTGTGAAGGGCAAAACAATTAGATGTACCATGAAGATATGATGGGACCACTGCCATGGATGATATAAATGGTGATCGACCAAATCTCTTTGCAGAATGCAGATAAATTGTTTAGCAAATCTGCAAGTGAATCATTTTTTGTTGTTGCTTTCTTTTTCTCAGAAGTACATGGAAGAACACATTTTGCCCACTGCAGCGGTACAAGTATTGGGTAAAGAAGACTCTCTCATATGTGCATATCATGCAGGGTGTACTGCTGCAATATGTACTTGTCTGAATATGTTAAAAAAAACACACAACATGTTTCCATATGAGCAAAAAGCAAGCATTAATGTTTTTACTTTGACTATATAACTACTGAAACCAACTAACGGACCTATTTAAGTACACTCATTTTATCTGGAGTTTTGTGCCACCACTAACTGACACATTTAACTGCTGTCTTTACTAAATCAACAGTTAAGTGTTGAAGACACCAATCACACATTGTTATCCTCTGAGCAACAATAAGAAGATGTTCTTAACAGCTTTCATCTCACCTGTGCCCACTTCTTGTTCCACTTGTCACCGTAACGCTTGGCTTCTTTCTGTGCCCAGCGGAAACACTTGAGGTGATCTGTGACATCGCAGTATGCGATGCCCCGCCCGTCAAACTCATTATCTAGCTTGAAAAGCCAGCGTTTGACGTTAAGATGTTCCGTCACAAGCTGTGCCAGGCATTCGTAAAGCTGTCGAAACAATGCAGATTCAAGTGTTAACTCAAAGGGAGTGCTTCACATCAGTTATTGGGAATACATACAGTCGAACCTTCCTCGGCGACCATTTCTTGGTAAAAACCACCTGCCCCTTACAACCACCTCAAAGGATCACGAACAAGGATTTTCCCCCATATAATTCACCCTTCCACAACAACCACCTGTCTGTGAGGACCACTTTTGGTTGGTCACTTGGTAAGTCGTTCTCGACAGGTTTGACTGTACTACTCCACTCGTTTCAGCACACACACAAAATATGTGACTGGATTCAAAGCTTGATGCTGAAGTGGGATAAACTTGTTACTTTGTGTTTACTTTTGCAATGATATCAATCGAATCTAACTGCTTACCAGCATTGTTACACTGATCAGATGACAATCTGAAATATTTACTTTAAAGACTTTCAATCGTAACTGAGAAAACAGTACACTTAATATTTCACATACCTAACTCTTAGAACTGGTTCAATGATGAACAGCCCCAAAATATTCCCATCTCAGACTGACTTGCCTCAAAGGATTCAAAATTCCAAAATTATTCATCCCACTCACATCATCCTCACACCCCCTCCTTCCCTTGTCAATATTATATCTGTCACATCATCTCTCCCACACACACTCTCACACCTTCTTCTTTCCTCACCTGTCCCAAACTGTACACATCGTATTCACTCGGAGGAATGTCAACGTTGGCAGAAGCGAAGATTCTCTTGCAGCCAGATTTTGTAGAGTACAGGTGAGACACTTCTGGCTCTGGAGACAGGATGGGAACGTTCAGGTAATCGGCGACTGCCAGGTCATCACGGTGAGGAACTCCGGTGACGATGTAGGCATCTCGCCCTCGGGTCAAGTTGGAGATGCGCTTCAGTGTGCAAGGTGAGTACTTCAATATGGTTGACAGGCACATACGATGAGTCTGGAAAAAAGGAGAGGTTATTTTCTACTTTTTTATAAACAGAATGAGTTTGGTAAATACTTGCCAGATCAATTGGCATATTAAGATCTCTTCTATGTGGATATTTTAGCGCAAAGTAATATTTATTTGATATCTAAGCTCTCATTTGCCAAGTTCTATTCTAAAAGGATGAATTCAACACTTTGCACACATCTTTTCCTGTCATCATTTTTGACATCATGAATGAGTTCTGTTTTTACAAAAGTCACAGACCAAAAAGCTTTGGTGTCGCAGTTCAGCATAGACAGACAGACAGACAGACAGACAGACAGACAGACAGACAGACAACTCACTGGGAAACTCTTGATGGCCTCAGGGACCAGGACCTTGTATCTGTCGGACATGTCGCATTGGTCTTCGACCTCTCCTGACGCCACAGCAGAAGACAGACCCAGCAGTTTAGTGTAGTACTGCAGTGTCTCGTCGCTTAGTGGCACAGGTGACACAAAGATCACATCCACATTTGGATCTGCAGAGGCAACATCTACAGTTAAATCTATGCTTACTTGTTGACTGACCCCCCATTTTCAGACTTTTTCTCCTGCTTTCGACAGTCCTGCATAGCTCTACCGGTTGAAGGGACGTTAAAAAACAACCACCATCCTGCTTTCGACAGTCCTGCATAGCTCTACCGGTTGAAGGGACGTTAAAAAACAACCACCATCCAGCTTTCGACAGTCCTGCATAGCTCTACCGGTTGAAGGGACGTTAAAAAACAACCACCATCCTGCTTTCGACAGTCCTGCATAGCTCTACCGGTTGAAGAGACGTTAAAAAACAACCACCATCCTGCTTTCGACAGTCCTGCATAGCTCTACCGGTTGAAGGGACGTTAAAAAACAACCACCATCCTGCTTTCTACAGTCCTGCATAGCACTACCGGTTGAAGGGACGTTAAAAAACAACCAACATCCAGCTTTCTACAGTCCTGCATAGCTCTACCGGTTGAAGGGACGTTAAAAAACAACCATCATCCAGCTTTCGACAGTCCTGCATAGCTCTACCGGTTGAAGGGACGTTAAAAAACAACCAACATCCAGCTTTCTACAGTCCTGCATAGCTCTACCGGTTGAAGGGACGTTAAAAAACAACCATCATCCAGCTTTCTACAGTCCTGCATAGCTCTACCGGTTGAAGGGACGTTAAAAAACAACCATCATCCAGCTTTCGACAGTCCTGCATAGCTCTACCGGTTGAAGGGACGTTAAAAAACAACCAACATCCAGCTTTCTACAGTCCTGCATAGCTCTACCGGTTGAAGGGACGTTAAAAAACAACCACCATCCAGCTTTCTACAGTCCTGCATAGCTCTACCGGTTGAAGGGACTTTAAAAAACAACCACCATCCAGCTTTCGACAGTCCTGCATAGCTCTACCGGTTGAAGGGACGTTAAAAAACAACCACCATCCAGCTTTCGACAGTCCTGCATAGCTCTACCGGTTGAAGGGACGTTAAAAAACAACCACCATCCAGCTTTCCCCAGTCCTGCATAGCTCTACCGGTTGAAGGGACGTTAAAAAACAACCACCATCCAGCTTTCGACAGTCCTGCATAGCTCTACCGGTTGATTGAAGGGACGTTAAAAAACAACCACCATCCAGCTTTCAACAGTCCTGCATAGCTCTACCGGTTGAAGGGACGTTAAAAAACAACCACCATCCAGCTTTCTACAGTCCTGCATAGCTCTACCGGTTGAAGGGACGTTAAAAAACAACCATCATCCAGCTTTCTACAGTCCTGCATAGCTCTACCGGTTGAAGGGACGTTAAAAAACAACCATCATCCAGCTTTCTACAGTCCTGCAAAGCTCTACCGGTTGAAGGGACGTTAAAAAACAACCATCATCCAGCTTTCTACAGTCCTGCATAGCTCTACCGGTTGAAGGGACGTTAAAAAACAACCACCATCCTGCCTTCGACAGTCCTGCATAGCTCTACCGGTTGAAGGGACGTTAAAAAACAACCACCATCCTGCTTTCGACAGTCCCGCATAGCTCTACCGGTTGAAGGGACGTTAAAAAACAACCACCATCCTGCTTTCGACAGTCCTGCATAGCTCTACCGGTTGAAGGGACGTTAAAAAACAACCACCATCCTGCTTTCGACAGTCCTGCATAGCTCTACCGGTTGAAGGGACGTTAAAAAACAACCACCATCCTGCTTTCGACAGTCCTGCATAGCTCTACCGGTTGAAGGGACGTTAAAAAACAACCACCATCCAGCTTTCGACAGTCCTGCATAGCTCTACCGGTTGATTGAAGGGACGTTAAAAAACAACCACCATCCAGCTTTCAACAGTCCTGCATAGCTCTACCGGTTGAAGGGACGTTAAAAAACAACCACCATCCAGCTTTCTACAGTCCTGCATAGCTCTACCGGTTGAAGGGACGTTAAAAAACAACCATCATCCAGCTTTCTACAGTCCTGCATAGCTCTACCGGTTGAAGGGACGTTAAAAAACAACCATCATCCAGCTTTCTACAGTCCTGCAAAGCTCTACCGGTTGAAGGGACGTTAAAAAACAACCATCATCCAGCTTTCTACAGTCCTGCATAGCTCTACCGGTTGAAGGGACGTTAAAAAACAACCACCATCCTGCCTTCGACAGTCCTGCATAGCTCTACCGGTTGAAGGGACGTTAAAAAACAACCACCATCCTGCTTTCGACAGTCCCGCATAGCTCTACCGGTTGATTGAAGGGACGTTAAAAAACAACCATCATCCAGCTTTCTACAGTCCTGCATAGCTCTACCGGTTGAAGGGACGTTAAAAAACAACCATCATCCAGCTTTCTACAGTCCTGCATAGCTCTACCGGTTGAAGGGACGTTAAAAAACAACCATCATCCAGCTTTCTACAGTCCTGCATAGCTCTACCGGTTGAAGGGACGTTAAAAAACAACCACCATCCAGCTTTCTACAGTCCTGCATAGCTCTACCGGTTGAAGGGATGTTAAAAAACAACCATCATCCAGCTTTCTACAGTCCTGCATAGCTCTACCGGTTGAAGGGACGTTAAAAAACAACCATCATCCAGCTTTCGACAGTCCTGCATAGCTCTACCGGTTGAAGGGACGTTAAAAAACAACCATCATCCAGCTTTCGACAGTCCTGCATAGCTCTACCGGTTGAAGGGACGTTAAAAAACAACCATCATCCAGCTTTCTACAGTCCTGCATAGCTCTACCGGTTGAAGGGACGTTAAAAAACAACCATCATCCTGCCTTCGACAGTCCTGCATAGCTCTACCGGTTGAAGGGACGTTAAAAAACAACCACCATCCAGCTTTCTACAGTCCTGCATAGCTCTACCGGTTGAAGGGACGTTAAAAAACAACCACCATCCAGCTTTCTACAGTCCTGCATAGCTCTACCGGTTGAAGGGACGTTAAAAAACAACCACCATCCAGCTTTCTACAGTCCTGCATAGCTCTACCGGTTGAAGGGACGTTAAAAAACAACCACCATCCAGCTTTCTACAGTCCTGCATAGCTCTACCGGTTGAAGGGACGTTAAAAAACAACCACCATCCAGCTTTCTACAGTCCTGCATAGCTCTACCGGTTGAAGGGACGTTAAAAAACAACCATCATCCAGCTTTCGACAGTCCTGCATAGCTCTACCGGTTGAAGGGACGTTAAAAAACAACCACCATCCAGCTTTCTACAGTCCTGCATAGCTCTACCGGTTGAAGGGACGTTAAAAAACAACCACCATCCAGCTTTCTACAGTCCTGCATAGCTCTACCGGTTGAAGGGACGTTAAAAAACAACCACCATCCAGCTTTCTACAGTCCTGCATAGCTCTACCGGTTGAAGGGACGTTAAAAAACAACCATCATCCAGCTTTCGACAGTCCTGCATAGCTCTACCGGTTGAAGGGACGTTAAAAAACAACCACCATCTAGCTTTCTACAGTCCTGCATAGCTCTACCGGTTGAAGGGACGTTAAAAAACAACCACCATCCTGCTTTCGACAGTCCTGCATAGCTCTACCGGTTGAAGGGACGTTAAAAAACAACCATCATCCAGCTTTCTACAGTCCTGCATAGCTCTACCGGTTGAAGGGACGTTAAAAAACAACCATCATCCAGCTTTCTACAGTCCTGCATAGCTCTACCGGTTGAAGGGACGTTAAAAAACAACCATCATCCAGCTTTCTACAGTCCCGCATAGCTCTACCGGTTGAAGGGACGTTAAAAAACAACCAACATCCAGCTTTCTACAGTCCTGCATAGCTCTACCGGTTGAAGGGACGTTAAAAAACAACCACCATCCAGCTTTCGACAGTCCTGCATAGCTCTACCGGTTGAAGGGACGTTAAAAAACAACCATCATCCAGCTTTCGACAGTCCTGCATAGCTCTACCGGTTGAAGGGACGTTAAAAAACAACCACCATCCAGCTTTCTACAGTCCTGCATAGCTCTACCGGTTGAAGGGACGTTAAAAAACAACCACCATCCAGCTTTCGACAGTCCTGCATAGCTCTACCGGTTGAAGGGACGTTAAAAAACAACCACCATCCAGCTTTCGACAGTCCTGCATAGCTCTACCGGTTGAAGGGACGTTAAAAAACAACCACCATCCAGCTTTCGACAGTCCTGCATAGCTCTACCGGTTGAAGGGACGTTAAAAAACAACCACCATCCAGCTTTCGACAGTCCTGCATAGCTCTACCGGTTGAAGGGACGTTAAAAAACAACCACCATCCTGCTTTCCAAGATTGGGTCTTTACATACATCGTGTAAATCAACCTCTGTTTCACGACTCCTTCCTATTAAGAACTGATTTGCTTCACATTTTTAAAGGTCATACAGTGGTACCTGAGATGTGAAGCCCCTCTGATTTGTTATATGAAGTCTTATATCGCCCGCGTATCTCCAGACTCGGACTCAAGGCGCAGGGATCTATTTATGCTGTGTGAGATGGAATTTTTTACACAATACATCACGCATTCACATCGACCAGCAGATCGCAGCCATTTCGGCGCATATCCTACTTTTCACGGCCTATGATTCCAAGTCACACGGGTATATTGGTGGACATTTTTTTTATCTATGCCTATACAATTTTGCCAGGAAAGATCCTTTTGTTAATTGTGGGATCTTTAACGTGCACACCCCAATGTAGTGTACAAGAAGGGACCTCGGTTTTTCGTCTCATCCGAAAGACTAGCACTTGAACCCACCACCTACGTTAGGAAAAGGGGGAGAAAATTGCTAACGCCCTGACCCAGGGTCGAACTCGCAACCTCTCGCTTCCGAGCGCAAGTGCGTTACCACTCGGCCACCCAGTCTTTATGATGAGTGGACACTCCCATGAAAGAACATCTTCTGGAGTCCCTTAGACTATTATCCTGACCAAAACAATATATACCTGTCATGACAGGTCACCGGTAATATAGCAACATTTGTAACAGGTCCCTAAGGTGTCCTTTGTTAACAGGTAGCACTGTCCATAGCTTTCTTAGTCAGAGAACACTGCAGATGTAAAATGTATTATTTCAAAGTTAAGTATTTTCCTTCCAACATAAACACATTGTGGTCACCTTGAATGTCGCACAGTCTGGCCATCTGTGTGTTCTGACGCATGCCAAAGTCGTTGATGCTGTCCCTGATTTTCTGAGTCAAACCCAGAGATGGAATGTGGATCACGAGACGCTTGGAATTCTTGATGCGGTCCCATGATGATGAAAATTTCTGCACAGAAAAAGTAACAGAGGGGTATAGTACATCTTGGGAACAAACTGTCCTTGTTTAACACTAAAGTAAATTCACATACATGTAATACAAGTTTTTCAGACAGCTGAAAATATGATGCTCTATCACTTGAAAGCCTTAGGGGAAAATCTGTTCAACCAGAAAGACAGTGTGTGTGTGTGACAGAATCGAAGATCCAAAAGAATATCTTCATGGAACAGATCAACTGACAACTGTGTGCATGCACTTAACTTAGATGACATGTTTGAACAATGTTCTGCAGCTAATCTCATTGAGATCTCCAGGTTTCAACCCAATATGTTTTTGTCTAAAACATCAAAAATCAATAAAAGAAGGAAAAGGAACACAAATGTTCACATTATTCCAACCTTGGCTCGCAGTTTGAAGTTCTGCAGTTGCACAGCACGGGTTTCCCTGAGCTGTTTCCTCATCTTGGCCATCTTGATGTGCATGATCCAAGAGATGGCAATCACGCCTGCTGCCCATTTCAGGCGCCTGTACTCCAGGTACTGAGAGCGATCACGGTACCTTCGCCATGACGACTGGATTTGGGTGGCAGCTACTTGTGAACCGTTGGGGCCCATGAATCGTCTCCCCTGAAATTATCATGGTATGGGGTTAAAAGTGCAGTTTGGTTTGATTCAATGCAGGGAGAGGAAAACAAAAAAAGGGTGAAATCAAGTAGCAGGCAGGAACAGTACTAACAAGGCCTGAGAGTCGAAGTTTAAAACTACTATACAGCACATATACTCCCACTGAAACATTGCATGTGGCCTGTCATGACAGGTATATTTTGGTACAGATATTGGACAAAGGGATGCGAGAAGATGTCCTTTAAAGGAGTTGTCCTGTTATTGGAGGGGTCACACATTGCAGGTACCACTGTACTGAAAACATTTTCCCTTTAGACCTGGTTTGTTAAAACCAAAGGGATATCAGTACTGACCGGCTTGTTGATGATGGCCTCCACATCTTCCCTGTTGACGATGACAGACAGGAGTTCATCAAGACCCGGTGCTTTCTCCAGCTCATACTCCACTGACAGGTCGGCCAGTCTGTGAGAAAAGAACAGAGAAAAAGGGACATGTTATTTTTAGGACTAGCTCAATTGATTCAATCTCAGAGAGCTATACATATGGTAAGTACTATTGTTGGGAGGCATCTTTTGTTATACTTCAGAAAACAATGAATGCCAAGCTGCATGCAGTCAGCAGGAAACTGAGACAACAGTCAACATCTCTGCTTGGATCACTCATGAGTCATTTAATTTTGAGATCAATTGGCAATTTGTCTGAAAGGCATACAAGATCCTAAAATGCTTGTAATGGTTGATGTCACATCATTCTGTTCAGTATCCTTAAATTCAGACTCCGGCCATCACAGGGTTCAACCTGAAATCTCGCATGGTGCTTTACTTATTAATTGTACCAGTTTACACACCAGTGATCAAACCGGCACGGTTGGCCTAGTGGTAAGGCGTCCGCCCCGTGATCGGGAGGTCGTGGGTTCGAACCCCGGCCGGGTCATACCTAAGACTTTTAAATTGGCAATCTAGTGGCTGCTCCGCCTGGCATCTGGCATTATGGGGTTAGTGCTAGGACTGGTTGGTCCGGTGTCAGAATAATGTGACTGGGTGAGACATGAAGCCTGTGCTGCGACTCCTGTCTTGTGTGTGGCGCAAGTTATATGTCAAAGCAGCACCGCCCTGATATGGCCCTTCGTGGTCGGCTGGGCGTTAAGCAAACAAACAAACAAACCAGTGATCAACAAAATGTTGCACCTGAACATGTAAATGTTGTCTAATTATTGCACAGAACTGACCTGTCTCCGTGAATGAAGCCCACTGGTACGGCGTAACTAGTCAGCATTTTTTCCAGGTGTCGTAACATGGTCACAATACTGCGCAGAAAGAAACAACGTATTGACACTTTATGCCAAGCGGCGATGATAAACAAAATTTCTGACAACGACATTAGTAAATCTGCCAGTCTTTTATTATATAAAAACAGCTGCAAGATGAAAAATGCAGGGGAAAAAAGTAAGAAGAAAGAACAGAATAAAGGAGCAATAAAGGAACAAAGAGGATACATATTATAGGAAAGACAATCCACAAAGGAAGGAAGGAAAGTAGGGAAGGAGGGAAGGGAGGGAAGGGAGGGAGGGAGGGAGGAAGGAAAGAATGAATGAAGGAATGAATGTTATAGGAAGGAAGGACGGGAGGGAGGGAGGGAGGGAGAAAAGCAATGTGGAGCAAAAGGAAGACAGAAGGTGGGATTAAACAAGTGAAGAAAAGAAGCTAAGGATAAATGAACGAAGGAAAGAAAAAAGAAAGGCTAAATAGTCCTTTCCCATTAAACATAACTATGAAAGAGATAAAGGCAGTGGAAGGAAAGGGCAGGGGGGCACAGAAAAAAAGTGTAAAAAGTAAGGAAGAAGTAGAACCTTCTATTTCAATAGGGAGAAATGAAAAAAGTCTGTTTCTTCTCACCTTCCCCAAGTGAGGCAGTAGTGCTGTTTGAACGCCAAAAACTCAGGCTGGGTGTCGCGTACTTTGCCATGCTGGATTGCAAACCGATGGCTCAGCGACTTAAAGTCAGCTCCACTTGCTGGCGTAGTTGGAGGTGGCTGTTAATTGATAATGAAAACAAAATCAACAACGATTCCAAAGAACAGAAGAAATTCAATTTGGACATCAGTGACATATTTATGTAAAAAAAATTTCTTACAAGGAATTTACTACATAATTATAACTGAACTAGAAACAGTAACAATTCGCGTAAGGCAAAAATACATTTAGTCAAGCTCAGTCGAACTCACAGAATGAAACTGAACGCATTGCATTTTTTCCGCAAGACCGTACTCTCGTAGCATTGTCTGTCCATCGCTCGTGGCAAAGGCAGTGAAATTAAATACAGAAAAGCGCGGGAGCGGTTGCGCTGAGGAGGATAGCCCGCTTTTCTATATCTCTATTCTTTTTAACTCTCTGAACGTGTTTTTAATCCAAACATATCATATCTATGTTTTTGGAATCAGGAACAGACAAGGAATAAGATGAAATTGTTTTTATATTTTCGGAAATTTATTTTTGCTCATAATTTTTATATTTCTAATTTTCAGAGCTTGTTTTTAATCCGAATATAACATAATTATATGTTTTTGGAATCAGAAAATTATGAAGAATACGATAAACGTAATTTTGGATCGTTTTATAAAAAAAATAATTTTAATTACAATTTTCAGATTTTTAATGACCAAAGTCATTAATGAAATTTTAAGCCTCCAAGCTGAAATGCAATACCAAAGTCCAGCCTTCGTCGAAGATTGCTTTGCCAAAATTTCAATCAATTTTATTGAAAAATGAGGGTGTGACAGTGCCCCCCTCAACTTTTACAAAATGTCTTTCTTTCTTTCTTTATTTGGTGTTTAACGTCGTTTTCAACCGTTTACAAAATGCCGGATATGACATCATCAAAGACATTTATGGAAAAAATGAAAAAAACGTCTGGGGATATCATACCCAGGAACTCTCATGAAAAATTTCATAAAGATCGGTCCAGTAGTTTAGTCTGAATCGCTCTACACACACACACACACACACACACACACACACACACACACACACACACACACACACACCACGACCCTGGTCTCGATTCCCCCCTCTATGTTAAAACATTTAGTAAAAACAACATCCAACGCAGAAGAAGAAGACTAAATGTAACAAGAAGGGCAAAGCCCATACGACTCACATGCTTGACCTTGACCTTTACATGACCTTGACCTTCAGCTAAACCTAGCAATGACATCATACACTAAGAACTGCGTTACATATTTTTCCTACCAAAATACATGTGACCTTCCAAGGTCATGCAACACAAAGCTGTTAATTCAAGACATAGGAAGTACAATGGTGCTTATTGGCTCTTTCTACCATGAGATATGGTCACTTTTTGTGGTTCACTACCTTATTTTGGTCACATTTCATAAGGGTGAAAGTGACCTTGACCTTGATCATATGTGACCAAATGTGTCTCATGATGAAAGCATAACATGTGCCCCACATAATTTTTAAGTTTGAAACAGTTATCTTCCATAGTTCAGGGTCAAGGTCACTTCAAAATATGTATACAATCCAACTTTGAAGAGCTCCTGTGACCTTGACCTTGAAGCAAGGTAAACCAAACTGGTATCAAAAGATGGGGCTTACTTTACCCTATATATCATATATAGGTGAGGTATTAAATCTCAAAAACTTCAGAGAAAATGGGAAAAATGTGAAAAATAGCTGTTTTTTAGACAACATTTATGGCCCCTGCGACCTTGACCTTGAAGCAAGGTCAAGATGCTATGTATGTTTTTTGGGGCCTTGTCATCATACACCATCTTGCCAAATTTGGTACTGATAGACTGAATAGTGTCCAAGAAATATCCAACGTTAAAGTTTTCCGGACGGACGGACGGACGGACGGACGACTCGGGTGAGTACATAGACTCACTTTTGCTTTGCATGTGAGTCAAAAAGGAAGTCTTTACAGCTTTAAATTTACCTGGATTATTATGTGTCTATTTCTTTCTCCTTTTGTGTTTTCTTCTATTGTATTTGTTATCACTGGTCTTTCGTACATGAGCTTTGATTTTGTTACCTTTGCTGCAAACTTTTTTTCCAGTCGTGGTCACACCCTACCACCCAAATAAACTTAACCATCCCCACAGACACACAAGTGTCTCTGTTTTTTGTTAAACTATGTTCAGTTTTTGCTTGAGATTTCATGCAATCTTTAAACACCATAGGTCCTTCCTACTGACCAGGTCTCAAATGATTTTGTTTGTAAACAAGCAAATAAACCATGACGTAATTTGAACTACACAGTCTGGATGGTGCGGGTTGTGTACAACCCATCAGGCATTTGTGTCTTTATCTTATTGTGTTTATCTTCATTGCTATGGAGTGGGTCTGCAAAGAGAAGGTGAAAAGATTATCCCTATTTGGATGGCGTGGGTTGTATATGACCCATACGTTTTATGTGGAATATCCTGCTATAAAAAGAAGGGGTCACATCATCCCGACTGTATAGTACAAAACATCATCCAGTGAAGGTTACAAAAAAAAATTAAACAAGTTTTCAACTTTTTTTTTTTAACAAAAAGGCAGTTACGGTAAATAAAACCCAAACAACAAACCCAGGTCAACAGAAGAGCATGCATCTGTGGCTTCCATGCACTAATAAATCAGAAATGTACGTACACTATATATTTCAGGATCAATCTCATCACTCAGGAACAAAAAAAAGTCACACTAAACCAGACAGAAATAATGAAAATGAATGTACCATGCACACAGCATTACATGTTGACAGCAAAGATTGCACATTCAAGAGATTTAGCGATATATGTATCAAACAGAATGCACACATACAGTGTATGGATAGCCGATATAGTCGGAAAAACACACCATGAAAAAAAGGAATACACTCTGAGAAAAAACCCACGTTTGAAATAGCCAAAGTAGATGTGACTAATTCTCTAAGAGGGAAAAGTCAAGGGTGAGCTGAGAGTGATACACAAAAGTACTGCAAGACAAATGGAAGAATAACGTGTCCATATAGTGTTCCCAGCTAGTGTAAACTAGCTATGTTTACATGTCAGTGCAAGAGAAGGAGATGAGAACAAATAATATGTTCATCTCACCAGACTGAGAGAAGGCGAAAGTCAAAAGACACAAAAGAAAGAATTTATCAAACGCCATAAAAATTCTAACCAGAGATTTCTTATCAAATGCTTAAATACTAGCTATAGTGACCAGTTATTATCGGGAATGTCTAGCTTGCATACAACACAATTTGAAAAAAAACAAACTTGAAACTTAGAAAGTACCTGGATGAAAACATACAGGAGAAACATTTGTTTTGTTTGTTTGTTTGCTTAACGCCCAGCCGACCACGAAGGGGCATATCAGGGCAGTGCTGCTTTGACATATAACGTGCGCCACACACAAGACAGAAGTCGCAGCACAGGCTTCATGTCTCACCCAGTCACATTATTCTGATACCGGACCAACCAGTCCTAGCACTAACCCCATAATGCCAGACGCCAGGCGGAGCAGCCACTAGATTGCCAATTTTAAAGTCTTAGGTATGACCCGGCCGGGGTTCGTCACCCACGACCTCCCGATCACGGGGCGGACGCCTTACCACTTGGCCAACCGTGCCGGTCATACAGGAGAAACATATCCCCTTTTCGTGGAAGAACCACTAAATACTGATACAGAAGAACCCCCCAGTTTAAGACCTCCACAAGTCTGAGAAAATCATCAGGTCCTAAAAAGGAGGGAGTCTTAAAATGAGGGTAAATGCATGTACTGTGGTTATGAAGAAAACAGGGTCTTAAAAGGGTCGAGGTTCAGCTATAAATGGCGTGAGCACTCCAAATTCATTTCATATTGTCTGAACAGTAGCGCAGTCTAAAAGGTAACAAGGCTATTGTAAATGTGCAACTTATTACCAGTTCTTTTTGTGTGGCTATTTGTCAATGTAACCCCTTATTATTCCTTTGTCCCTTTAAGCTAATAGTCTCTTTCTTCCACATAGACATCATAATTTCTCAATACATTTTGTGAAAAATTCTAACAAAAACGAGAAATGTATAAATAAAACAGTGCAAATTATATATATATATATATATAAAATAAAATAGAGGATAAATAAGGGTGCACGAAATACATCATAGCTGGCTCTACTTTCTGTCGTCCTTGACATTCCAAAATGCACATGTACCTATAGACTGGATGTGCAAGGGGTAACCACGCTTTTGAGAACTTGCGCGAGAGTCGTTCAGTGTTATAGCTGAGTTTTAGTCTCGACTTGCCGAGACTATTATCGTAGCGTCATAGATTTCATGACGTCTGTCGTCCATCGCGTCATATTAAGGGGACGTAATCTGTTATGTTTCCGTCTATTCGCTGTTCTATTTCTCTCTTGTGATCAACATGACAAGCCGTATGTGTTTGAGTGTGTGTGCTCGTGCTCTCAACTAAAACAAAAGTCAAACTAGCAATCGTTAAAAACCCAGTCCGTCCGTCCAGCACTGCTATGTTCATACTATGCTCATGTGAAGTTACAGCGTGCCCGGTACACACGCCCTTATCGGTACATCATCGACTACGAGTGTTCTCTGGAGAAGCTGTTTAATGCATTTTGCGAGTATTTCTAGCTCTTCTGCGGTGCAGTGGGCCCTATAGACGATGAAAGTGTCCAAGATCTCAGGAGATGCGTGTGTAACCACTAGGTATTCAGTCAAATCCTTTAGAGGCTTTCAACTGACGGGGACAACCAAGCCACCATTATGCACCGATTTGACATAGATCAACAGACGTGCCTTTAGAATAAGGTATGTGCAGAGGTGCCTCATCTGAACAGACAACTAAAGCTTGATGTTTCCGTCACACTTTGTCTTTTAGATCTTCATGGGATATACAGGTTACAACACTCGTGATTTTTTATATGGCTTGTATTTCAGTCAAGACCCAGCGGGAATATCAAAGGGACTCACTCGCCAGAGGCTCGTGAGTCCCTTGATATTCATCCGCTGGGTCTTGACTGAAATACAAGCCATATAAAAAACCACTCGTGTTGTAACCTCTATATATATATATATGAGGTTCAAAGTTTCAAGAAAACACACAATTCCCTCACAAAAAGTATGCAAGTCATTAAACTAAAGGAGACAAGGAAGGAGAGAACTTAACAGAAGGAGGAAAAGAAAAAGAAAAAGGTGGTGATATAAAATAAAACAAAATATCAGAGTGAGAAAAAGTGAAAACCTGTATCAATGGTGGTAGTGTCTGTAAGCATTACAGAAATAAAAAATGTGAAATACGTATTGTTTGTTAAAGAACAAACAAATCTTTCCACTTTCACAGCAGATTTATTCTGATAAAACATGCATAACATGAGAAGCAAATTGTGAATTTTGCTGCAAATCAATACTTTGCTCAGGAACTTTTGCTGTTCAAAATAAAAACTGATAAATCTGGACCCTTAATACTTACATCTGAATCCACAGGCATGTTATCATGATACAATATTCATAACTTAGAACAAACACAGACTGAAAACCAAAGGACCAGAGAATTATACTAAACCAGCCCATGCTAAACACTCAATTCACGGCAAGGTTAGAACTACATTTGACAGCTACATATGGTCACGCATCGACACAAAATAAAGTTCAACACATAACTAATCACAGCCCAAAACTCACACAGTAAATCTAAACAGATGACAAAACACACCGCCCAACTAATTCAAACATTCACACTGAGTTATGGAGTGAACCACACACTCCCTTATACTTTCTATAATACTGCTTATGGAACAAGTAATACACTCACACCAGATTAACACAACACTCTGCATATTGACAATCAACACATCAGAAAACAATGCACAGCAAACAACACTTGTATGTTTTTCAAACTCTGTGTGTGTGTGTGTGTGTGTGTGTGTGTGTGTGTGTGTGTGTGTGTGTGTGTGTGTGTGTGTGTGTGTGTGTGTGTGTGTGTGTGTGTGTGTGTGTGTGTGTGTTTGTTTGTGCGTGTCACTGTGAGTGTGCAAATGTTTTTTTTCACCTTCAAGTATTTGTTTATCTGATCCTGTTCCATGAACAGAAGGTACACAACTAAATACCTCCCCCCCCCCCCCTAACAAGGACATTATTCAACTCCTTTAGTTAGACGGGCGCAGTGGCGTGGGGGTATGACATCGGCCTCCTAATCGGGAGGTCGTGAGTTCGAATCCCGGTCGCTGCTGCCTGGTGATTTTTCCGATCTCCCAGGTCAACTTATGTGCAGACCTGCTTGTGACTTAACCCCCTTCGTGTGTACACGCAAGCACAAGACCTAGTGCGCACGGAAAAGATCCTGTAATCCATGTCAGAGTTCGGTCGGTTATAGAAACACGAAAATACCCAGCATGCCTCCCCCGAAATCGGCGTATGCCGCCTGAATGGCGGGGTAAAAACGGTCATACGCGTAAATATCCACTCGTGCTAAAAACATGAGTGAACGTGGGAGTCTAAGCCCATGAACGAAGAAGAAGAAGAAGAAGAACTCCTTTAGTTTACCACAGTACTTCCATCCCAACAATACTATTCCAGCCCCCTTCTTGTAACAACACACACCAATACAGTGCAATCACAACAGAGGAAGAACAAAATTCTCACCAGTGGTTGGAAGGACATTTCATAAGTCTTCATGGAAGCTGGTGTTTTCACTGGCCCTGACATGGACGAAGACGCCCTGGTTTTGGCAGACACGGTTCGAGTCTCAGGGGAGACGACTGGGCGAGGGGGCACGGCAGGCATGTTTTCCAGAGTGTTCTCCCCTTGCCCTCCTCCCTGGGTGTCATAGTGCAGGCTGGACAGTGTGGTGGCCATTTCTGAGTGACAAATCAAAAAGGATGGTTAATAAATAATAATCGTTACACATTAAGAAACACTATGTGCATGTGTGTGTGGGTGTGCATATGGTACATGTGTGTGTGTGTGTGTGTGGATGTGCATATGGTGCAAGTGTGTGTGTGTGTGTGTGTGTGTGTGTGTGTGTGTGTGTGTGTGTGTGTGCGTGTGCGTGTGTGAGCCCACTGTATTCCGTTCAGTTTGAATGTAGTGTCTCAAGCCAAAGAATATTCCTAGTACATTGCACATGGTTGTAAGAAAGTCTCATGCCTTATCAGTAACATTTTTTTTGCCCTTACCTGAGATGGGCCTATTGTTCTTGTTGTCGGGGTCATGCAGCATCAGAGCCTTGTGGCGCACAGGTGAAGGGTCAAGGGTCAACTGGGCGGCAGGAGGGATCAAACCTCGCTCGATCAGACTCAGAATACCTTTGCGAGCATCATCCTCAGTGATGGGAGGGGGAGCCAGCTGTTAAGAAAAAAGTAATACCGGTGTTTAACCTCTTCACTGCCACAGTATAACAGCAAGTGTGCCAGGGCAAAATTTTGCTTTCTTCGGTAGGTTCACTAATCTGTTCACTGCTCGATCATTTATTGAGATATCTCTTAGATCTTTGGCATGTGTTTTGCTTATACCCTTGGCTATTATAGGATGACATGATCATTGGACTTTGTGATTGTTATAGTAAAAATTGATATAATGACCATTTTCGTCAAAAATTACAGTTTCCGGACTTACACACACACAGTGACACACATTGCAGCACGTAAAACCACACAAAACACTGCTAAAACTGGTGTCAAACATCAGGTACTCACATTACAGCCCATAAAAGTATTCTTCTGTGTGGTAATCCATAAATCACTTTTTGTAGAGCTTCCAGAACACTGTATCGCTTGAAAACAGGTCTACGAGTTGAGGTCGGACTTTCGGCCGCCATTGTGAATGGCGAGAATGCTAACACAGTTTTCAACACGTGGTAGAACGTGGTAGCAACTTTAGTAACTTATCCGAACGGTCTATGGGAAAGAACTGTGTTTAGAACCCCTACAAGTACTTGGACAGTGGTTACCTCCCATTTAGTTTTCAGAAATGTCCTGAAATGTTGGTGACACAAATCCCACGTATGAGATACGGTTATGGGCATACGACAAACCAAAAATGACCACGTATTACATACGGGGTGGGCAGTGAAGGGGTTAAAGAGCAAAATTTATCTTGAGAGCTAAATCTATCATTCTGAAAACTGCAGCAACACTATGCATTGACTCTGTTGTTTTTTGCTTGTATGTTAATTGTGTGAACTGTGTCTTATCTGCCTTGTCTCCACTGATTTCACATAAATGATATATATGTTCCTTACACATGTTGTGAATGAAGTAACAGAAGTTTCTCAGTCTAGAAATGTTTGAATCACACATGTTCATATTACATTAAAACAATTAACTGGTTGAAATTTGTTAAAAATAATGTGATCACCTGAGGGTCCACACGGTTGGCCTTTGGAAGGACTGTGAGATGATCCACAGTGGTCCCGTTAATTGGTTTCAGTGTTTGCTGGAACACACAAGAAAATTCAAACTTGAATGCAAAGAAAAACACAATTCAAATGCTTCTGTTCAAGCAGAAAATGGTATCATGAACAGGTTAAGAAAAGAGAATGCAAATTGACAATGTTGATATAAACACAGCACCTCAATACTGCATTCTATCAAAATGGTTGCAATTTTGAATAGTTGAAGACCTTGAACGTTTCTCTCCCTGCTTGTTGTATGGTAAAAACTCACATTATACAGGGGTACATACCAAAAATGATATTGTTTGGACCAGCCAAAAGTGTCCCTACTTTGAAGGTACATTTTGGTCAAGATCATATTGAAAGGGACTATAGAGAATGTGTCCTTTGTTGAGTCGGTGTCTGCTCACTGGAAGGACCTTACATCACAAGTACCACTGTATTTCATTAAACTCAGATACTTTTGATCTAAACACACCCTGTATTTTCTTTTTCTCTTTGTCATTAATAGCAAGAGACTTTGACAGACATGATGAGATATGGCAGAGGCCCTTACCAATGCAGGTCTGCGTTCGTTGATCAGAGGGAGCTGAATTCCAAAGTTTTCACGCATGACTGGGCGGTTCTGCTGATTCTGGGGGTTGAAGATAGCTCGTAAAGTCCACTGCTGATGATGCTGTTCACACATTTTAAGACAACAGTGTGAGTTGTGAACAAAAAGAATATGAAACAGTTAAGTACATGAAGCAAAAGCTGCTAGCTGACATCCTCGTTACACCCCCACACTCGCACATGCTATTGCTAACACACACACACACACACACACACACACACACACACACACACACACACACACACACACAAACACACACACACAGGTCAGATAACCTCTTCAGTTACATTATATTTGCAGAAAGTATACTTTACAAGTTATCATTCCATTATCTATTTACAACTGAAGAAAATACTTCTTCACTAATCTCTTAAAATATAATTTACCTTCTGTCCAGGTGTAAGTCCTTTCACCTGAGAACGCCTGGCTGGCAGTTTCACACCAGGGGGGTGTGGTTGTCTGAATGTACCCACAAACACATTGGGTTAGAAGCACATTCACAGTTAATATTCATTTACTTTGTGTCATGTTCACGAAACTCATCTGCTCTGCTCACAGTGTTTAGGGATGCAGGAAAAAGAGATATGCAAAGAGAGAGGGAGAAGGAGGAATAGAGAAAGACAGTGAGACAGAAAGAGACAAGACAGGCCGACACCGAAAATGTATTCCAACTTAGAATGAAGCATAAATTCTAATTTATGAGCCACAGAATTCATCCATTTATACATGATCAAATTCACACTCTTCCAACCGAAGAAGTCAGCACCCATCACATTCCTTGACCAGTTTAGTTAGTTACAACTAATCATACCTCATCATATACGAAGGTCGGTTGAATTCGACAGTCCCTTGGAGGTCAACCGTGGTTTCCATGGCCATGAACGGATCATGCTGCGGCATGCGATCTGAGAGAGGTATCGTCTGCACCCTGGTGTTCATCTGATTTACCACCTGCTCTGTCTTCCTCTGCAAAATAATAACTTTCTCTGATTTCCCAACTTTGCTTTTCAACCTAATACAGGGAAACCAGCCTTTTACGACTTTCAAAAATCCACGAAAATGAAGTCTTCAAAGGGAGGGAGTCCTAAACTGAAGGTAAAATTACAGAGGCTATGAACAGAACATCTGAGGAAGGAGGGTCTTAAAAAGGAGGAAGTCTTAATTTGTGTGGGTGGGGGGGGGAGAGTGTGTGTGTGTGGCGGGGGGGGGGGGGGGGGGTTCCACTATACAGTGCTACCTCTGTGTTAAGACCTAAAATCTGAGAGATGTAGGTCTCCAACGAGAGGGAGTCTAGATGGAGGTAAATTCAATGACAGTACGAAGAAAAATGTCTGAGAAAATGAGGTCTGGTAGCAGAGGTTCCACTGTCATTTTATCCTTATAGAACCATGCATTGCATGCATAGCCGGTATTTTAGATGGGTTGTTTGTAAAAAATTGACTGGTAAAATATTTAATAATATATTTAAAAATATTTAAAAATTCTAAGAATCATCTGTTCTAAACAAGTCTTTTACTGAAACCAAGGTACATGGCACCACCCCTCCCCATGCAATAGTTCACGCACTAATTATATCCATCCTTACATCTACCACTCATTCACGAATCAATTTCTTTTCAATGATAATTATGCAGAGAGTAAGAACAAGAGAGAGAGAGAGAGAACTCAGAACTCAGAACTTTATTACATAAGGATAAAGGTTTTAGGCTTAGCCTAATCTTCCAACCTGTCCTTGGAACATATACAGAGAATAATTGTAAACAAAAGCAAAGACTGCGCAGATACACACACACACACATACACACACACACGTATACACACACACACACACACAAACTCACACTCGCTTACACACACACACACACACACATATATACACACACATTCCCCCCACACACACATGCTCGTGTGCGCGAGTGTGCGCTCGCATACCTACACACATGCACATGCAATCATTTCATACCTAAAATGAACAGTATCTCATCAAAGTATTAAACTAGTAAAACATCAAAATAATGGTCGAGTATAAACATAATCACATACAAAATAATGGACTCGCAAAGTCATAAAAAACAAGAGAGAGAGAGAGAGAGAGAGAGAGAGAGAGAGAGAGAGAGAGAGAGAGAGAGAGAGAGAGAGAGAGAGAGAGAGAGAGAGAGATAAACACACACTTGCGAACACACAAACACACACACATTCTAAATGTAGAAATAATCAAAGAGTGAACTGTGCACTTTATGAATATGTACTGTAGTAAAAAACAAAATCAAATACACATCCAGGGTACATACCTGCAACCCCTCTTCTGTTTTAGCAAGAGCATTTTCAAAGTCAGAAATGCTGATTTGTCCATCCTTTGCCACAAAACGCTCCCTCAGTTGCCGTAGGTCTTCTTGCACCTAAAGACAAAAGACATATCTTGTAAATCATAAAATGCTTGAAACCTACAACTGATACAGATTGATTTGTTCTGGAACTGCATCAATACATTAACATGTGGCATCTGGCATGCTCAATGAAACGCTGACATATAATCAAAATTGCACACACACCTTCATGTAACCAATGAACTACCCATACCCCTCAAACATTGATATTTACACATCCCTACCCCCCCCCCTCCCCCAACCACACTGACAGCTATACAAAGAAACAGCATCTGCCACATCCACACATGAGTGCACAATTTTCTCTGATGTATGCACAAGGACTTTGTAACACAAGAAATAAGGCCCATTTTCATATATATACTTTGTTAATTCTTCTTGGTACATAGGCTATGTAAATTTTAAGGGGCTTATTGTCTGTCAGGTCTTAATTGCCTATATTGGACATGAATTGGTTTATACGATTCGAGTTTTACGCCCTCACGGCTTTTTGATGTTTGCGTGTTTAGGTGGTATCAGCCATCTGCACTTATGGTAGAATGACCAAGATCTTTAACGTGCCATTGTGGTGACACGGGGGTGGGAGATGGATACCGTCTCTGGGTCTGCACATAAAGTTGACCCGTGTCCGTCCCGGCCCGGATTCGAACCAGCGACCTCTCGATCACAAGTCCAGTGCTCTACCACCTGAGCTACCCGGGCCCCCCGTACATAGGCTGACAGTAAATCAGTAATATATATAAAACTTACAAGTTACATTACAAAAAAATGAATAAACTCCACATACATCATTGCAAAATGCACACTCTTGCCGTATGTGCCTATACTCATTAATGTATTAAGGTTCACGGGGACCTAACCTAACCTTGTTATTTGTTAAATAAATAATTGAATAATAAATTATTCAACATTATAATTTTTGGGCACTTTTAACACTCAAAAGGAATTCACAATAACATGCAACAGCAGCTGCGTGGTTTTCTATAACATACGAAAACGTATGTCTATGCCGCGAGGCCTATATCTGATCTTTTGATCAATACTATTAATTTTCCTAACTTTGAGATGGCCTAGTGTAACGATCTTTTGATCGTGCCTTATTGTCTAAACTTTCTTCCGGTGTCGTATATATTTGGCTGAGAGTGGCTTGCGTGGCTTTCGTGGCAAACACTGGGTGGCTAACCTTAGCACAATACATGTAGTCCTTGAACACATTGTCAATTCTGTTTTTAAAACTGTTTAATGACGGCGCCTCCACTGTTGACTTGTCCAGGGCATTCCAAGTGTCTACAACTCTGTTTGTGAAGAAGTGCTGTCTCAAGCTTGTTTTACATGCGTTTTTCTTTAATTTGTAGCAGTGTCCTCTAGTACCGGATTGCTGATTAAGTTCGAGAGGATTCTTGCAGTTATACACACCGTGCATGAACTTATACACTTCTATCATATCACCTCTTACTCTTCTGTAACACATACTAGGTATCTTCATGATTTTGAGACGCTCCTCATACTCTAGGTCCTTCAAACCCGGTACACACTTTGTTGCTCTACGTAGCACACCCTCAATAAGCTTTTTGTCCTTTTCCAAGCGTGGACTCCAGGCACAGTTTGCGAATTCCAAATGAGGCCTCACCAGAGCTATGAACAACATTCTCATTGATTCTTGGTCAAGGTACTCGTACGACCTTCTCACAAGTCCTAGAATCTTATTTGCTTTATTTGCTTGGGTCTCTACATGCTTGGAGAATTTGAGTTCATTATCTATATGCACACCTAGATCTCTTTCCACCCTTGAACTACCCAGATCCACTCTCCCATCACCTCCAGCCGTTTTCATACTATACACATGTTTCACGTTTTTCTGTCCCAACTGTAGCACCTGACATTTATCCGCATTAAATTTCATTTGCCATTTATCAGCCCATGCTGTGAGGTTATCCAGGTCACTTTGCAACTTCGCGAAGTCATCGACAGTGTCCACTGAACGGTAAATTTTCGTATCATCGGCGTACATGCTACATAGGCTCTCCACTACTTCTGGGAGGTCGTTTATGAACACAACGAACAAAACTGGACCCAAAACACTGCCCTGAGGCACTCCGCTTGTCACTTCCACCCAGTCGGATAGGGTACCATTTACTTTTACTCTTTGGCGACGGTCTTTTAAAAAGCCGCCGATCCAATCATTGACCTCATCAGTGACACCATACGATTTGAGCTTTGCGAGGAGGCGTTCGTGACACACCGTATCAAATGCCTTTGAAAAATCTAGGTATATCGCATCCACCGGCTTTCCGTTGTCTATATACAATGCATGCATCTATGTGCATTTTTTCCTCGTTCCGGTTCGTGTCTGCAACCCACTAAAGACAATGGACCTTTGGAAGCCATTATTCCACAATGGCGGGGAAAGTTGACTGCAATGACTTACTTTGACAAGGATTTGCCCCACGTCTTCGGGGCGCGTATCTATCTCCGTCATGTTGGTGGTTTACGAACGTGTCGTCAACAACGGCAATGGACAATCAAAGGCAGAGTATGCCTGATATCGACAATAATCCCAGTTTAAAATATCATGTCATCCAATGTTGTCGCCTCACAGCACACCGCCATGACGTTCCTCGGCAACATATGAAACAACTCAAAGTGATGACGTAGAACACAATACCTTCCAAGATGGCGGCGCCCTGTGCATTGATTGCAAGTTGCGCTGATTATGAGCCTAAAAACATTGTTAAACGTAAGGAATTGTAGATCTTATCAGCTTAGAATATTATTTGACGTTTTTTGATGTAAGTAAAGCTTCATAAAGGGAATTTAAGCAGTTCATACACGATAAGTTGCCGTGACAAACTTATCCACCCATATCCACAGGCGCTTGAAGTAGACCACCTGTTAATTTTTCAACTGGGAATAGCTGTGCAGTAGATATAAGGTTGCCATTTTGAAAACACAGACATAAGTATCAAGCATTCTTCTGTTTTAAACGGGCCCGAAGCAAGAAGAAAATCTGAACGGTTTTACCTTTAGTGTCTGCAGATTAACATAACATAACCTAAACGTAACATAAGCGCCTGATAGGCTTTTCAGTCTTTTGCCTGCTATGTATTTTAACTAGTGATTTAAAATATCGTTGTTTATATTTGTGCGCTGCGTACGTCCTAGGATGATCTCAATTGAGTTAAATTTGTAGAGAACATAAATTGTCTCCAGTGCTTGTCAAGTAAGTTTTTGAACGTGTTTATAGTGTTCCTGCTGACACAATGTTGGGTGGCAAATTGTTCCAGTTATTAACAACACGATTAGTAAAGAAGTTTGCATGCAGGTTATACGTTAGTTTTAACAGTTTTTTTTGTTAATTTAAAATCATGACCTCTTGTGCTCGAACCCTCATGTAACTGGAGTAGTGAATTAGTAGCGCGTATATCATAAATATTATGTAATAATAATAATAATAATAATAATAATAATAAATTAGCTTATAATTACATATTCTTACGCCGAATCACATGATTTGCATTGACCCACTTCGATGCTTAGGTTATGATAAAAGCTACCCCGTCTAGGTATAAGGGGAGCAACCCCAACTAAAAAAGTGACTGCACCAGCATGACTGGCACCCTGGGTTACGTCCCATGTAGCACACTACGTCATCAATGGTGCTGGTCACGTGATACCCCTTCAATCGACTACTATCACTCAAGGGTGACGGTTGTGTTTGCTTTTGCTCTGGCTGGTTTTGTGTCTACGGCACCCACCGGCCTCGGCCCCCGTCTACTTCTTGCTGGCTTGCAGCTGGTGAGATCGTTCATTTTTTCTTGAATGTTTTATTGTTTCTGCTGTGAATTTCGCATGTCCGTTGGACTCTGAAGTTTTCAGCAGTTGTTTGGCTTCCTCACGGTCGCCATTTGCATTAGCACGTTGTCTGGCTTCTGTTGTTTTAGCCGGGTTCGGTCTATTAACGCTGTCGTAGCTTGCTTTGTAGCTGCCGTCGGTAGCTTTTACGTACGTGCTTATCTATTTGCTTGCTTGCTTCTGAAATGTTTGTGTCTGTACGGACTTTATTATTTTCAGACTTGTGGCTTCCTCCTTGGTCGCCATTTTTAGCTAGCATGTTGTTGTTATGTTGATTTTTCGTCCGTACTCGGACGCTTAACTCTTCGTATAGCTAGTTGTTTAGCTGCCTTTGGTAGCTCCTAAACTGGTTTTAGCTGCCCTCTTTGCTGGCTTCTGAAAGGTTGGCGTCCTTTCGGACTTTGCTAGTTTCAGTTGTTTGATTATTTTTCTCTTGGTGCTTACATGGCCGTTTATGAGAATTAGAGGGAGCTAAGGCAGAGGGTTAGGGCTTGGGCCCTGCTAAGCTCTATCCCTCAGCAGCCTCTTATTTTGAAGTACTCCGTTGTTGTTCATGTTGGCACATTTTTAGGCAATTTTTTACGTTGTTCTGTGCCGTTTTTTATGTTACGGACGATTGGCCGTCTGGCTCTCTGCCGTCCGTTTTGGCCTCTAAGGCTGTCGTTTTACGTCTGTTTCGGCTCCAGAGTCTAGGGCTCTGGGGTCTGCACTTATCTTTTGCTTATTTCCAGAAATAGATTCCCTCGTTCGCGAGGTTTGCCGCGGCGGACTTCGTCGCCAGCTCTGCCCCCCGCCTGGGGGTTAGGCGACGTTCTCTCCTTCAGACTCTGGGTCTTCTCCGGACCAGGCTGCTGTCCACCGCGATGTTTCTGGACGGTCCCTTGGGGATCTTCTTCTCCTCTTCCTGGCCGGCATTTGTTGCCTTCCGCTTGCGGTAGCGCAACAGTGCATGTCCCTCCGGGGATCCGGCCACTTCAAGGTTGGTGTCTGCAGCAGCCGTTTACGGCAGCTGCACTTCCGGTTTCCGGAATCGGATGTTCTCCTGCTAGTGAGCGACTTGCGTTCACGTCGGGTCAGAACCTCTCCGTACTCCAGCAGTCGGTTCCGACAGCTGGGCTTCCTGCTTTGGCAGGAAGTAGGGGTTCACCGTCTAGTGAGCGACTTGCGTTCACGTCCGGACCGAACCCCGCCTTACACCAGCAGTTGTACGCGACAGCTGGGCTTCCGGCTCCGGCCGGAAGCAGTGGTTCTTCCGCTCGTGCGCAGCCTGCTGTCACGTCCGGTGCGTCCCACATCTTACGTCAGCAGTCGTCCGCGACAGCTGCTTCCGGCTCAGGCCGGAAGTAAAAGGCTCACTGGCTAGTGTTCGGACTACGTTCACGTCCGGTTTGAGCCTTGCCTTACGTCAGCAGTCGTCCGCGGCAGCTGCGCTTCCGGTTCCGGCCGGAAGTGTAGGTTCACCGGTAGTGCACAGGCTGCTGTCACGTCCGGTTCGGGCCTTACCCTACGTCAGCAGTCGTCAGCGTCAGCTGGGCTTCCGGTTCCGGCCGGAAGTGTAGGTTCACTGGTTAGTGCTCAGGTTGCTGTCACTTCTGGTTCGAGCCTTTACCTACTTCAGCAGTCGTCCGCGACAGCGCCGCTTCCGGTTACGGCCGGAAGCGTAGGTTCACTGGTTAGTGTACAGACTGCTGTCACGTCCGGTTTTGAGCCTTGCCCTACGGCAGCAGTCGTACGCGACGGCTGTGCTTCCAGTTCCGGCTGGAAGTATCGGTTCACTGGTTAGTGCACAGGCTACTGGCACGTTCAGTTCGAACCTTGCCTTACGGCGGTGGTCGTACGCGACCTCTGCGCTTCTGGCTGCGGACGGAAGTGTGAGCTCACCGGTTAGTGCACAGGCTGCTGTCACTTTTGGTTCGAGCTTGCCCTACTTCAGCAGTCGTCCGCGACAGCTTTGCGTCTGGTTCCGGCTGGAAGCGTAGGTTCACTGGTTAGTGCACAGACTATGGTCACGTTCGGTTTGAACCTTGCCTTATGTCGGCGATCGTGCGCGACCTCTGCGCTTCTGGCTCCGGCCGGAAGTGGGGGCTCACTGGATAGTGGACCTGCTATGGTCCCATCTGGTTTGAGTCTGGTTTTTTCGTCAGCAGTGCCCTTTGGGCTTGCAGGCTCCCTGCCTCAGGCGGATTAGCAGCTACCACACACTTCGGTAGTGGGTTCTGCCGTTCTCCTCACTTCCTGTGCCTTTGGTCTTCGACGCCTCTCATCCTCCTCTTAGTCAGGGGTGAAGTTTGGCCGTTGACCTGCAGGAAAGGGGCTTCAGGCTCCGGCCTTCCCAGCTTCGGGACATTAGCGGCTCAGAGGAGGTTGCCTTTGCCCAAGATGTCCCGGAATTTGCTGTCGTCTTTTGCCCCTCGGCGTGCACCTTTGCCGGTCACGCCGGAACTTCTTCTTTGGGGAACGTTTCGAGTCCCCTGCTCTCTGAGCAGACTCTCTTCCCCTCTGAGGAAGTGGGCAGACAGCTTTTGGAACTTGCTTCCATCTCGGAGACACTCCTTTACGGAGTTCTTTGCGCCCTTTACACTCAGTTAAGAGCAGGACGCAGGGGATGCTTTCTCCACCTTTGCTAGGGCGAATTTAGAACGGAGAAGGCCTTCCTCTCTGCACAATGCCCATACGGTCATGTACAGACGGGGCTTGTTCCTCGCCCATTCCTAGTTTGTGAGGAATCAATGAGACACCCTTAGTTCTTCACCCTTGGTGGATGGGTCTCTCTTCGGCCTCCTGGCCTCTAAGGCCTCCTGGCCTTCAAGTCCTCCTGGTCTCTGAAGCCTCCTGGTCTCTTAGGCCTCCTGGCCCCCAAGGCCTCCTGGCCTCTAAGGCCTCCAAGGCCTCCTGGCCTCCTGGCCTCCTAGGCCTCCTGGCCTCTAAGGTCTCCTGGCTTGCAAGGCCTCCTGGCCTCCTGGTCTCCAAGGCCTCCATGGCCTCCAAGGCCTCCTGGCCTCCAAGGCCTCTTAGGCCTCCTGGCCTCTAAGGTCTCCTGGCTTCCAAGGCCTCCTGGCCTCCAAGGCCTCCTGGCCTCCAAGGCCTCCGGGCCTCTAAGGCCTCCTGGCCTCCCTGGCCTCCGGGCCTCTAAGGCCTCCTGGCCTCTAAGGTCTCCTGGCTTCCAAGGCCTCCCTGGCCTCCTGGCCTCCAAGGAGATAAAGATGTGTAGGGACCTTCAGGTCTCTTCTTTTGCTCTTCAAGCTTTGAAGCAGCAAAACGGGCTCTGCCTAAGCAGACTCAGCTTTTTCAGGCTAGTCCTCAGCTCAGGTTTATCCGGAGAGGTTCTTCCTTTCACAGACGTCTTAGTCTGTGTTTTTTGGGAACAACAGCCGGCATTAGGGCATCCGGGTTTTTCAGCCTCGGCTGGTACAACAGCCATTTCTTCCGTTGGTGGTGGTGGTTGTTGTTTGCTCTTTTGGACTCGGTCCTTGTGGGTCTTTCGCCGATTTAGACTCTGTCTTTCTCTAGCGATCGGACTTGTTCTGGTGTTTCGTCCAAACTTAAGGTTTACTTGAGTTGGCCTCGGAAGTTACATTCAGATTTTACTGAGTTTGCATTGGTTTTAGCAATGCATGGTGAGGGGTCATTCTTGTGGCCTATCACTTTTCTCAGCTTTATTGGCTAACCCTCCCCTTTCGGTGGAGGTCTAGTTAATTTCCTGGTTTCTTGGTGCGGGCTTTCAGCCCAGCATCTTTGATGGCAGGTCTACGGGCGTTCCGGCTCTCAGCCTTAGCTCGTGTAATAGTCTCCTGCCTGGCATGGGCGACTACGGTCTCCGTGTCTCTAGAATTTGTGTCTTCCTCTTCTCCCTCATCCTGCCATGAGGCGAGTCGGGTCGACTTCCGGTGGGGTGGGTTGCCTGTTAAGGTCACCCTTCTACCACTTGCATCTATTACGGACTCTTGCCTGTTGTGTTCCGTGTCTGATTCTCGGTTCTGAGGTATCAGACGTGTTTGGTTTTTCAGCCAGACTCAGGAATTTTCTGGGCTCGGTCGGCCGCGAAATTTACTTCGGGCCCTTCTTCTTGAGAACTCTCGTTCAGGGAGTCTTAAGGCTGGTTAGCTTCACAGTTTTCTGTTTTTCCTTTCCAGTCTCGTTTCTGTTTTGGGTTTTTGATTTTCTTTCATTTACCTACAAGCAGACTGCTTTGTGATCACTCTGACTTTAGTCATTTCGGTTAGAGTCACCGGTCACATCAGGCTTTGGCCACCGTGTTCTCCGCTCTGCTGGCGGCTTACACTTTTCGTAGGCCGCTTCTTCCTCTGTTTACCTCCCTCTGTGCTTCTGCATGGACTGGTAGTGGACTTCTGGTGACCGTCTCTTCTGAGTTGTTTCTTTGAGTTTGACTCTGGTTTTTTGTACTCAGACGTCTCTCTCTCTTTCTAGGAAACAGGTCACTCCTCTCTGGAGCTGACCGTTATCTCTCCGGCCTTTCGGGCCTCTCTCCATGCCAAGGCTTTTTACTTTGGCATGATTGTCTTACGGTCCTGGGGAAGGTTGGTGCTTTTCATTTATGATCGGTCAACCTTACGCTTAGTCGTTTCCAGGGTTTTTGGCATTTCCTTCCAATAGTAAGGGGGGGGGGCAGCTTGTCTGTCCCTCTACTCGGCTCGGGTTATTCAAGACTTGAGCCCCTTTCTGGGCTGTTTTTTATGGTTCAGGACATGGGAAGAAGTGCTGAGCACAGCTTACGGGCTCGCTGATGCTGTCTTTCGCTTTTTTTTTTTTGCCTGAGCGGCATTGCGACTGTCATTTAGGTTGGTTCTCGGTCCTC
Organism: Littorina saxatilis; assembly: GCF_037325665.1. Classification (NCBI taxonomy): domain Eukaryota; kingdom Metazoa; phylum Mollusca; class Gastropoda; order Littorinimorpha; family Littorinidae; genus Littorina; species Littorina saxatilis. The sequence continues at coordinate 76,807,681 of NC_090245.1, forward strand.
GTTCTGTCTTTTGGCAGTGGGCCAGTTCCTGGCAAGGGTTTTAGAGTGAGCTAGATGTTTTCTTTCTCACCGGCTCTTTCCCTGATGTTTGGCAGTGGGCCAGTTTTTTGGCGAGGGATTCTCTTCCCCTCCGCCTTGGCGTAGCTATCGGCTATCTTTCCCCTAGGTTCAGCCCGAGCTCTTTTTCCAGGGCCTGGGCCTCCTCCTCGGCCGTTTTACGGTCTGGGAGGTTGGATGATGTCCTGCACACAGCTTACTGGTGCTCGGCTTTTGTCTTTATCAGTTTAATAGGGAGACATTGCTGCCTTGGGCCTCTTCCTTGGCCGTCTTGCGGTCCCACAGAATGAGCGAAGTTTTGAATACAGCTTTTTGGCGATCAGACGATGTATTCATCAGCTTTTATCTGAGAGACATTGCTTCGCTCTGTAACGATGGATCAAGGTCCCTGCCTGCCTTGGTGGCAGCGGGCCAGTGCTTTTCCAGAAATTGATGGTGAGTTTGAACTTTTTTGATCTTACCCACCGCCTGGTTGGAGTTATCTGCAAATCATGTGATTCGGCGTAAGAATATGTAATTATAATCGAAAATTTTTATCTAAATTTTGATTTGATTAATATACTTACCCGAATCACATGAGTAATTCCCTCCCTCCTGCCCCGCTCGATTTTTTCATGTTCTATTAGTCGATTGAAGGGGTATCACGTGACCAGCACCATTGATGACGTAGTGTGCTACATGGGACGTAACCCAGGGTGCCAGTCATGCTGGTGCAGTCACTTTTTTAGTTGGGGTTGCTCCCCTTATACCTAGACGGGGTAGCTTTTATCATAACCTAAGCATCGAAGTGGGTCAATGCAAATCATGTGATTCGGGTAAGTATATTAATCAAATCAAAATTTAGATAAAAATTTTCGATATATATAGCGCAACATCATAACCTTACAATTATGCTCTTTACGCTTGACACATTTAAAATTAAAACACAGTTATACAAGCATTTACATCTACATTCATAGTCAGCAACGCTTAATTAAAAGCATACACCATCAAACATACATTACAAAAGATTCTTCCACTAACTAAGTAATAAAAACATGAATAAAATAGGTAGTGAAAACAAGGAAATACCAGCTGAATACCCTTAATCAAACAGAACATGTTATCAACAATACTGAAAACAGCCCTAGATGTTTATATACATTATCACATTATCACTAAAACAACAAATACACTACATGTAGCCTACTGATGGACTGAGAAAACAAAATCAGGGGTTGTATTTCTTGAAGAGGTGCGTTTTAAGTGCTCGTTTGAATGCTTGGGGTGACTGAGAGTGGCGGATGTGAAAGGGGAGAGAATTCCATTGTGTGGGTGCGCAGAAAGTAAAAGTGCGTTGTCCGTATGTTTTGGTTTTGGTGTGTGGAATGCCGAATGGTGAGGATGCGACAATCAGAAGAGGCACGGAGTTGTCTTGCTGGAGAATAGACGGTGAGGAGTTCAGAGAAGTAAGCAGGAGACGAGCCAGAAAAGAAGTTAAAGCAGAGGGTGGACAGTTTGTAGTCAATGTGGGCTTGAATAGGTAACCAGTGCAGTGTGTGAAGAAGTGGTGTTGCGTGATCTCGTTTTCGTGCTTTCAGAATGAGGCGTGCTGCCGAGTTTTGGACTTTTTGTAGTTTATGCAGGAGGTACAGAGGACAGCCAGAGAGAAGAGAGTTGCAGTAGTCAAGTTTAGAAAGAACAAAGGCACAGACAAGAGTGTTAGTTGTTTGAGAGGAGAGTGTGTGGCGAATGGTGCTGATCTTACGAAGCTCAAAATAAGCTGCTCCACAGACTAAAGATATATGTTTGTTAAGGGTCATGTCAGATGAAAGGGTGAATCCAAGGTTTCTAGCTGATGGTGAGAAAAGAATGTCGGTGTTGCCTATTTGAACAGAAACAGGTTGAGGAGAGGGAAATGTAGTGTTCTTCTTTTTGCACAGTAAGACTTCAGTCTTATCATCATTCAGCTTAAGTTTGTTATCGACCATCCAAGATTTAACATCAGTGATGCATGTCTGAATGGTCTGGATGGCGGAATGTGTCTCTGCAGGGGGACTGGGTTTATACAGCCGGGTATCATCAGCAAAAGACTGATTTTAAACAGAATGGTTTTGAATCAGTGTGGATAGGGGTTTAGTGTACATGATGAAAAGGATGGGACCGAGTACTGAACCTTGAGGAACACCGAAAGAAAGTGGGGCTGGAGCAGACATCTGGCCATCGACAAGCACAGCCTGAGTCCTGCCAATGAGATAGGACTCAAGCCATGCTAGCGGTGGACCGGAGATGCCGTACAGAGTCTGAAGTCTATGGAGAAGCGTATAGGTCTCAATCATATCGCCTCACAACCTCCTGTACTCTAGGCTTGGCATATTAAGGAATTTCAATCTGTAAATTGATTGGAATATTCTGTTCAGTTATTCATTAATCATTAGGATATGATATATTTTTTATCTGGACCCTAATTTTGTTTTGTTTTTCGACGGGCGCAGTGGCGCAGTGGTAAGACGTCGGCCTCCTAATCGGGAGGTCGTGAGTTCGAATCCCGGTCGCTGCCGCCTGGTGGGTTAAGAGTGGAGATTTTTCCGATCTCCCAGGTCAACTTATGTGCAGACCTGCTAGTGACTTAACCTCCTTCGTGTGTACACGCAAGCACAAGACCAAGTGCGCACGGAAAAGATCCTGTAATCCATGTCAGAGTTCGGTGGGTTATAGAAACACGAAAATACCCAGCATGCCTCCCCCGAAATCCGCGTATGCTGCCTGAATGGCGGGGTAAAAACGGTCATACACGTAAAAATCCACTCGTGCTAAAAACATGAGTGAACGTGGGAGTCTAAGCCCATGAACGAAGAAGAAGAAGAAGAAGAAGAAGTTTTGTTTTTCAGATATCCTAAACACATCTGAACTACCAGATGGACATCCTGTTGTGGAATCCATTGTTTCATATGACTGGCACATTGACACAAAGTACTACACAGCTGATGTGCACCTGTGTACCACTGACTCTCGTACATTTGGCGACAAAAGCTTTGCTGAATCTGTGGAGGCCTTTGTTGTCTATTTCGATTCAAATAAGGTGAGATTTCCAAATGCTGCATGTTTTTTGTTTGCACCAGGAAAATGCTTTGCTTATTATTTGCCTCATATCATTTTTTACTGGTTTTTCAATGACTTGCACAACTCATGAAAATAATCTTTTGCGGAGACATATCTCTCAAAGATTCAGGTTGTTAGCTGAATGCATGGATGGAAAAACATGATGCAGTGACCTAAATAATTGGGAAACTCAGGTCTTAAGGAGGGAGTCTTGGAATGGGGGTAAATTTACACATATTATAAACAGAAAGTCTGAGAAAAGAGGGTCTCAAAAGGGAGGGAATCTTAATTTAAGTTTTTTTTAAAGGGGGTTCCACTGTATATACTGACAATATTTTCTTGACAAGAATTTCAATTCCTCTTGACAGGAGTCCAGCTTTGAAAAGGTATCATCATGGTTACCATACCTGGCACACATGAATGCAGAAATACTGATCTTGGTGTGTCAGACCAGTCGCCAGGATGATAGTGAGTAGTAAAGTGCCGTCATTTTTTTGTTTTCTTTAAAATGTGACTGGCTCCGTTTGTGTTTTACGTCATTATTATGAATTTAATTTTGAATTGGATTTGGAGATCCTCTGAAGGTGGGAAAGTAATTTTACAATACTTACACTTACAGATTGCAGAATGGGTTATTGTATGAAGGCCACAGACCCATATATTTACAAACCAAGGGGCATGGAGGATTGAAAGAATTGGGGGAAATGAAAAAGATAAGTGCAAAAAAAAATTTACAATACTCACAGATGGATAGAAAGATCATACTATTGCAATTTCCATATGATTGTGACTTCGAATAAATCACTTGCTTTTCTTACTTTTAAATAACAAAGCAGGGATTGAAGTGTACAATGTGTGTTTGCAGCTGTCAGTCGACACAGGACACTGGAGTGGTGCATCAAGCATGGGTTTGAGCTGGTTGAGCTGGAACCTGAGGAGAACAGTGGTGATGAAGGTAATGAGTGTTTGTTTGTTTGTTTAATGTTGGTCCCCATCCAGCAAAACAATGCACACTGACTGCGTGAAGCATACGCCCAATAATGCCTATCAGCTGCGGTTAACGTGCTTGCCGCGTGCAAGAATTTGCAAATCAGAATGCGCGTGTGATGAAATTGTTTTCCCTTTGATTCTGATGACTATAGTCACCCTCAGCACACTTGCATATCATACTCACGGGTGGGGAACTGTTCCGCACCATTTTCGTATGGAGCGACGTGTTCCGGTTGTAGATAGTCGCTATTTTGTCACTTGCGCTTGATCGCGGGTGAAGGTAGGTTGGTCAGTCAGACCCTTCTCACAATATCTGGCACATCATGTCACAGGATGGCTAGACTACATTTACATGTTATAGAAATGTTGTTTGGGGGTCTAGATTGTCAACAAGCTCGCTTTATGTGACGAAAATGCCTGTTTTTGACACGTTTTGGTGTTTTTGTCGTGAATCAAGTTGTGTAGACCACAGAGATTGCCATGTGGTGTGAGACCAATGCGGAAAATATGTTTCCATTGCAACAAAAGCAATCAGCGAGGTTTAGACTGGCTTGTGATTTGATTATTTGATTGAGACCATGTTCCGGTTTGGAGCGTTTCTTCAGTGAGGACGTTCCGGTAGGAAATGTAGACGTTCCGGTTGTACGCAAAGCTGTGAAACAGACAAACTAAGGCTTATCTTGTTATTGGCCGTTCTGCAGGCGAAATAAAATGGCATTATTAGAACGTTCACATGTTCTTGAGTACCTCTGATGATAATAATTGCAAGATACAGAGGAAAATGTTTTGGTTCCGGTTGGTATACAAAAAAACTACAAAATTGTGAGAAGGGTCTGACTGACCAACCTACCTTCGCGCGCGATCAAGCGCAAGTGACAAAATAGCGACTATCTACAACCGGAACACGTCACTCCATATGAGAATGGTGCGGAACAGTTCCCCACCCGTGATACTGACCATTTTTCCTATTTACAGAGGGCATATGTTGTGATTAATTTGACTAATTACATTCTCTCCTGCAGACCACACAAATCTCCTACGCATTCACATGCAGGCCACACTATCGTTAACCCACTATCATTTTACACACTTTCACATAACCCACATATCCTTGAAGGAAACCTCACCTGAACACATCAAATTACTGTACAGTAAAACCTGCATCTAGCGGACCCTTATTTCGGCGGACACCTTAGCATAACGGACAATTCAAGTGAGGACGGATGTATTTTACTCTCAAAAACACCTTAAAAGAGCGAACACCTCAAAGGCGCGGACGCGGACACCCTTTTTTGGTCCCGATTGGGTTCGTTACTTGTCAACAACGGACAAACCCTTGAAGCAGACAGCTTTTAGCAGACGCTGGTCCGCCATCTTGGTTCTGCAAATAAAATCTCGCTGGCGATGTGAACGCGCGAGAAGCTTATTTTGTAAGCCAATGACAGCACTTGAAAGAAGTTGATTTTTGTATGGTGCACGCTCGTTGGTCGATGCCGTGAACTCACAAACATTTCGGGTTTCTACTTTCTGTACTGGGATGCATCTTCGTCTCATCCTTCGTCTTCGTCTCATCATGCCAAAACGAAAAAAATTGACTTTAGAAGAGAGAGTCGATGTCATAAAGACCGTTCAAAAAGTTGCTGATGAGCTGAATTGAGGAAAAACTCAAATTTCCAACATAAAAGCTGATCGAACACAAATTCTCAGTCAGTGGGACTCCGGTGCCAGATCGACGGCAAAATGTGTTAAGAGAAAAAAAACAACCTATGACGAGTTGAACGAAGAACTCTTCGAGTGGTTTTCAACAGCTCAATCAAAGAATCTTCCAGTGAATGGCCCATTGCTTCATATAAGAAACCGATTGCACCTCTCTCTCTCTCTCTCTCTCTCTCTCTCTCTCCTTTTCTTTGAAAAAAAAGAATAAAAAAAATTGAGGGCTTCAAAACTTGAGTTTTAATAATCACTGTGGCAAAAAAGAATCAGTGACTGTTGGGTGTTTTTTTTCTCAACAAAAATGTTGGCGCATTCATATTCATAAGAAAGGACACCTTGCTACAAAGGACAGTGGCAAGGCTCCCCAAGAGCGTCCTTTGCTCGCAGGTTTTACTGTACCATATTTGTTTTAGTTTTTAGGACTCGGGTAGCTGAATCTTGACTTGACAATCAGCTCTTTTAACAAGCTGATATTTCTCTGCTTTCAACTTGAAATGCAGCAGTTGTATCATGGTCTCATTGCATGTAGATTCAATTTTTCCTTCCATCATCATCATGAATCTCAAGTGCTATTTTGTTTTACTTTCGCTGCTGTTTTGTTACATTGTAACTTGAATTGCTAGTGTAATGCTTTGTCTTCACTTTCTGGAATCGTGTTCCATGATCCATCATCATCTTCATGCTCTAATGTTCTATATCTCAGCATGTATGGTGAGTAGGGCATACAGGTATAAACTATAATTTCAGGTGGTAGAAAACATCACTTCTAATAATCCAGGCCTATGATTACTGTTTACACCTGTTAATTGATGTGTTTCAGATGATGACTTTGTGGAAACAGTCGGCCCCAAAAGGATTGTTCAGGCACTGCATGCTCACACCTGGCCCAATTTGACCATGAAAAGTAAGTCCTTTTGTTTGTTTTTACATGTATACTGTGTGTTCTCAACAGATTTTCATGTATGGTCCGGATTTGTCAATGTAAAAGCCTTTCTAGTTCTTCTTTTTCTTGCTCTTGTTCTTCCGTGTTCGTGTACTCGTTTTTTGCACGAATGGGTTATTTACGTTTAGGGCCCTTTTTTCCTCTGCCATTTTAGGCTGTCATAGTACTCCGTTATCAGGGGATGCATTTTTGGGATGCATTTTTGAAATTATTATGTTTCTGTAACCAACCGAACTGTGACATGGATTACAGGATCCTTTCCGTGCCCACTTGGTCTTGTGCTGGTGTGTAGACACGAAGGGGGATACGGTGCCAGCAGGTCTGCACATAGTTTTACCTTGGATATTGAAAAATCTCCTCCCTTAACCCACCAGGCGCAGCCAGGATTCGAACCCCGAACCTTCAAGCCTGACGGACAGCATCCTTACAACTAGACTGTTGCGCCCGTCTAGAGCCTTTTGATGCGCAGTATTTAAACTATTTCTCTCACTGAATTGATGCCTTTCTTATTGTTTGTTTTTTTCTCAGGTAGATCCCCAGTTTGCAGCCCATATTTCCGCAACCTTATGCAGGAGGAGGCTGCGCTAAAACTTAATGCAGGTAAGTGCCCCTCCCCCCCCACACACACAGACATACATACATCCTCACGTACACAAATACATGCACACACACACACACACACACACACACACACACACACACACACACACACACACACACACACACACACACACACACACACACACACACACACACACACACACACTGTCTCTCTTTGTCTCTCTCTCTCTTAATAATAATAAATAATAATACGAGAATTTATAACGCGCACATCTCACCACAAGGCGACTCAAGGCGCACTCATACACAATCTTTCGCATTAACAACTCAAGCATACCCATATACACTCACGCATAAATTACATGAAGATGACAAGGCAACAACACAAACGGAGACACGGCACTCAAAAGTAAGCATGAAAAAGAAAAGAAAATTTCAAACAATAATTATGTACATGGCTATTTACAACTTACTATATCTTTTTCTTTGAAGGTGCTGGCAATAATGACAATGAGCGATCCGATTCTGGGGGTGCTTCAGTTAATGCAGCAGATACAACTACAACAGCAACTTCCTCATCAACACCAGAGGCAACTGCAACATGTCAAGGGACAGGAGGAGCAAGGCCAAAAGAAGTGAATAAGGGAGCAACAGGAGGAGGACAGGAAAAAGAAGACAAGGCTGAGGAGGCAGTAGGTGATACGGACACACATTCTGAGATGAGGCAGAAGTTAGGTGAGGACTTGTGACTCAATAAGTATAATGTGCCTGTGTCTCTGTGGCTGTGTCTCGGTTTCTGTGTCTCGGTTTCTGTGCTTGGTTCTCTGTGACTCTGTTTGTGTATGTGTGTCCTTGTCTGTTTTGGGGTGTCTGTGTGCTCCTAGATACACGCTGACCAATATGGATTGCAAGATATGGTGTGCCTATGTGTCTGTGTATGACACAGTATGTGTGGTTGTGTCTCTGTTTCTGTGCTTAATTCTCCGTGTATGTATGTGTGTCCTTGTCTGTTTTAGGGTGTCTGTGTGCTCCTAAATGCAGAGATTTCCAGCTCTGTTCTCCTTCTCTTTGACACAAAACTTACACTGTTGACAGCTCATGTAATATTGGAAATATTTTTCTCACGTTTTTTTGTGTCTGAGAGCCAAGAGCAGGATCTTCTTCTTCTTGTGCAACCATAGACTGCGACTCCCACATTCACTCTTGATTTGCACGATTTGGGTTTTATCTGTATGACTCTTCCCCCTGCCCTTTATGCAGCCATGATCCGATTTTAGGGGAGGGCAGGATCTGTACTTCGTTATGCAGTCTTGGTATTATAACTCCTTGATTTCGACTTGGCCATTGCAGATGGACTGATGCCTGATGACAATGAGCTGGTCATGTTAGCAGCACTGAGCAATGAAGATACTGGTGATGAGTCCTTTGAACAGCTGTTTGCCAGGCTGGAGCTCATGAAAGGTTAGTGAACCATTACCCGCTGCTCCCACTCGGTGGTGTGACTGAACGTTTCTTGCACACAACATGGTAGACGTTTTCACAAAACACAAAAACTGTGAGACATATGATTTCACACACGCTTGCTTTAGTAAGAGCAAAGCAGGAATAAAGTAAATGAAATAGAATGAAATTAAATGAATGTGTGAGACATAAGATGATATCTTTATTCTTTGGAAACCCCTTGTCAAAAAAAACTGAGAATAGCAGGTCTGAATAAGAAGGGAACGGAGGTAAGTTTGCAGATGTTATGAATAGAATAATTGGAAAAGATAGTTTTAGTTTTACTGTACTTTTTAATTTTTTTGTTTTTTTTTTGTTGGGGGGGGGGGGGGTGTCTTCAATCAAGAGGAGGTGGGAGGGTCTTAACAAAATGGTACCAGTGTACAGTAAATTCTCTAATTAATTTATATACATTTTTCAGAAGTTTAAAGCAGAAGGATTATTGCTTCTGTCTGTATTAGATTTATGAAAGAATAAATAGATGGATGCCTTTTTTTCTGCCTGGACGTGTTTATTTGTAAGGTTATATCCACTTTTTGTTTATTTTTATTTTTATTAGAATTGTGTACCTAATTTCAAGTTCAGAATTCTGCGTTTTGGTTTTCTTTCTGTGTCAATGACATAAAAAACTCACAACCTAACATTACTTTTCCTAACTCCAGAAACAAGAACACATTTTAATTCTTTCAGTCAGAAACATAGACACAGGGCAGTTCAGTAATGAGGCTTGACCTTGGACATCTGTATCCTGGAAACATTATGTTTGTTCTCTCATTTGTTCCAGATGTGGCATCTAATCTCCCACCTGAAGAGAGAAAATCTTACGCCGAAAAGGTACACATATGCATAATGCACACGTCCTTGTCTGGTATATGATAGCACCTTTCTTTAGCAATGTTATCAACTCAGACTTTTAAAAAAAAAAGTACTTTATGAATGATTTTGCACGTCTCTTTTGTATTTTCCAAAAACTATTTGGACTTACAAAAAGTGAATATAAGTGTGCGTCTGTCTACATTTGTCTAAGTGTGTCATTTTGCTGACCACAGTGGTACCTGCGATGTAAGGCCCCTCTGATGAGAGGACACCTCCCATGAGAGGACACCTCCCATGAAAAGACACCTTCTGTTGTCCCTTTGTCTGTTACCTATACCTTCTTCTTCTTCTTCAGCGTTCCAGAATTGTCTGGTTACGTGCAAGCTCGTTTGCCCATTTGGGTTTCCCAAACTATACTCTGAGAGCATAGTCAGCTTCACTCCGCTTTCGTTGAGTAGGCATGCTGGGTATTTTCATGTTTCCATAACCCACCGAACTCGGGCATGGATGTAGAGGTTACATGCCGAGTCTCAGTGATTATGAAAAATAATGGTCGAAGTTAGCGGATCATGAAAAATGCGAGCTTCAGCGAGCTTTTTCATGACCGCGAACTGAGACCATTATTTTTGATAATCACTGAGACGAGGTATGTAACCTCTTTATCCCTCCTTTCTTCAGTTATTCAAAGAAAAGAGGAGTTTTTGTGCGAAAGTTTGATCGAATCATATTCACCCAACCAGTCTACCTGCGCAGGCGATCGATTAATGCGCGGTTGTATAGTTCCGTGCAAATCATTCAATTTTGTTAACACTTCTTGTCAGTTTCCATGTTTTGAACTAAAATCAAGTACACAGTTATGTTGTCATTCTGCTGTGGCGGTAAAGGCAGATAGTGTGTGTTCTGTTCATGTTTTGGTATCGCTCAGGAAATGTTCTTTCCTCGAATGTGACTAGCAGACGAAGTTTTACACCCGTGTTCCAACGTTGAAAACTGTATGAAGTTTAGTTTTCTGGGGCAAACTAGTGTATGAAACCGCTGCATGTTCTTTAATTTGATTAAATGTTTGCAATTGATTGCGTGTGATCTGTTTATAAAATGAAATATTGTTAAAAACTGACCGTCGGATTGCAGTCTCGTCGATGCAGCCGAAATCTGGAAGGGGAACTACTCGTGTCGGTAGACAAAGTATGAGAGTTACTTTTCCTTGGAATCTTGCTAGCGATAAACGATTGTGCACGGCAGATCTGAATTCAGAAAACAACCAAACTCATGGATTTTATATTGAGATTCATGTGTTCAAGCCTGTAGTTGCTGGTTTAAATGCGGCATGGTTGTATTGTTTGCTCCAGAAATGTATATTTTGTACATTAGAGTGTTCTGAACTTTTGAGTCGCAAAAAGTAGATCCACAATGTGTACAGTCTCTACCCATGAGCTATCGAGGATTCAGGCCCGTTGTTGGGTAAGTGATTTTGGTTGTTGGGTAAGTTACCGAAAAATAACTAGCCCTACAAGTTTACAGAGAGAAAGAAGCAGAGGGGGGGATAATACAGGATCATCTCCGTGCGCACTTGGTCTTGTGCTTGCGTGTACACACGAAGGGGGTTAAGTCACTAGCAGGTCTGCACATAAGTTGACCTGGGAAATAGGAAAAATCTCCACTCTTAACCCACCAGGTGGCAGCGACCGGGATTCGAACTCACGACCTCCCGATTAGGAGGTCGACGTCTTACCACCACGCCACTGCGCCCGTTGTTATCTATACCAAAATATACTTGTCATGACAGGCCACCTGCAATGAAGGGACACTTAGGCTGATCCCGCGACTGTCCTTTTTGTAAATCAGTTTTACTCTGATTTCAGTTTGCTTTGTCCTTCTGGAGAGCAGTGGGAGGAGATGAAGATGAGATTGACGGCCTGTGTGATGACACCCACCCTGCACTGACCTGATTGCACCGGACCTTTGGACATGGGGATTGGTGCAATATTTGATTATGGTACTGCTGGATCTTACAGGGGCCAGGTTGTGTAAATAGATGAGCGATGTCAATAATTGGCACTTTATTCGAGGAGGAATAATGTAAATAGGTGCTGATTTGTGTTGCTGTCTCTGTTGTCAAGCCGGCAGTTTCATTTTTTGATGTTTACTTTTGTGCTTTCTACTTCAGTTAATTTTTGTGCCAACTACAAATTTGGTTAAATAGAAACAGAAAAGCGGAGAGACTGACAGACAGACAGATGGACACACACACACACACACATAGACAAAACACACACACACACACACACACACACATAGACAAAACACACACACACATGTGCATGCAGCAGATAATATATGTCTTAACACTCAAGTTGTAATGCATGATTCATATACATGACTGTCTTCATCGCCAAGCGTTACTCTCAGTAGAATCTCTATCATATATCATAAAAATATGAAGTGATGTGCATTAAAATGACACACCCTTAAGTTCAAAATATTATTCTCTTTATTATTACCTTGTATTTTTGTGAACATTTTATTGTCAGGTGGTGGTTTAATTAACTTCAGGGTGTGTAACTTACAGGTCAAAATATAGAAGTACATTTTGTTTTTGCTTCTGGTTATAAAACTTAACTGTAAAAAGTATTACAAGAGTATACTGTCAAACCATGTATTCAGAATTGTATAATTTCCAAAGTTTTGTGGACTGCTGGTTTACTGAACATTTCTTATTGTTGGTGATTTGTCTTTTTATTTGTCTTGTTTATTTTGTACATTGCACACACCAATTTAATGTAAATTTTGTCAAGTTTCGTTGTATTAAGCACTGCTGTGCAGAGCTCACTCTTTAGCTGGGCTGGCCTGGCAGCGTGACCCGGTCAATCTCACGCCCCGCAGTAGGCCCGCTATAAATAACACACTTGCTCTACTGCTGTCTGCTAGTGCTGGCTGCTACAGCCAGAAAGTAGGGTAGTGTGTATTTTGACTAAACACACACAACTGACACGATCAAATAGATTCGGGCAACCTATGGCATAATGGGGGATACATTCAGCTTTAAAATGATACCAAGCATGACAAGGTCGAGAGTAGATGCAAAGAGTGTGTGGTGTATCAAAGAGACAGAATACAAACAGACACATTCCTGTCCCAGCACAATCCCTTCCAATCTTCACTCCATTCACACCCCAATTACTCACGATGTCCAGTCCCCACAAGCAATGTTAGTAATGCAGTGTGAAGTACAAAATAAACAACACACAGTGATTCTATGAAGTTCAAAGTACCTGAAAAAAACCAAAACCCAAAACACGTTTTTGAACAAATGTTTGCTAAAATTCCGTGCCACCTCTGCCCTTAATTGCTTGTCTTGACTGATCATCTGACCAGCAGCGTCATCTCAATTAGTTCATGCTTTTGAGTTATCTAGGCTGCAGGAGCATAGTGTGCATATTTCATTCATGATAATTGTGTTAAAGTCTGGGTGCCTGTGGGGGAGAGTGTGAGTAGGAGAGAGAGAGACAGACCGAGAGATGTGAGTCCGTGTGTATGACTGAGTGGATGTGTGTGTGTAGCAGTATATGTTTGTGTGTGTGTGTGGCAGTGTATGTTTCTGTGCGTGCATGTGTTTGTGTGTGTGAGACAGAGAGAGAGATATTTTACAGCGGGATGTAACTAGTAGAAACACCATTTGCACATCTAAAGGCAAAATGTACAGACTATTGTGTTCATCGCATAGGATTTTATTGATGTTAATGTACTTGGTTGAAAAATTCCATGGCTTAAAAACTGACTCGATCATAAATTCATCAACGTCAAGAAAATCATGATTCATAGTATTTTGTGATGATGTGAGTACATGTATATACATGTTTTATGGTTTATTAGCAAACCTCTTGCAAGCAGACATGCATTGTTATGAAACATCTTTATCAAAATCATGCCATGCAAAAATCATAAAAAATACAATTACAGGGTGGCCCCCCCAAAATGCAAAAATACTAGTATGTACCTTCAATATGTGTTCTGCGAATTACTTCATATTTGATACACAATGTATACATTAACGTCAGATGAGGGATGATCAGTTCAAAAAGTTCCAATGTTGTAGGTCAAATGGTCTGACTTTAATGTTCTTGTGAAAATATGTTTTAAATTTAGAAATCAATGATTGGGTTTGACATTGGACGGCAGCCACACTCAACCGATTTAAACGCTTCAGACTTTTCCCTTTTGACTTATCTAAAGGTCTGAGTATACAAAAACAATCCCATAGCATCTCTCACACACACACACACACACACACACACACACACACACACACACACACACACACACACACACATATTTTTCAATGTCGTTTCACCTTGCACAAGAAATATGAATCACAGCGTTTTTTTCATTATGACAAAGTACTGATTTACACTTACAATAAATGGAGATGGTACATAGGGAACAAAGATAGCTGCTTCAATTAACAGAACACATCATATTTATGTATGAAGAATTCCTCAGTGAGGAATTGAACAAGAAATAAAAAACTTTCATGGTTCATTTCGTTACTGATGTATAAAACCATAAGAACTATACTCTATTGCAAGACATGTAAGAGAGAGAAAAACAAATTACGACACACATGCACAGTAGCAAAGTTGTTTTTGCAACACTATAAACAGATCTCAACATGTTCTACTTGAAAAGAAAAATATCAATGGAATGTATCACACTATAAACACAATTTTATCCAGTCAATCTACTTTTTTTTTAGCACCAGCTTTTGTATAAAATGAAATAAAATTTCAGATAAGATAAGAAATGATCACATTACAACAACAAAATATTGGTTTGAAAAAAGCTCATAGACTGGGTTAAAAGGCAAGTTTAAGCTTTTTTCAAATAAGATCACTTGTGCATACATGTTCAAAAGAAGAATGCAACCAAAAAACAGACATCATCACTTAATAAACTTATCATATAATACCACAATCACAAGCATTTCACTCACTCAAATGCCTAAACTTTAGAAAAAAGGTATTCACAATCTGAAACTATAATTAATATAAAAATGTGCATTTAAATCTAAATTCACAAAATATTTGAAAAATAATGGTTAAATTTGGTTTAAACCAAAGATACATCAACACAAGTCGGATTGCATTCACAGACACAGCATTTAAAACACAAGTTAAACACAAATACCAAGTCTGAGGGGTCTAGCAGCTCAATTGGTAGTGCACTGGGCTTGTGATTGTCTAGTCACAAATTCAAATCCAGAGATAATATCAATGTCCAACCCCCGTGTCACTGCAGTGGCACGTAAAATACCTCAGTCGTACTCCCAGGAGTGCAGGTGGCTAGACATGCACACACCGGGGTAGCGCAACTCTTATTGCTTCTTTGAGCTTTCCCCTGGGAACTAGGAAGCAGCTTGAATTTACCAGCAATGTGATAACAAAGTACAAAGATCTAATTGGTTGTCAGTTTATATACATATATCACTTATCTCAAATGTTATGACATGCATATAAAATTATATAAAAATACTACAACAGCAGCGGAGATGAACTTCTAAAAAGACCTAGCAACCCAGCTCTTGCTACTGTGAGTTAACTATTTCGTAAAGCTGTAGAAGCAAGTCAAATGCGCTCGTGCATTAAAAAAAAAGTAAAATAGTTTGCTTAATAATCATTACTTTCCTGATTTTTGCTCATAATCAGATGCAAAAAACAAACAAAATAAATTAACTTCACTTTCTCCTTCCAATTGTTACAAGCTGCAACATGATTAAACACTTTTCTGAATATATAAGTGAACACACCAGCGCTTCTACACAATTGAATGATGGATATGAAGAAAACAAAAAGCAAAATAAAACCACAGAAAACCTCATTATACAACTGCCAGTAAACATGATCACAAATCACAAACTTCCAATGCAGCTCTTTGGTCTCATTAATGTATGGCCTTTAACCGTTCAACCACATACTCCCACTCTCATTTACACCTACTGTAGTCTATTTGTAAGAATGTTCACTACCATGACTGCTCAGCTGTAAGTGATGTACTGAGTTAAGGGTATTGCAGAGACAGCTCAATCGCCAACAGGTCGTTCTTTCTTTCTTCGTCCACCACTGAAAAGAAACAACAAATGTTTTTGCTGTAAAAAAAAACACACATCACATAACATCATTTTTGTATATGTTTTTTACTTTTGTCAAATATTGTCATGATAATAGAGCTTTCCAATTTTGGAACTTTTGAGAAAGATCTACCAAATTCAAGGGACATAATTTTCACTTAAAACAAACACTGGGGAAAAAATGTCTTACAGGAAATTGAAAATAATAGGGTATCATAGTCACAAGATTGGCATCTTTTTTCAATGCCATCTTCTCTCTGTCACAAAATAAGCTTTACTGCGCTTGCAAACCTAAGGCACTCAGCCATAATAGACCAATTCCTCAAATAACTGTCGAGATTTTATGGGTTGTGGTAGAGTTGCTTTTCCTTGCAAACATTGAGCCATTAGCTTCACATGGTTGTTCGATCTGTAGACCAATGGACGTAATGACATCCGCAATGCCAATTGTCAAATCGGATGTATGTACCTTCGAGCGAAAAGAGCACAGATTGGAGCTGATCCTGGGATGTCAGTTGTTCGCATGATTTTACTGGCACAGATCGTCGCCATATGCAGAGACACACCGTTCGCTAGTGAATGGCCTACAAAGTCACGGGGAGCTTGACTCAATGTTTCCATGGAAAAGCAAAGGAAAGCAACTCTTCCACAAGCCATAAAAACTAGACAAAGTTATTTCCAAACATTGTCTATTAGCAACAGATCGTGAGATCAAATGATCATATTCAAAACAACTTGCAGCGTTACTTACTCTCTCGTTGGATTTCTGTGGCATGACCACCATCCACTGCCTTCTCCTGCCACATTTTGAAGCTCACACGTCGGCTGCAATAAAAAAAATCCACACAAAATTCAGCAACAGTTCCTGACACTGTAATTGTTCCTTTTCGTCTACTACAGAAACGCCACAAAGCCATGCCCTGCAGAGTAAAAAACTAACATAACAGTGAACAAGAATGATCCCCACCCCCCCTCCGTGTCAGTTTCCTATTATAAAGATAGAAATAGCAGACATAACTTTTGCTCCTGAAGTTTTCCTTACGGGTGTAATACAATCACTATGTCAGGCTTGGTTAGGCCTGTTGGCATGACAGACTTTCTGGTTTCCGTGGCAACCAAGATTTGCACTTGCACAGAAATACAGTGGAAACCTCATTTCAAGGCCTCCCCAATTAAAGATTTCCTCCGTTCCAAGACCTTACTTTTTCCTATTCTCTGTTTAGAATATCTGTAAATTTACATTCATTTTAAGACTCCCTCTGCTTCAAGACCCGAGTTCTCAGATTTGTTTGTTTGTTTGTTTGTTTGCTTAATGCCCAGCCGACCACGAAGGGCCATATCAGGGCGGTGCTGCTTTGACATATAACGTGCGCCACACACAAGACAGAAGTCGCAGCACAGGCTTCATGTCTCACCCAGTCACATTATTCTGACACCGGACCAACCAGTCCTAGCACTAACCCCATAATGCCAGACGCCAGGCGGAGCAGCCACTAGATTGCCAATTTTAAAGTCTTAGGTATGACCCGGCCGGGGTTCGAACCCACGACCTCCCGATCACGGGGCGGACGCCTTACCACTAGGCCAACCGTGCCGGTCCCCAGATTTGTGGAGGTCTAAGAAAGGGGGTTCCACTGTACCACAATGGAAAAGGGCTAGCTGACCACTGAAGATTTGATGCCAAACAGAACCACACTCACTTCTTTCCTGCTCTCCGTACGACGCATGATGCTTTGGGACGTTTTCGGTACTCCATCTCCAACTTGGAAGATACCACTTCATCATACAGTCGCCATTGTCGCATCTCATCACGCCACTTCCACATGGGGATTGTCTTGTCTGCAGAAATGATAACAAAGATATTAAAACACCATGACATGACGCATTTACTGTATGATGTGGTTACAACCATATGAAATCCTCTTGACTTCTCAAGTTGCTTTCATACTCAGGCATCTTAATTTCCCGTCTGAACTAGCTGCAAACAATTTTTACCTGGAAAAGTCTGTCCAGGCTGTTTTACCTTTCAATTTTTCTCATATTTTATTCTTGTACTCCATAATCACTGATAGTAGTAGTTTTTTAAAACCATTATAACATAACACACTTCAGCAATTTGGACAGATTTAAGGTCAGGATTATGTCACTTAAAATCATGGGGTCTAATTTCAGTACAGAATAAGGAGCAGTACACAGAAATGCCTGCCGCTGAAATGTGTGTCTGCAAATTTGAAATCACCCATGAAAAGCCAGTAAAATCTGATTTCATTTCAAAATGCAAATCAACAAATGAAGGCACAGAACATAAAACATGCATAGCATAATGCTCACACACAATGAACACTACACACCCTCTCTTTCAAGCTCACCCCCCCCCCCCCCCCCCCCCCACTTATTTTCTGTCTCCTTTTACTCTTACTTGGATCGACCTCCGGCTGTCCATCTTGAGTTACGTCTTCCTCGTTTCCATGATATCTCTGAAACTCTGGCATACTGGAACAAACAATAGAACCCAAACATCAGAAAACCATAAACAAACTAATATTTTCGCTCACACATCCGGCACTGTCCGATACATGAAGTTCTCGGCTCTCACACCTTGATACATACATATGTACATTCAAGAACTTCAAAATGTTTGCTTCCATTTGCATAAACAGTGGTACCTGTGATGAAAGGACACCCTTGCGACTATCGTCCTTCCATGGCAGGGAAATATTGGTCCAGACAATAAACAAAGGGCAAACAGAAGGTGTCCTTTCATAGAAGGTGTCCTTTCATCAGAGAGGCCTCACATCGCAGGTACAACTTTATTACAATTCACAGCATACTGGTGTGTTTGACCAATTCAGTGATTGTGTCTAAATTACAGGGAGGGCTTGAATCACACCATAACAACCACCTAATTTGATTCTCTCACTCAGCAACCAATTAATCAATCAACAAACCAACCTACCAACCAACCAACCAACACAGTACATACAGTAGAACCCCCCTTTAACATTTTTTTGTTAGAAAATCAGGTCAAAGGAGGGAGTCTTAAAATGGGGGTAATTAAGTTACAGAGGTTATAAACAGAAAGTCTGAGAAAACATGGTCTTAAAAGGTAGGGAGTCTTAAATTAGGGTGTCTTAATAAGGAGGTTTCTATTTTATAACTGACTGACTGAACAACACATATTGATTTATTTACTGTCTGACTTCATACTGACTTGCTGATGGCTAAATGGAGTGGAATTTTTTTTTTTTTAAATAAATAAAAGTGCTAACCAGCTAACTAACTGATTAAACATTTTACTCACTGGATTTGAACCTCCTTTCCTTTGGTTGAACTGTAGTTGTACTTGAATATTTCCCCTGTCTTGTCCCATCGCACCTGAAAAAAGAAGGTAGCACATTATTCTCTCATTCTTTAGAAGTACTGTCTGATAAAATCTTAAATGATGAGGTGTAGATTTGAAAACAGACATACAAACAGAAAACCTGTATTCAAGGAAGATCAGAGGTGGTGTGTGTGTGTGTGTGTGTGTGTGTCTCACAGTCTGTGTGTGGCTGCATGTGTGCGTGTGTGTGTGTGCATGCGTGTGTGTGTGAGTGTCTGTGTCTGTGTGCGTGTGTAGCAGAGTAATCGTGGGTGACTGTGATTGTTTAGTGTATCGTATGTGATTGCGAGCCTGTCCCTGTCTTTTTGTGGAATGAGACTGGACTGCAGATAAACTGTGAGTTCTATTTGTCAGGTAAGTTTGAGAATTGTAATCTGTGTTCTCTGTTTGTACATGTAGACGCAATGTGCTTGAGTACGTTATTGCAAGTCTTTTACAAGTACTTTAATTATTACAAGTCTTGATTTTTTAAATTTGCATCAATAGTAATATACTGTGTCATTATTGTCAATCATGGTGGTGACCTCTTTTAATGTTTTAGCAGTGATTAAAGATGACCTTTTGGTGTACACATGTAAGATGTGTTAAAGGTAGTGACATAATTGATGTCATTCTGTGTATGATGCAAGGAATTGCTGTTCGGATTATTGTCATAATGAGCAATATTATAGGAAATAATAAAAGTCATGTTGTGTGGAATGCACTTAATTAGTTAATCATTAAAAGAGGATACTCTCGGTCTCCAAACTTTCAAGTAGTCTTGTCTTTTCCTTTGCTGAAGGAACATTGGTGTTTCTGCGTGTGTGTGTGCGTGCATGCAGGCCTGTCTGTATCAGTGTAGACTGTTTGGATCTTTCAGTCTTTCCATCCATGTCTGTCTGTATCAGTGTGGACTGTTTGGATCTTTCAGTCTTTCCATCTGCATGTCTGTCTGTATCAGTGTAGACTGTTTGGATCTTTCAGTCTTTCCATCCATGTGTGAGTGTACACCTAATACACATGTGTGTGCCTGTGCCTGCTTAATTGTGAGAGCATACAGGCATGCACGTCGATGCTTCCTTTCAATAGTACATGTAGTTTTTCCCATTCATTCTACATGTAAAAAAAGTCACCTTCACTCGTCCATCTGATTCACGACATCTGATGACAGTTCCAACTCCTCTGCCATCGTTATTGTTGTCCCATCTCCAGTCAGGACCTGAAAACACAACCCCTCAAAAGTCACACACTTAGCTTTTTAACCTGTGCTTAATGCAATTACTTCTGGTCTTTTTTTGAACTCCTTTTGACTGAATAAAAATGAAAACCCATTTTGTCAGCAGTCTCACCATCATCGACGTGCAAGGTTTGCTCTGATCAAACGATGAAAAATGCATAATCTATTATTATTATTATTATCATCATCTCTTATGTGAAAAACAGTCTTTGAGCATATACTTAAAGAACTGTAAGGTACAACATGATTTGCTGATCTGCAAATCTTTGTTGAACGCAAAAACGATTCTTGACCGAAATGTGATCATAGTTCATGTCCCAAAGCACTGTAGCTGCATCTCACTGCCTCTTCTTATAATTATGTCAATCAAGTCACCAGTTCCAGGGGATTTTACTTAATTAAATTTTAAAGACTAGTTGATAAGTGTATTGCATCGAAGATCAACTGTATTTTTAAAAGTCATGTGCCATTGGTAGATGTGTCACCAGTCCTGCATGCACTTTAACCATGTCCATGTAACAAACCATTGCACTGATCAGAGAAGTACTTAATCACACATTATGACCCCATTATGACCCCACAGGTCTGTTATGCCTGGGTCAAGTTCAGACTTCGTATACATGATCTGAAGGTAAACAAAAGGTGTACAAATGGGGAAAATATAATATCACAGATTAATTCCAATATACAAATTCTGGAAAGAACTGACAGGTTTGTATGGGTTGCGAAAGAGTGAATACTCTTGCTTTCAGTGAGGCAAACTTTGTACACATGCTCCTTGTCCACGTGTTTGAGACACACCCCTCGCTAGTGACTGGCCTGTAATGTCAAGTTGGAAAGTTTGACTCATTAAAAGCAAGAGTATTTACTCTTTCAAAACTCGTACAAACCCAACAGCCTTATTTCCGAACATCTTCTATTAATAATAATAATAATAATAATAATAAGGGTATTTATAGGGCGCAAATCCTAAAATAGTTCTAAGCGCCTTTCAATCTTAAATATAATAATCTTAATAACAGCAACAATACACAACATTCACTCCTATTGGCCCAAACCCACACTGACCTCTGACGACCCTGACGCCAAAGTCCAACCTGTCGCTGTCAGGTGAGATCAGTCGTGGATGATGCTGGGTCTCCACAATGTCCGATGCACCCTCCTGTCCATAGCGATAAGCGTTGTGCACTCCGTTGTCCCACTTCACGTAGATCCAGTCTGAAAAGGCAGCAAAAATGAAAATGTTGGCATTTTTATTGTTGAATGCAAAATATGAAGAGAGAGTATTGCAAGAGTTGTTGACGCTAAGAGTATTGAGCAAGTAGAGTTATAGCAGATCTACTCCGTGCCATTACTAAAAAGCATCCGGGGGCATTGGGTTTTACCACTCCTGAAGACCACAATGTAACACTAGAATAATAATGCATTCAATCTGCCTGTTTCCAAGCAACACCGAGTTACCATGGAACCCCCCCCCCCCCCTTTAAGACCTTCAAAATCAGGTCTCAAAGGGAGGGAGTCTTAAAAAGTAGGAACATTTACAGAACATAATTATGAACAACAAAATCTGAAAAACAAAGTCTTAAAATGGCGAGAGTCTTAACTCAGGGGGTCTTAAAAGGGAGGTTCCACTGTACTTACTGTCCTTCTTGCTGTGCTGAATGACAGTTCCAGGGCCATCTGTGTCCTGGTTTTTCCATTTCCAATCAGGTCCCCGAACCACGCGAGTCCCAAGGGCCAGAAGTTCTCCACCCTTCACTTTCTCTGTGGTCAAACAAATTACAAAGTTTACTAGGACACTTCCACAAATAAATTAGATATGCATCAAGCACGAACAGTCCTAAAGCAGAGAAAATACATATATTGTATATAGCTTATGAAAGAAGTGTAAGTTCATTCTGATTGAGTTTCCAGTATATGTACATTAGAACATATTTCAAATACAGCTTTGCCTGCTGGTTAAAGTTACTTCAACCTGGACTTGAACTGCCCACCGAGCCTCGACCGTGTCACCATTGTGCACCTGACAGCTGAATTAACTGCTGTTTATAAGAGAAACATACAAATACAGAAAAAACAGTTCACCTTTATCCTCATAGACATTGTCAAAATCATCTGCTTCTGGTTCCTCTTCTTCTTGTGGCGCATTCTGAAGCTTCGTCACTGCTTCCACGATGTAATCCTGTTAGCACACACACAACATTTAATACATTTTGCTTAAATGCAGCTTTAGAGACTCGACTTGAGCAATACAAAATTGTTTATTCTCGTCATAGGAACTCAACTGCAATTTTTAGCTGACATGCTGCATTCTTTTCCATGAAACTCTTCAAAAGCCTTATCTAGTGTCTGTTGTTTTTCCATAGGAAGAGAAACAACCCAAAATCTCTGGCTGAAGTGCAGTCCACAGTTACCTTTTCTTCTGGCGTGATGGTATCGTAAGCAATTGCCGTCAGCAGTTCTCCGAGCTTGGTCTCCTCTTTCAGGTTGGAACCTTTGTTCTTCACCATCTTGTACAGACGACCAATCGTTTGCTGAAAAAAAAGGAAGCAAAGAAATAAAGAAATGAAAACCAAAAAAGTTATAGAAAATGAATACATTAATAAAGAAATATCAGCAAAATAAATAAAATGCAATTGCTGTGTTTGTTCAGGTTTCTGTGTATTGCATTGTCCCACTGACATGAAATCTTACCTGAATTTTGTAGTAACGGCAAAGTTGGCGAATATTGTCTGGAGCAACAAGTTCACCACCTCCCAGTTGAGCCAAAGAAAGCAGGAATGACTGCAAATCAAACAGGAAAAATATTAATTTTGACGGACTTATGTGAGTGGCCACAATCAAACCATATTTGTTAAATGGGTAAGAAAACATCCTAGCTTAAAAAATTAAAACATGTGCAATGCAAAACAAAAAACAAACAGAACACAAACAACAAAAACACCATGTAAGTATTCTGTGCTTGATAATTAATTGATGAGATGAGATCCTCTAAATTCCCAATGGCTTCATGCACAGATGCCCTCAAACTGCGATTGTGAGTATGTAGCTATGCTGTGCCAATACAGTCTCCTTGCGTAGCTGTACCTACTTTCTAAGGCCAGCTTAAGGCAGCCATACACATTACCAATCAAGGCAGCTATGCATATATATGCATGACCAATCCATGGACAGCCAAGTATACCAATGGACAATTTAGGCAACCGTACATACCTGCGTGATCTAAGCTACTGTGAATTGGCATGACCAATACAGGCAGGTATGCTTATACAGTCAAACGTGTCTATAACGACCACCAAAGGGACCGTCCAAAAGTGTTCCTTACAGACAGGTGCATGGTCGCTATGGAAAGGTGAATTATAGAGATAAAAGAATCATCGGGGATCCTTTCGGGTGGTTGTAATGGATAGGTGGTTGTTATCAAGAGGTGGTCACTTGGGCAGGTTTGACTGTGTATGACCAATCCTTTCCTGCAATTTCATCTCACCTTATCTGCTTTCTGTCCAATTGGCACCCAGTTGATTGGTCTCGGAGTACTCTTGTGTTTCTTTGACGCCAGTTGAGACAACAGCTGCACCAGGGCAAAGCTTGTCTGCACACAAAGGGCAAACTCGTCAAACTTATCAAGATTTCTACTACAGTGGAACCCCCCTTTTAAGACCCCCTCCATTTTAAGACCTTGTTTTCTCAGACTTTCTGTTCATAACCTCTGTAAATTTACCACCATTTTAAGACCCCCTCCTTTTTAAGACCTGATTTTCTCAGATTTCTGGAGGTCTTAAGAGGGAGGTTCCACTGTATTTAACATGCTCTATATTTCTAAGCTTTTGGCGGATCCCATTTGATTTGTATGAATGCCTTGCAGTTGCTGTTACAGTAGTACCTGTGAGGCAAGGATCCTTCCGACGAGTTGACTGTGATCCCCCCAAAAAGGACATCTTCTTTGTTTACTGTGTCTATTATCTGGACTAAAATATACCTCTAATGACAGGTCACCTGCAATGTACAGCCACTCAGCTGGTCCCAATAGAGTCCTTTCATCACATGTACCGCTAACCTTTGATCAATCTTGTACCAGGTTTCTTGCACCACTTTAACACAGTTATTAGATGTTGGTACAGTGGAACCCCCCTTTTAAGATCTCAAAACAATCTGAGAAATTAAACAGGTCTTAAAATGGAGGGAGTCTTTCAAGGGGAGTAAATTAGAGAGGCTATGACCAGAGAATCTGAGAAAACAGTGTCTCAAAAGGGAGGGAATCTTACATTGAAGGGGTCTTAAAAAGTGTGTTCACTGTGTATGAAAGTGTGTGCACCCTTAATGTGTTGGCAACTTTGCAAGGATGAGATCACAGGAACTTGTATCCAATCGCCGGTCGATTATTATTTACTCCTTATTCCATATATTTACTCCTTATTCCATACAGTCTCCTTACTACTACTAATAAATAGTAGTAGTAAGGGTAAGCATGCAGCAGTAAATAATAAGCATGCAGGAGTAAATAATTATCGACCGGTGGTTGGATACAAGCTCCTGTGTGCACACACCATATTAGCAAGATCTAGATCAGCACTTTTCAGCACGTGTACGGGTAACGGAATCAAATCTAGTTTTTACGTCACGTGTTAGCCAAGATCTGCAGTCTTGGTGGGAGCAAAACAACGTATGCATTTGGAACATTGGAGAAAAAAGTGAGTCACGGGTGACGCCATATCTACACGTATACGTACAGGTCTTTGCTACACGTTCGACCATCTAGAACACTGTATTGCACGAGAGTGAGCCTATACCTTCATGCTTGTGTGTGTATGTGTGTGTATGTATGTGTGCATGTGTACGTGTGTGTGTGTGTGTGCATACGTGTGCTCGAGCATGTGTGCATGAGTGTGTGTGTGTATATATATGTTTGTTCGCATTGCACACATCCCTACATATCTGTGCAAGAGTACACTAGTTCCTATACCTGGTTCTTGTTACTCTGCAAATCAGGGCCTGTGTCTTGGGTCTCGTCAGTTGGCAAGCCGTCTGTGATGAAGATGATGCGAGGACGCACTTTGTACACTCCCGATATGCTCACAATGCCACCTGGAGGACATCATTAGCCAATGTTCAGTTTGTCACAAAAAATGTGCATGATTTTAGCTACATGCATAAAGAATGAGTCGTTTGTACTATGCAGTGTCAACTCTCATAAAGGATGAGGTAAAGTTCTATCTCCATGTTAGAATGAAAGAATTCTCTGTACTGAACACTACCAACTGTAATTACAGATAAGGTTCTGTACTTTCCAGCTTAATTTTCATCTTGGAAACAAAAACTATTCCCAACTATGTAATGCCATCTACAATAAAAGAATGAGAATATGTATAATTCCAAATTTTATTTCCATATGAAATTACACTCAGAGTAACCTAAAATCAGAGACTATGAATGTATGCGTTGCTTGTGTGCAGAGCAAGTGGAATAATCTCAAGTACACAAACATTACACGTGAAAGACTTCTTCTGGGCTGCAGTACAACTCCCATGTACACTCGTGCTTTTGTACAGCTAAGCTATTACGTTTATGGCTATTTTCCCCCACCATTTGGGCAGTCATACTCGTAGTTTTAAAAATACACCAACCTCTTCCCTTGTTAGCTGCCAGACACACCAGTAAGGCCTGCATGAAGGGTGAGCGTCCTCCACTGTCATCAAGGGTATCTGAAGAACAGTAGTAATTATCAGTCAGCTAAATTTCCAAGGTGTGATGGACACATAGGAGGTAGAACCAATGAAACACAGTAATCAAAATGTACTCTTCATCTGTGATGATCATTCACTATGACAACGTGACAAAACTGAAACGTTAGCTTGTCCTCTCCTACAAATACAAATCAAGGCATCATCAGGAAAAAGGAGCTCAAGACAGCTCAACACAGTTGTGAAGTGAAGTCCGTCTAATATGAGAGGACACCCCTGGGTAAAGGACACCACTGTTCTCGGGTCTTCTACCTATATAACTCTGGTAGTAGATGTGTCATGGTGCTGGTTCAAGATCAGAAGTGTCCCTTTCGTTAAAGAACACCACAATAAAGGGAGACTGGCAGATTCAGCAAGTGTCTTCTGATGACAGGGACAACAGCTAGTAGTATACAAAATATAACACTGCTGAATAAACACCAACATATTCTCAAAGAAATTCAACATTGCATGAAATTGCATGACCACAATCAAGAGAAAGGCAATTCTCTTGAAATCTGACTCTTGCTGTTCTCTACGCCATCTTGGACAGGCATGATTATCACATAACTGTTGCTCACCTATGGCGTCTCTGACAAGCGTCAAATCGTTGGTGAGATGCTGAACCACTCGAGCATTACCCCCCACAGCCACCACTGCAACATTCTCCTCCAAGTCCATTTCGTCCATCAGATCTTCAATACCTGAAGGGAACAAGTGTGCAAAACTTGAGCAATGTTGAGAATGTATTTTGCCAGCATGTTTCCTGTATTGTAATGGGGTTAGTTCATGCACTAATTAAGTCAGATTTGATCTGACTTGGAAACCAGTTCAGAAGTAAGCAACATTAATCTGCCCTTTCAGTTGTAACTTACCTTATCAACCAAAGCCAGACAATGATAACCTGAACCCTGTAATTTGTTCTTCTTTAATGATCTATGAAAAAAGAGATGTAAGCGCTCTACAAGAAGAAAAGATATTCCATACCTTAATACCACCGTGTCAAAGTAAAAAATGCCTGTTAATACAAACTTAAGTCCACCATCATGAAGATTTGTGTAATATTGTATTGTTTTGGTGCACGTACAATAAGATTTTTTGCTTGAGTCTGTGTCCTTGTTGCATACTGTTAATTGTTTCATGTCTCATATTTTGAATACAATTTTGTTCAAACCAATACAAATTTACAAAGTTACAAAGTTAATGATGGGGTATTAATTTTACACAGCACACAAATTATTAAAAAAAAAGTAAATGTAAAAGAAAAGTACCATCCACAAAATCCATGGCAGTTTTCTTGACGGTTTCCAGATGTCCCCCTCTCACAATGCTCTCTGACACGTCCAGACACAGAATGGTGTCCAGGCACTTTGCTCGAGGTGCCGGTGCCTCCTCTGAAATAGACCACATGTGAATCATTAACTGGAGGCCCATGAGAAGCTGTGGGGGTCAGCAACATCGCTGTGGCGGACTGAGGACTTTGCCTTACAGACCGAATTGAAAATGTTAGCATGGCTGGAAATGCAGAAGAAGAAGAAGAAGAATCATTAAGATACAAATTACAATCACTCTTATAATTAATTAATTTACATACCCAAAAGTCTCAACATCCTTTCTTGAGAAAGATCAAATTGGGTACTGTAGTACTATCAACTGTGCCACCACCCAGCCTCTCCTGACTGTTATCTCTCAGACCTCTTCCCACGGTCTGGTATCATCAGTTAGAATAAGAGTACATTGTGCACCCTAAACTTCTTCCAGCACAGCATCCTTATGCCAATGAGTTTCACTCTGTGCTCAGCTCTGTTACTGTATGCTGCTTACATCTTATGCTCTATACTTTAATGAATAAACTTAGTGATAGACATTCGTCTGATGTTGTACTGATGTGGCTGAGAGTGTGACCCTACGATAGCCTCCGAATACAAACACCTAACACCATACTATTACAGGTACATTTTTGCCAGCGCTTATCATTCGTGTCCAGTTTTTAGTTTCAGAGGGGATGACTGCACCGTAGAATCTCCGCTTTCAGTGTATTAAGACCTCCCCCCTTTTAAAACCCTATTTTTCTGATTTTTTGTTCGTTCATGGGCTGAAACTCCCACGGCTTTTACGTGTATGACCGTTTTTACCCCGTCATTTAGGCAGCCGTACGCCGCTTTCGGAGGAGGCATGCTGGGTATTTTCTTGTTTCTATAACCCACCGAACTCTGACATGGATTACAGGATCTTTTTCATGCGCACTTGGTCTTGTGCTTGCGTGTACACACGGGGGTGTTCGGACACCGAGGAGAGTCTGCACACAAAGTTGACTCTGAGAAATAAATCTCTCGCCGAACGTGGGGACGAACTCACGCTGACAGCGGCCAACTGGATACAAATCCAGCGCGCTACCGACTGAGCTACATCCCCGCCCTTTTTCTGATTTAAGGTTCATATGTTCTCCAAATTAGCCTCTATTTCAAGTCTGCATCCTCACTTTTGAGACAATTTTTCGCAGATTTATTTAGGTTTTGAAAGTTGGGGGGGGGGGGGGGGGGGGGGGGGGGGGGGGGGGGGGGAGAAGGACGAGGGAAGGGGGTCCACTGTAACTGTTAACATCTTACCTTCCTTCAAAGCAGCATTAACACTTTTTGAAATGGTCTTTGCCATATCCTCAGACCCAGAAAGGTTTCCACGGATACTGATCCAGTCCAGAAACTGCTCTGCTTTTGTCACTGTTGAAATGTAAAATCAGCTGTGGTCAGTATCTTTGCTGCTATCAATGATCTTGACAATGTCCTCACACAAACACACCAAGATATGCACACACACACGCACGCACGAACACACACACACTCACTCAAACACACACACACACACACTCACACACATGCACACACACACACTCACACACACATGCACACAGACACACACAAACACACACACTCTTTCTCTCTCTCTCTCCATTTCTCTCTTCATACTGAAGGAAGATATGAATTTCCAAACATTGCTTCATAAACAATCATCAAAATCATACTTACAGTCTTCTTCTTCAGTACTGCCGACTTCTGTTGAGGAGGCTGTTGCTGATCTGTTTGCACACAAATAACAAGTCGCGTAAGGCGAAATTACTACATTTAGTCAAGCTGTGGAACTCACAGAATGAAACTGAACGTAGTCCGCCGCTAGTGCAAAAGGCAGTGAAAGTGACGAGCCTGTTTGGCGCGGTAGCGATTGCGCTGTGCTTTACTGTACCTCTCTTCGTTTTAACTTTCTGAGCGTGTTTTTAATCCAAACATATCATATCTATATGTTTTTGGAATCAGGAACCGACAATGAATAAGATGAAATAGTTTTTAAAACGATTTCCGAAATTTAATTTTGATCATAATTTTTATATTTTTAATTTTCAGAGCTTGTTTTTAATCCAAATATAACATATGTATATGTTTGTGGAATCAGAAAATGACGAAGAATAAGATGAAATTGTTTTTGGATCGTTTAATAAAAAAATAATTTTAATTAGAAGTTTTCGATTTTTAATGACCAAACTCACTCATTAGTTTTTAAGCCACCAAGCTGAAATGCAATACCAAACCCCGGCCTTCGTCGAAGATTGCTTTGCCAAAATTTCAATCAATTTAATTGAAAAATGAGGGTGTGACAGTGCCGCCTCAACTTTTACAAAAAGCCGGATATGACGTCATCAAAGGTATTTATCGAAAAAAAGAAAAAAACGTCCGGGGATATCATACCCAGGAACTCTCATGTCAAATTTCATAAAGATCGGCCCAGTAGTTTAGTCTGAATCGCTCTACACACACACACAGACACACACACAGACACACACACACACACACACACACCACGACCCTCGTCTCGATTCCCCCCTCTATGTTAAAACATTTAGTCAAAACTTGACTAAATGTAAAAATGCAGAAAAAACATGAAGTCACATGCAATTTACAGAGTCACACAGGCACAGACACACAGGCACAGACACACAGACAAAGACACAGACACACACAGACAGACACACACACATACACACACAAACACTTGTTATTGTTGGCTGACACAGATTCACAGGCTTAATAATCACAGTAGCGCGCTCATCCAAACACTTGTGCATGCATGCACATACTGAAAACATAAAAGCCTGGGATACAGACATCAAACGTTTTCTGACAAAATGGATGGAGTATAGTATTGCATGCAAAGTTTACACAGGCCAAGAGTCAGTCTGTCCCTGTAAGGCATGTCAAAGAGAGACAATCAATCTGTGGAGTGGATGTATTTTTTTGTACTGTGGAAGTACACACATATCAGCACATTAGAGTGACAGTAACAAAGATATTAAGAAGCACATGGCATATGTTAATGTAAGTATGCAGATGAACATACCTTCCCTGGGCTTTTTCTGTAGTATCACTGGTTTTGCCTGAAGCCTCTGCAGGTGGTGAACCCCCTTTCTTTTCTCTGCCTTTTTGGGTCTTTCGAGGATTTGTTTTGCTGCACGGCAAACAATTTGTTAATGTAAATCTAATAAAGAAATTCAGCCCCTCCCTTCCACCCCCTCCATCAAAAAAATAAAGTTGACATACTTCTAAAAAAACACCTATCAATGTATCTTTATCACCCAAATAGACGATGTTTGTAAATATCAATCAAGTTTATAATTATGGTTTGTGGAAGAGTTGCTTTCCTTGCTTTTCCATAGAAATACTGAGGCAAGCTACACGTCACATTGTAGGCCAATCACTAGTGAACAGCGTGCCTCTGCACCAGTGAAATCATGCAAACGGTTGACTTCCATGTGACGATGAGTGGAGGCAGGCGATCATGACATCAATTTGAAAAATGAGCTTGGCTGTGCATGCTATGCCGTATCCACTTGATATGATTCTTTAATGTCAAATATTTGCTCAATGGAAATACTATTCACTATAGCGCCATGATCATGTACCTCAACTTATCATTGGCCACATGTGTTTGCCTCATTGTTTGGAAGGGAAGCAACTCTTCCACAGCCAATGAAATCATCAAAAGAATTACCGTATTCACAAAATGTTTCCTTGCAATGAACTCTTCCTTTGAGCAGCTATCCCCCTTTCCAACCAACTCCACTCCAGTTGCATTCACAGTTTGCATTCAATCTGCTCACATCCGTATCTTAATTCACTCCTCAACCTCAATTTCCCTGTTCCTTTTCCTCCAATTAAAAGACGTACACACCTTCTAGCGCCATTTCTTGGTGAAGATGGAACGTCTGTCACAGTTGCTCCCATGTTGTCTGGCCCAGCCCCGCTATTTTCTGATCTAGGATGAACAAGCATGGTTTGGGGACATTTTGGCCTGTCAAAGGTAGCTTGCTCCATTCCTGGCACGAAGGGTAGTACATGAAGTCTGTCTTCGAGCTGGTTGGATGCCATTTGCTGCATCAAAAAAATGAGATTAATTTGTGTTTTGATTAGGACAGTGAAATGTTGATTTGCTTTCACAAATATGCACTGACACAGACAGACAAGACAGACTGACAGAGAGAAATACACATTCACCCACACAAACTCTCTCTCTCACTCAAAATAAACATTTCTTTATGCAACCTAGCGTGTCTTTTTACAGTCACTCAGCCCAACAGACAGACAGACAGACAGACAGACAGACAGACAGACAGACAGACACACACACACACACACAATGACACAAAACCACACAAACCAACCTCATCTTTTCCTTTCAGTTTCAATGTGGCCTCCTCAGATTCGTCCAAAGCGCTTGAGAACAGGTTGCGTGTCACAAAGTCTTCGCCCCCCGTGGCTCCCTCTACCCCCTCTACGTGACCCACAATCACAGACGCCTCTG
This sequence comes from Littorina saxatilis, assembly GCF_037325665.1. NCBI lineage: Eukaryota > Metazoa > Mollusca > Gastropoda > Littorinimorpha > Littorinidae > Littorina > Littorina saxatilis. The sequence goes on from NC_090245.1 coordinate 76,839,634, forward strand.
CACCAGCGGGCTGAACAGCTCTCAAACGATCATCCAGCTCTTTCCGGAGCTTTTGAATTTCCGTCATGGTGGCCCGCTGCTGTTCATCTTTCTTGGTGACTTCATGATGTAATGCCTGCAAACAAACGTCGAGTTCACTGGTTATAAATATTGTTTTCTTTGTGTGTTTTTTTTCAAGGTTAGTCGACTTGCCATGGTAATCTCAAGGTGAAAGTTAAGATGGTGTTTGTGCATGGCTGCTTTTTTAAAATAATGTTAACAAGAGGCGAAGCCATGAAGGCTCACGTAAGAAATCGACAAACAGTAACACAAACTCAATCACTCCATCACACATACACACACACATACACACACACACACACACACACACACACAGAAAGAGCATAGGTGAAACTGTGCAAGAAAGCGAGACACTAGATCTAGATCTGTCTGTCTGCATGTAGCCTACTTACAGGGACACGACTGCCAACTAGTCTCGGCCCGCTCAAAATAATAATGACCGAGACTTTCAGTACTTCCTTCGCGTGACGTCTAACCCTCTTACGTCATAATGTGACGTCAATGTAATGTGACGTCTTCAAATGTTAGAGTTTCTACCACAGACATACACACGCACGCACGCACATACGCACGCACGCACAGACAGACAAAGTTACGATCGCATAGGCTACACTTACGTGAGCCAAAAATTACATGTGTTGTAAAGCAGTTACAGTTATATTCAAATAGCACGCATTGAAAAGTAGAAGCTTTGAAAACACACACACACACACACACACATACACACACACACACACACACACAAACACACACACACACAAATCATGAACCTGCAGCACAGAAAGTAACAAAGTCGCATACCCTAAAATCTAACAACAAACGGCAAAAAAAGAAAGCAGATATGATATACAAACCACAAATTCCATACTCACTTCAAATTTCATGTTGATTTTCTCCTCAAAAGCGTTCATCAAGTTGCGTTTAATCTCCTCCAATTGGTTCTGGTGATCTTCCTTGATCTCCTCTTGTGCTGCATTTTTGTCCTCTTCGTGTTTCTTGGTCACTTGTTCAAGCATCTCCCTCTGTTTCTGAAGCATTTTCTCCATCCCCAACTGATGCTCGCGTTTCATTTCTTCTCTTGCTGCTTGCAACTCCTCTTTGTGCTTTTGGTTAAATTCCTCAAGCATGTTTTGCTGGTTTTGCATCATCTTCTCTTCCAACGCTGCCTTCATCTGGTCTAGGGGTGTGGCACATCTACTCTGCATTTCTTCTTTCAGTGCTAGCTGGCCTTGCTCCCTTTCTTCTTTGGCTAACATTCTTTCTTGCTGGATAGACTCACGTATTGTTTCTGCCTGGTCTTCAAGCTGCTTTTCTAGACTTAAAATCCTTCCCTCCATTTCCTCTTTCAGCTCCTTATTCTCCTGCTGTAGCTGCGTCAATAACTGGCTTTCACCTTGACATCTGTGGAGCTCACTTTGAAGTTTTTTCATAGTCTCTGTCATCTTGTGCATTTCTTCTCCGTGAGATTCTGCTTGAGCGGCAAGCTTCCGGTCAAGCTGTTCCAGGGGCTCCTTTGGATGCCACTGTGTTTCCCACCTTTCTACTTCCTCAGCTAACAACCTGCAAATATTTCCCAAACGGCTGTCTGTGTTGCTGTTGGGAGGGCTGCCTTGAGCAGATGGATTGCTTTCTGCAGAAACAGAAACAGGCTGCTGGCTTTGAAACGACTCTCCACTGCTGGAACTGCTGGCAAGAGAGGTTAATGTTGAAATATCTTCTGCACCGATAGTGTCAGCGTGACTGATCGTTTCCGACAAAGCAGACTGCCCCCCATCCTCCTTCTCCTCCTCATCGTAAACCACAGGCTCTCCCCAGGCAAGATGATCCAGTGCAAAGTCAGGCAACAACTGCAGAAGCGCAGTCTGGCATTCTTCTTTGAGGGGCGACTCCAGCAACTCTTCACGTTTTTCTAGGTTAGCATGTCCGAGATAAACCACCAGCCCCTTGTCCCACAGCATGCTTTGAAAGAATGCTTTGTGAGTCCGATGAAGTTGTTTTGTGACCTGCCTGATGCATTCGGCATCCCAGGCTCGGAGCACCTTACACAAATGTTTGGTGAGATCTTTCAGCTGGTTTGGGTCTGAAGTTTCAGACTTCAGCATGAGTTTCCAACAAGAAAGGTTAAAAGAAAGATGCTCTAGCCAAGTCATCTGAAGAAGCTGTGAGGATCCATCTACATGTAAAAGAAAAAAATGGTTAAGCAATATAGCAAACCCATCAGTAGGGAGAACAAACAGAGTGTGTAACTTTATTCAAAAGTTCTTCTCTTGGAAACAAGTAAAATGTGCTCTGAAAGGACAGAAATATCCATTTATGTTTGCACATAAGTGTGCTGTATGCCTACATAAATTCACATTTATGTGTGCTTGTATATGTGTGCTTTAGCGGGTACAAGTCTGTGTGTGTGTGTGTGTGTGTGTGTAGGGGGGTACATGCGTGTGTGAGTGTGCGTTAGAGTATGGCTGTATCTGAACCTATCTGTGAGTGCAGGCATGCAAACTCGCATGAACCGTTAGAAGTAGGGCAATTTGGGTGTCGTCCGTCAATACATGTGCGTATGTCCTATCAACAGCTAGGGCACGAGCATGTTTACATACCTGTATATATCAAATACAACATACCTGGAAAACATCCTGATTCCGAGGCCCTCTGAATGATCTCTTCAGAAGTCTTCGATTCCACAACAAAAACACTGCTCTCTTCATCATGAAACAACATGTTCTTATGATGCACAACATAGATGTCTCTTGTACCAGTCTGTGAGGTGTCAGGAACAGTAGCCTCTGTGTTTCCTGTCAAAATGTTTCCACCTCCATCCATGTGAAGACTGGGGGGTGCAGAGTGAACATAGGGTGGAATGACTGTTGTCTCTTCACTATGCTCCCTTTCTTCGGCACCAAGGGAGACTGTTCCACTGTGTCTGCTACTGATGCTTCCATAATCCTGGATAACAGGTCCTTCATTTTCTCCTTCAGTTATAGAGAAGCTGTCATGTCCCTGCACACTGCCAGCATCCGTTTCACCGAACTCTTCACCAGGGTTTTGCCATTCTCTTCTCTCTCCTTCAGGGGTAGTGGAACCTCTTTTGGGTTCAGACTCACCAAGTCCTTCCTCAGGAGTTTCCCTTTCTCTCCTACTTTCTTCTTTAGTTTGTTGCTCTCTTGAAAAATCTGAGGGCAGATTAGGAGATGGTGAGAGTGTTGGACTGCTCACTGGAGTTTGCTCTGGCCCATCTGTGGAAAGGCTAGGGTCTGACTGTCTCTTTTGACTGACCTTGGGAGCTTTCACATAAGTTAGGTCATATTCTTGGCCATGGCATGAAGGTTGCCTTCCACTGCTGTGATATTCTGCAGCTGTGGAATTGAGTGAGATGTTTACAGTCTTTGAAAGCAAATACAGACTTTGAGTTAGTATAGCTGTTATATTTAAGTCTGAATGTGCATGTACAACGTACATTTATACCCCCCTCCCCCCCTCCATTTTGTTTGAATTGTCTGCTGAGGAGAACATTGAAACAATAACGTTTTACTACTCAAAGGAGGTTGGAATGTCTTTGTAACTATAACTCCTTAGCAACGTTCCCTGTAAATTGCACAAGTAAAGAACTTGTGTCATTTTTTTTTCTCCATAATAACAATCATCATAACACCTTAATATTTCCAAGAGTCCAACACATTTTTTTTTCATTTTCCATACTTTTTTTCCACAAAATAGCATGTTCGCAGATCAAGATATTTCCAAGAGTCCCAACACATTTTTCTCTCCATTTTCCATACTTTTTTTTTAACAAAATAGCATGCTTGCAGATCAAGATATTTTTAAGAGTCCAACACATTTTTTTCTCTCTATTTTCCTTACTATTGTTTGGAAGAAATGATTGAACACTCAGAGTATATTTAAAGAAGAGTAACACATACATACAGTACATACCATGCTCTGTGTTGTCATAACTGTTTTGAACTGTTTTCAGCTCATGCATGGCTGTAGGGTCATATACTTCTTCTCTTCCACCATCTCTATCAGCTGAAAAATCATGAATTACATGTATTACATAATTCTAACAGCATTTTTGTATCTGTTTGAAAAAAAGGGGGCAGTCTCTTTAAAACATTATACACAGTTTTCACATTGTCTGATGATTTTTTGTATGCTACTAGCTGAAACAGAAATGTTAGTCAGTCAAGACCAGCCACAATGCACCTGCATGCTTTGTTTCTGAGATTTTTTCATGGAGATAAAAATCAATTTACAATGTTTTAATGTTTAAGTTCACTCGCAACAGTGATCGAGTGATGCATGCAATTTCAATAGGAGGTAGTTTCATGTTTATCGGACAATACATGGTGTGAAAAGTAACTTTATTGCAAACACCACTTGTTCCAGTACTTATATTCTGATAACCATGAAAAGAAAAATCGTCACTTCATGAGCACAAAGTTGATCTTCATAAAATAAAATGACACACACACTCATATACACTGTCTCTTTCCAAATGCAATAGAGAGAAGCATATGCACAGGCACTAAAAAAATCCGTTTGGCCAACGTACCCAGAATGCTGTTTCCTCTACCGCCTACTGCTCTATAATCGTCAGACGGCTGCACTGCAGCCACAGGTCCGTGGCTGTAATTTGCTTGTGCTTGGTCACTGTCTCTTTCATCATGCTCTGTGCCTCCATCTGGCGGACAGTCATCTGTGGCCGGCGTTGGCGCTGGAAGATCATGCTCCTGGATCGTACCTGAGTAAACACACAGACTGTGATGTAGACAGCCAACACACATACCAACATACACACACAGATAGCAATGACTGACACAGGCACATATCATGGTTTGTTCTTTGGGAGTCAAAATGTAAATTCACTGAAATCTTATTATCTGAATGCAGTTTTCACGTTTTAAAATGTATGATAACCAAAAAAGAAAGCATGGCTGTATCATGTATCACTTTTATTTGCTTTAACTTTAGATGATATCCAAAGAAAATTAAATCAAGAAACTTAATGTCGTAGACATGTAATATATTCAACCTGATTTCAAAACTTGCAGCTATTCTTCTTCTTCTTCGTCGTTCGCTAGATAGTTTTATTATAAGAACCTTTTTTTTTTTTTTTTAATTCCTATTAACTCGATGTTCTTTAACTATGTTTGTAAATTGTTAGAGGATCTTTTAGTAGAAGTGTTTAACTGTCGAAGCTGCTTTTACCTAAGAGACCGACTGTATATTGTGCTGTTGTACTTGTCAGACTTGATTGTACCAAGTCCTTCACATGTTGTAATGCGCTTAGAGCCAAATATTTTTGTTTTTTGTAAGGGATAGGCGCAATATAAATACACTTTATTATTATTTTATTATTATTATTATAACCATGTCGTCGATGACAGCAACCACTAAGAAATTCTAAACTTATACATGTTCATACGAACAATGACGATGACTTTAATCTTTCCCAAGCATATCCAGCTTATATACGACAAACAAACTTAAGCAAAAGCATACTTTGAACAGCATCTGATTGTGGGGGACTTCCACTGAAAGAAACTGGACAGCTGCTACGTAGAGATTCTGGAGAACTGGGACTTGAAGATTCTCTGAACGGTTGAGAGGCTGATGGTACAGGGATAGGCCTAGAAGAAGTCCTGTCTTGATGAGAGAGTCCTGTTACTGTTGTTCCATCTGCACAACATTCGAACAATAGGATCAAAGCCATAAACAACCAATGAAATGCCATATTTGTTGAAAGTAGCAAAAATTAAAACAATTCGACTCACCCCTCAGATTTGGCCAGGCTTTAACATGGAATAAGACCATTATAACCTCCACTTTAGACACGTCATACCAGAAATCAACAGCATGAAACGCAAGTTACACTTTAACATGGGTGGCCGAGTGGTAACGCACTTGCGCTCGGAAGCGAGAGGTTGCGAGTTCGACCCTGGGTCAGGGCGTTAGCAATTTTCTCCCCCCTTTCCTAACCTAGGTGCTGGGTTCAAGTGCTAGTCTTTCGGATGAGACGAAAAACCGAGGTCCTTTCGTGTACACTACATTGGGGTGTGCACGTTAAAGATCCCACGATTGACAAAAGGGTCTTTCCTGGCAAAATTGTACAGGCATAGATAAAAAAAAATGTCCACCAAAATACCCGTGTGACTTGGAATAATAGGCCGTGAAAAGTAGAATATGCGCCGAAATGGCTGCGATCTGCTGGTCGATGTGAATGCGTGATGTATTGTGTACAAAATTCCATCTCACACGGCATAAATAGATCCCTGCGCCTTGAGTCCGAGTCTGGAGATACGCGCGCGATATAAGACTTCATATAATAATAATAATAATTATAAAGCCCTGTATCTTCAAAGCAGATCGAGGTACAGTGAAACCCCCTTTCAGACCTCAACAGAATTGAAAAAATCAGGTCTTAGAAAGAAGGGAGTCTTAAAATGGGGGTAACTTTACAGAGGTTATGAACAGCAAGTCTGTGAAAACATGGTCTTAAAAGGGAGGGAGTCTTAAATTGGAAGGTCTTAAAAGGGGGGTTCCACTGTACTGACTTTAATTACTCTCTCTTGATCTGTATTCTTCATAGTTTGCTCCATCAATAAAGCCAACCATTACAGATAAGACTTCACTCTTTGGATTTTTAGCTGCAAATCCCACATATTGTAACTAACCATTACCAAAGAATGAGTGATATATAATCTCAGCTATATATATTCATTTCGATGAATAAATTTGAACATTCACAAGAACATTTAATCAAGAACGTTAACTTAAGCATTACAGTTTATAATGATTAATCAAAAAGACACATTACCTGTACATCTTCTGTTGGCTGAACTCATGTAGATTCAGTCTAGCCTTATCAGCAATATCAAAGACTTTTCACAAATGCTTCAAATACACACTACTTTCGCCATATTTATAACATAACAATTGTAGAAAAACATCATCAATGCTGTACACTCCTAAACATAGGCACACACACACACACACACACACACACACACACACACACACACACACACACACACACACACACACACACACACACACACATACACACACACACACACACACACATGAATACATACACCAAAATGTCCTTACCACTATCTTGGTTGTGGTTGATGATAATCTCATTTCCATTATAAACACCTCCGTTCACCTTGCCAATGGTGATTTTCATGCCTGACATACCTGTAAATGAGCTCTGAAACAAAAGCACAATGTAAAAAAGAAAATCTCATCAAAGGGGAACAGAAATCCAGCACATCAATGATGTGGATAATATATACAAGATTCAGGCACACACACTCACACACACACACACACACACACACACACACACACACACACACACACCCAACTGGCAACTGATTGACAGCAGACAGTCTATGTGGACATTTGGCGAAAGGTTTTTGATTTTACAATCACACACTCACTTTACTGACTGACAGTCCAAATCTTTTAGGTGGACAAATTGACTACATGTTTTCAGTACACTAATCCACACAACTTGTTCTTCCCTGCTTCAGGGGTCGTTCTCAGAGTAACATTTTGCAGTCCCAGAAACAGATCATCTAATTCAGATAATAATGAGCATGAATGAATGACCGACCCAATTAACCAATGTCTCAGATGTGCATTCTTTTACATGCGAGTTGAAAGTCTAAGAAACTAAACCAATACAGTAATATTTACATGTGTACTTGTATGTCATACTGAAACACAAAAGGGGGGATACAGGATTTTTTTTAAACAACCCCCCCCCCCCCCCCAGACTTACAAGCTACACGAAACACAAAATTGAAAGACTTGCAGACACATAACGCAAACTTTGAAGCAAATGACAGCGATAATCCAAGACACTCGTACCAAAAAAGAGTGATGAAACTGTCATGTTCTTACCATTACACAAGGAAGTGGGAATAATTTTCACAGTATGTGTCTCATTGATTGTTAGCTGTAGCAATAACTAATTTGTAAATACGTCCCCTCACAAAGTCTTTTAGCTGTTGTCCATATCATGAAGCCGAGTACCACTGAAATGCCATATTTTTGCATTAAGAGAAAACTTGTTTTGTCGTTTGCCCTATCTGCAACTGTTTTTACATATTCCAGGCACAGTCATTTGACAAGAAAGCTGATGTTGACTTTGGGGAACATAACATTGCACTAAACCTAAGGAGAGAAAACTCTGCTTTTCCAGTTTTTTGCTTTCACTGTTTCAGTCCTCACTGATTTTCCTGCTGGGCAATTGTTTTCCAATGTCATTTCCTTCCTGTGTAGTATTGTGTAAACCACTACACATCACTCAGAATTTAAAATTCATACAGTATGCATGATCCATTTTCTTCTGCAACACATACAAAGATTGCAGCAGCTGCTTTCCACAGGCAGTGAGAATTTTTCGCTGAATTAATTTCCATGACCAGTATTGTTCCCAGACTCATAGGACACTGGTCACTTCCATGTAGATTGAAAATGTGTATAGGCCTGAATCACCTGCATGGCTATAAAACATTCTTCGGTCAGAACCCGGCCGACCTTCTACAATGTCAAAACTATCCGAGTAATCCCAAAAGTATGCGCCAGTATCTATAACCAAATGACAAAAAAAGTTGCCCGTAATTTGCAACTAAAAGCCTTTTGATTTCACAACTGAAAGCTTGACTCTTCATGGAAACAAGCATGAAAAACAGCTTCTGATCACTTCTGTTTCATGTTCTGGCCAGCACATTATACTGCATGAGCACTGGGTGGCTCATATCAGTCTGACTGTACTTGTACTGCTTCTGTTAAATGTGCTTGTTCATGACATCTGTCACTGTGTTAGCTGTCTTTAAAAAAGACTTATAGTTTGTTCAGAAGATAATACGTTTAAAGTGGCCTGGTATATATAATCGTACACCTTTTTGTTCCAAAGCACTATAAACAGGATATTATATTCATTTGGAGGCCAACGCAGGATGTAGCTAAAAAGATGGAACAAACAGATGCTGCCAGGAATTAAATAGCCACTGAAAAATAAGATTTATTAATCTAGATTTGATCCTTGACCATTAAAATGGCATATTTTAGTGTACAGTATACTTGTGATATATTCTCTATACTGATGAATAATACTACACACTGTTTACTCCTTTACTTTCTTTATTTCCTTCTGTGTTCTTTTTGTTTTGCTGACGTCAAAGCAAAATCATGAGTGCAAACCTACATGATCATGATCAACAAGCATGGCAGAATAAATACCAGTTGATCATGTTAAATCATAAGTTCAACAAAGAAACATTTTCTTTCTCCTTGAATGATTTGAAAACACAACCCGGGAGTGTATCTAACAAAACGAAAAATCGACCTACCATTTTCAACTGTCGGGTCAGGTTGTAAGTAACAAAAATCCCCTATGACTAATTTAGATGCTAACTCTGTACTTCCTTCCTCAGAAATACTGGGTTTTCCCGATAACGAAAGTAGATCGAGTAACTGGACAGTGAAAGCATTTTCTGTCATAAACTGTGTACATAGAACTAATATCTTAAATAAAACAAACACAAGAGTACGTTATGTGTACGCGTAATTAACTGTGTATGCCCTTACCTCTTCTGATTCATTTGTAGTTTCACAAAGACAACAATGAGTAGATCAGTATGAACGAGTGCCTTTTTGCTTGAAATAGCCTACTCTTTGGTGTGAGGAGTACCAAAAGGTTCAACAAGTATTAATACGAGAGTGGCATCCCTTAAACTTCTCGCGGCAAAGTGTCGAAGTTTTTTGGCACTCGAGTTGTGCGGGTAACTATTTACAACTATCTTTTGAAAATGACATGTGTGACTTTATACGGAGTAAGGTCGTTAGGATGCTCGGGATGCTCTTTATAACATAACTGCGCCAGAGTCGAGAACCATCTGCCATTGTATCTCTCTCTCTCTCTCTGTCTCTCTGAGTCTCTCACACACACACACACACACAGCGTGACATGCACACACACGATTGTTTTATGGTTACTTGCCTTGGCCAGGGTCGGACTACCGGGGGGGTTATGGGGGTTGCGCACCCCCCCCCCTAGCCTAAACATGTACCTCACTTATTTAAAACATTTTTTATTATTGTTTATTTTATGCCGTTTTATGCAAGGAGCGACCATTTTCCTATCTCAGAATATGACCTACCCATCAGCTTAACAAGTTCAAGTTCAAGTTCAAGTTTATTGGTCCATAACCCATGGGGGCATTTTGAACAATAAATACAATCAATACAATCATGATATATGCTAATATAATAAATAAAAAATAAAAAATAAATAAAAAATAAAAAAATAAAAAATTTATGAAAAACTGTTACAAATTCTATTAGTAAAGTCCAAAATATTCTTTAGCAATTTCTTTTTCTTAGTAGCAAACAACTTTTTAAATTTAAGTGCATTAGGTTTTTTCCAATAGTAAGGTGGTAACAACTCAGCTCTTTCTTCTTTGAAAAAATCACAGACAAATAAATAATGGAATTCATCACCTATGTCATGCGATACACATTTGGTGCAAGTTCTTTCTGACCTCGGGATGTTAAGATAACGTTCTTTCTGTACAGGTAAATTGTTGTTTAATGTTCTAAACTTCATCATTGAAACACATTGCTGATATGGCAGGGTTGTGACGTAGTCTTCACATGCAAAAATATCTTTGAACATTCGATAATTCCAAAACATATTTTTTGTTCCAATTTCTGTAAACCATTTATGGATATACTGGTCATATAGACTTCTTTTTACTTTCTTTTTAAACCATGTGCTTGAGTATTGAATATTTTCTTGAGAAGTCCAAAGGCCAGAGAGACCAATTTCATTTAAGGTTTTTTCAATGAAACATAAGTACTTGGATTCAATCATCTTGTTGATATACAATCTATAAGTAAAGCAATACACAATACTTGAAAATTTATTTTTATGAATAGGACTAATCAGTTTATACCAATAGCAAAGCATTCTACATTTCATATCAACATCTAGTGGATATCTTCCAAGTTCACCAAATATCATAGCATTTGGAGTTGATTTTTTTAGTCTGAAAACAATTTTATAAAAACGCAATTGAAGTTTAGTAGCAAGTTCACAGGAACCAAAACCCCATACTTCACATCCATACAATAAAATTGGAGCAATCATTTTATCGAACAGGGGGAACATCCCCCTGAACCACCACTGGCAACCCCCCCCCCCCTCCTCTTAGCCTAGTCCGGCCCTGTTGGCTATTACTTATTTTTATTTATTGCCACCGCCTATTCTATTTCTAGCTGAAGCGTGGATACAGAGGATAGATGTTTAGTTTAGTTAAGATCGTACGTGGGGACAAATGAAGTAGCCCATGAATCGTCCCAATACGTCAATATGTCATTATGTGTTCAACATTTTGTTGTATTGGGTCTGTATAACTTATTCAGGAAATATATATATATATATATATATATATATATATATAATTTATGTTCAATTCAAGATAAGCTGTAAACATGCTACTCTCAGCTAATTACATCTTCAGTTGCCCTGATCTGGCGTTCTTTTTAATACAGTGGAACCCTCCTTTTAACTTATTTAAGACCTCAAAACATCTGAGAAAATCAGGTCTTAAAAAGGAGGGAGTTTCAATATGGGGGTACATTTGCAGAGTTTATGAACACAAAATCTGAGGAAACTGGGTCTTAAAGTTAAAATGGAGGGAGTCTTGAATTGGCAGCTCTTACGCTCAAACCTGTTCATTAAGACCACCCAAGGGACTGAGGAAAAGTTGTTTTTTTAGATGCAGGTAGTCGTTAAGAAAAGGGTTGCCATTTGCCAAACATCCCACTGCCCAGAAACACTGGCAGTGGCACATATATCACACATCAGACACACACACACGCAAACCTTCCACTGCACAGAAACACTCTTGAACATGTGTCACACACTTTACACACACAAACACACACACTAAAACACATACACACACATACATACACACACCACTCGCACGCATGATCAAACACACGCATACGGTAATGCACACACAGGTGCAAACACACACACGAACGAATGCATGCACACACACACATGCACGCATGCAATAAACGGATTAAACTTGTCTCTTTTTATATATGGCAGATTTACTTAGTGTCCTTTTTTACAAGTTTAATCCGTTCATTGTATGCGTGTGTGTGTGAAGTGTGACGCACGTTCAAAAGTGTTTCTGTGCAGTGGAAGGTTTGCGTGTGCGTGTGTCATATACAAATTCGGTTTCTTTTTTTCTCATCCTTCTTGAGGGTATCGGCTTAGTCTCATTATTTTGTAGCCAGCTCAGTTAAAAGATTTTCGACCTCCTATCATTATTCTCCCGAACAATTGCTTTTTATTAGGGGTGGACAGTGTAGTTTTCCTTTTGTTGAAGCTAATCAGGAGTGCCAGTTGCAAACAATAAACAAGTTTGATTCATCGTCTCTGTCGTCTACCGCCTACTTAGTCACAGTTATTGCTCCATTGATCAGTTCATTATTGCAATCAAAGAAATGCTGCCAGAATCTTGTCACAGGCTAGCCATTGTCGTTACTGTTAGCGGTCCAGACGGTTGCTTACGTTTCACTGAAGAAAAAGTTGTTGCAAGGATGTTTTGTTGATGAAGATGGGGGGGGGGGGGGGGTGTGTGTGTGTGTGTGTGTGTGTGTGCGTGTGACTGAATTACCTTGACCCATACTTGACCTCATCTTCACCCACAGGTGTCAGCGGTTCTGAAAAGAGTTGTTATGCAGAAGTGTGCCCAAAAAGAGATGTCGCTGTGAGAGGTCGATACGGTGGGTCTGCCCTATAATCTTGAGGGGGTTTGAGTATAGAACAGAGTATGCTTTTAACAGTTAAAAAAAAGACGTTGGGTGGTCGTTCATGACTGGTTGATACCATGACTTGGGACCGAAACTGAATGGTCGCAGTCGGGTTAGACAAGTATTCGCTATGGAAAGGTGATTTATATAGTAAAAACTGTTGGGGATCCTTTGGGTTGGTCGTAATGGACAGGTGGTCGCCAGGGCAGGTTAGGCTGTATATGGGGGGTTCTACTGTAGTCTTCCTAAAGGGCTTTTGTGTCATAAAATATTTGTGTGAGTATTGACCCAGGTTTGATAATTTCATACAAAGCATAACAAGATTAAATATTTAGCATTATGTCTTTAACCGATTGCACTTTGAGAAGGGCTCTGCCTGACATCTTCATGAGCAGTCTGAACAAAGAAGAATACTGCTGTGTATAATATAAGTTTATATAGTGTTATTTTCTTCTTTCTTCTTGTGTGCTACATGTAGTTCAGAGCTATGTGTGTTGAAGTATGTTGACTTTTTTTTTAATGCAGTGGTGTTCTCTTGCAGACTATGTGCAAAACAAGGTGTACATGCAGCAATGAATTATTACCAAACCACCGATGAAGATGAAAACAACAGTGAGACGGAAGATTGGATGGACACAAACTGGGATTCATTTCCAGTTCAAGGTTAGTTGAAACTTCTTTTGTGAAGATAAATCAAAATGTTCGATGACTACTATCGGTATTACAAGAGCATATATATGTCAAATGTTAATCAAATTCTAAGGTATGAGATGATACATGTATACATGTTCTTGAAGATCTAGATCTATATTTTATGATTTTGCAGTGTATTAGGGTTGTGATTAGTCAGGCCCTTTGATGACAGGGCACCTCTTAATAAAAGACACTTTCTGTTTTCCCTTTCTCTGCAAACCTGTCCAAACAATACCTGTCGTAAAAAGACACCTGTAATATATATATATATATAGGAACACCTTTGGCTAGTTCCAGAGTTGTCCTTTCATTGCAGGTACTCCTGTATATTTTTCCATTCTCAATTATTGCTGATGACTTGTTCTTTCAAATTTATCTATGTAGTATTAGTAAGTTTGCATGTGTGTATATGATGTGTTCAAGCAGACAGGAGTAACAGAAACAACAAACCTGATGGCAATACAGAACCAGGAGCAAACTCCAAGGGAGCTAAACCTGAGGAAGGGAGCGCACCTCTGTTTACTCGCATGCAGCTCAATGATCATAAGGCTGGCATGCAAGGACTGGACAAGGAACGCATCAATCAGATCATCTTTGAAGTTTCAAAAGGTGACTTTGTTTGTTGTTGAAGTGCAGTAATCATGGATCAGAAGTATAGGTACAGAGTGTGTAGGTATAATGCTCACTTCTCCTGGCATGACAAAATGTCAAAATCGTGAGTTCAAATTACAAAAAAGTTGATTTTTGTTCCTCTTGCGATTATAACTAATACTAAATAGCATACCAGAAGCCAGACCGGCGTTTTTTCTTCTTCTTTGTTACTTTTGAGCCAGATTTAGATTAAAGTATAGTGGTTGTGAACGGGATCAGCTCGTTACTCCCCCGGGTCGTTACTCCCCCTTAGGGTTAGGGTTAGTAACAAGCCGGGGGAGTAACGATACGGGGGAGTAACGAAATGCTCCCGTTGTGAACCTGATCTGTTCACCATGAATTAATAAAAATAAAATCTTGCTTCTGGTTTTAAAGAAATTCTGACGGTTTTCTTGTGTATTTACAGGCTCTAAATTCTTTGAGAATGAGCGCAAGAAGGAAGAACAGGTACAACACCGGATACAAGAGCAGGAGAAACATAGGAGAAAGATCAATGATGCCGAATTGCAGAAAGGGAAAACTGAGGTGAGTTTCCCTGCGTAGCTTGACAACACCTTCAGTCACAGCTGTGTGTTGAGGTATTAATACAGGTGTATTTGCAATCGCTCACATGTATACAATGTCACATACATATGCACAGACATGAATACACAGACACACATACTTGCAAACACGCACGCATGCACACTCGCGTACGTACACACAAACACATATACCCACTAGCTCTTATCTCAGACTCAAATACTTGGATTGTTATTGTTTGTGTCATCATTGTTAAGAAGCAAATGTTATCTGCAGTACTTGGACTTAATATTAGTCACAATGCTTCATAATTCACGGGTAGCTACTCCTTGCTGCTATAAACTCACAGTAGTTTCAAGCTTGATTTTACGGATACCTGTTCCTCCAATCAGGCGGACATCATGATCTCACAGCTGTGCGCGTCTCGAGACCTGACTCAGAGCATTGTACATGTGGACATGGATGCCTTTTACGCTGCTGTAGCTATGAGAGACAATCCATCACTGCGTGATAAACCCATGGCTGTTGGCGGCATTGGAATGCTGGTATGATCAAAGTTTGTTTATTGTTTACTTGTCAGTTGCAGTTGGGAATTCTCTTTCTGTTCTGGCAAGTGTTTTCTGGTGTTTTAGAATCAGCTGCTGTGCTCTTTTCCTCACCTCTGTTATCATGTGTTACTGCTTGAGAAAAAAAGATAGAGCGTTTGCATGTGCAGGTGTTTGTAGTCTTGAAAGATAACGGGTGTTTCAAGCCAATTTTTATTTTTTTTACGCAAATCCTAGACAAAGGCAGGTGCTTGAATTTGACTGTTGCTTTTGACTTTTGTTGATTGATGCTTTTTTGCTGTAAAATGGATTTTTGTGTGAGTTTTATGTGTTTGCAGAAAGCTAATTATATAGTGTTATTATTAATTTTTATTTTTTTAACTATGGTTCTTGAATAAGTTTTTCTTTGCTGTTTCAGTCCACATCAAACTACGAGGCCAGAAAGTACGGTGTCAGGGCAGCCATGCCAGGTTTCATCGGCAAGAAACTTTGTCCTCAACTGGTTCTGGTGCCGCTCAACTTTCCCAGGTATAATGAATGTTGCCATCAGGTGCGGGAAGTGTTTGCTGACTACGATCCCAACTTCTGTCCCATGAGTCTGGATGAGGCCTACCTCAACTTTACAGAACATCTGGAAAACCGGCAACAGATGTCGGTGACAGAAAGATCTGTCATCAAGCGATGCCAGTCCCCAGCCGATGCTGCCTTGTGTCAGTGTGATTTGAACGTGACGATCGGAATGTACGTCTTGAAAGAAGAAAGCTCTCAAGCACTCAGTTCTGAGTCAGCAAATAGTCTGGGCGATGGTGATATAAATGCTAACACTGAAAAAATCAAGGAGAGTGCAGGTGGTAAGGGCGTGTTGTTAGACTTTGAAGCGGATACCATGGACTTGACTGATTCAGGGTCTTCCAGAGGAATCCATTCTTCTGACCGTCATGGCTCATCCTCAGCAGTGACAGAAGTTAATGCCGATGCTGTTCAGATTGAGTCCAAAGCAAAATGTCCCTCCACTAACACCGGAAATACTTCACGTCAAGATATTTCCAAAGAATCTGTTGCTCAGAATAATGATGGGAAGACAGAGGAGTCTTCAACAGAGAAAAACGAGTTTGAGTCAGTAGCGGTAGAGGCAGGAAGTCCATGTCATTCATGTGGCAAGGCCATTCCAAAGTATGAGGTGGTGCCCTTTGGTCGGGATGTTGAGTCAGCCGTGCATGAGATGAGATGTTGTATTGAACAGCGCACATGTCTGACAGCCAGTGCAGGTGAATTTGTCCTCAACGTGTCTTTCTTTCTTTCTTTCTTTTTTCTTTGTCTTGCAGAAGGCTGTTTTGGGTGTAACTAAAAGTAAAACCAACAGGGAATGAGATTTCCTGGGAGTGTTTGCGCATTTCTTGCCAAAAATGTGAAATCTGTTACTTGATATTCTAATCCTGATTTGCACCGTTTTATTGGTTTTGTTTAGGCAGTTGCATTTATATACTATTTGTATTTTTTCCATGTATGAACAAGTGTATGGGGGGAAAGAGTCGATTTCTTTCATTCCTGATTTCATGATAGTGTTTTGGCTTTCATTTCAGTTTATTTCTTTCCTCTTGATCTCTTTCTCACTCTTTGTTTTCCCACATAAATGTGTACCTGGTTACGTTCATTGTAAGTAACTGTAGCTTTTGTTTAACAGGCATTGCCTCGAACATGATGCTGTCCAAAGTGTGCTCTGACCGGAACAAGCCCAATGGACAGTTCTACTTACCTGCAAACCTGGATGACATCATGCAGTTTGTCCACAACCTGCCTATCAGGAAGGTATTATAATTACTAACATTTTATTTCCACAAGCTACGACAATGTTGCCATGCTTGTGACCAGATGCAGAGTGCGCTTTACTGCTGACACTGACAGGGCGCTCTGAGTGCAGTATGAAAGTTAATTGCAGAGTTTTGTTGGTTGACTGACAGCTTGCAATGGAAGGTTGTTGTACTGTATTATTGGTTATGCTGATGGACCACTGAATGCATGAGCAAAATTTAGTTGGCACTCATGTTATGCTTTTTCGGGATGCCAAATGCCATTGCCTAAGAGTAAGACACATGTGTAGCCATATGTCGTACATGTATCTGCCTGTGTGTGATCTGCTGTAAAAGTAGAACCTGTTTCCAGTTCTTGCTATTGGATCTCACTGTCATGCATACAAAGCACCATATGGACTTTTTGCTTTACACATGGGATGTACAGACTATATATGTCTCTGGTTTTTGGTTTCTGTTATCAGTTGTTTCGCCAAAAAACTGTTAAGTATACTGGGAATTACTTGAAGACATTCCGTGATACATATATTTGGTGCTTTGAAATGTGATAGCCAAATTTGTAATTGTTATCTTTTTCAGATTGCAGGAATTGGTCGAGTTACTGAACAACTGTTGGGTGCACTCGGAATTTCGACATGCAAGGATATGTTTGAACAGAGGGCGCTATTGTACCACCTTTATTCCTCGGTGTCCTTCTCCTATTTCATGCGAGTGGCCTGTGGTATTGGCTCCACCCAAGTTGCCAGGTATGTAAACTTTAGACAGAAAGGGAATTTGTATGCCTCCATTTAATAACAGTGATATTGTTTTCTCAACATTTTTCACTGTTACCTCAGCAACATGCTATTTGTACAAAAACTGTCCCAGCTGGCAATTTGCAAAGCTCTTGTACTTTCCAGACTTGATCTCGCTTGAGTCTGAAAGGTCGTATATGGGCCTTTTTAAAAAAAAATGTTCTACTTTCAGACCACAGAAAATCCAAAAACAAAATGTAATGACTAAAACTTTTATTATGCACATCTTGTTTGTAAATCATTCTTGGACCGTATTCTTCATGTGTGCCCTTTTTACATGCCAACTTAATGGAGATTAATTAATTTTTATTAATTTAATTGGGAAAAAATGTCATTCCTGTTACCAAGTTTCACTTTTTTTTTCAACAATGAAAAGTAATATTCGGGTCTTTTTTGACTATCATTGTCTTCTCCAAAGTTATTTCAACATTCTAAGGAAGATTTTGATTGAAAAGTTTCACAAAATAATTTTTCATCAACATACAGAGCTCATAATTCTCAAACACTTGGCATTTGGATGGTCGCCAAACTTAATAAAATGAAGCATATGTCGTTGCATTCCAAACAGACCCCTCTGTGACTGAAAAGTCACTAAGACAAAGACAATATTCTGTTGTCTGCATTAACTGATCACCCATTCATTTATAATGCATTAATCAATTAGTAGTAACAGGAATGACATACAGTAACAGGAATGACATTTTTAAATGTTATGGCATTGACTCAGTTGAGACGTTCTGTTCATCAGAGTTGTGGCAAAATGATATGTTCAAGGATCATATTAAGCAAATGAAAAATAAATGTATAACTTCTCAACTGCTTCATAATGTCATTTTTCTTTGCGCAGAACAACATTTCTGAAATGATAAGGCTACATACAAAGTTAATTTCTAAGAACGCCAATACACTCCTGGCTGTTAGCAAATAATAACATTAATACAATATTAAAAAAAAAAAACTGTGACGGATGACTTCTTTGCCACATGGGGCGGGGATGTAGCTCAGTCGGTAGCGCGCTGGATTTGTATCCAGTTGGCCGCTGTCAGCGTGAGTTCGTCTCCACGTTCGGCGAGAGATTTATTTCTCAGAGTCAACTTTGTGTGCAGACTCTCCTCGGTGTCCGAACACCCCGTGTGTACACGCAAGCACAAGACCAAGTGCGCACGAAAAAGATCCTGTAATCCATGTCAGAGTTCGGTGGGTTATAGAAACACGAAAATACTCAGCATGCTTCCTCCGAAAGCGGCGTATGGCTGCCTAAATGGCGGGGTAAAAACGGTCATACACGTAAAAGCCGTGGGAGTTTCAGCCTATGAACGAACAAACAAACAAACTTCTTTGCCACAGAGCATTTAAGAAATAAAATGGGTTTTTTTCTCTGCATAATGGTCGAAACTCTCTCTCTCTCTCTCTTTCTCTTTTTACCATTAGTCTTTCTGGTGGTTTTTTTAATTGCGTGCATGAGTGCATGTATGTGTGTGTATGAGAGAGTGTGTGTGCGTGTATGTGTGTGCATTCGAGTGTGTGTGTGTGTGGTCAAATCACACATATTTGAACGTAAGGAACAAAATGTGTGCTACAGACTGTTCATATTTATTTTTGCCACAAATGTCAGTCATTCCTGTTACCAAGATGTCATTCCTGTTGCTCTGATGGTAACAGGAATGACGGACCATCCGTAATAAAATTAATAATTACTCCCTTTCAATGGCATAGCTGTGCTTTTTGGTACTAAACACTTTGTTCCACTTATAACTTTCTATTCAATCATTTAAATATTTTACACATGCAATTTTAGTTGGTTTATGACCGGTAACGGGAATGACTGTGAACACTGACACTACTTACTTCACAGAACTGCCCAAGACTTTACCACCGGAAGAATGAATAGTGAGCAGTGCTCGCCTTCTGTAAAAGTTACACAGGAAATGACATACTTCCAACAGCAGCTCGAAGTGATACTAGGGAGTGTTCATTTTTTGTAGCTGGTTTTCTTCTTGGTAACAGGAATGACATGGGGGGGAAAAAAAAAAAGTAAACATTTTTTTTAATCAATAGTTTGCTACACATGTGATCTTTGTGACTGAAACATTTCTTTTCTACCATTTAAGTTTCCAGAGTCTGCCTTTTTAACACCTTATTGTGGTCAGTAAAAATGAGGTGTCTGCCCAGGGACAGCCATTTTTTACCCCCCCTACCCCAAAGAAGAAAAGATTTCTCCAACAAAATAATAAAGTATCGGCTTAAAAGTGTAATAATTACTGGATTGTATCAAAGCACATAATTAAATGGACAGTGATTAGAGATGTGCAGCAGATTTTCTACATTTTTACAAATCTCTGGGACAGAAATTACAACATTTTTTGAAAAAGGCCCATATATATTTGGGAAACTATGTGTTCACACTGACCACATTTTTTTCATCTCTTGACAGTGCCAGAGAGGAGGAGCGGAAAAGCATGAGCACAGAGCAGTAAGTAGCGCTTCAGTCTTTTACTGTTGATTTGCACTGATGTTAAATGGTTCCTCTTTATTTTTGTTTTGTTTTTGTACATCACCATGAGCTTGTGTGTTAAGGAACTATATAATTGATGTGTTCATTGTTGAATTGAAATTGTCACTTTTCTCTTGAAGTTTGCTCCTTGAAATCCTAGGCTGCAGGCTTGATTATTATGGTACACATAATGGCAATTAGTGTGTTTTGACGGATCACATGACACCTCCATCTGATGGGATTCCTCCTTTCTCGACATTTGATAAATGTGGATATCACAGCCACATCTAACGATAACTAATAAAAAAAATGTCAGGTTTGCAATTTGATATCACAATGCGGTTTGTTAAAGTTCATTTTAAGCTAAAATTGGTATCTTGGTTAACTTTCTAATTACTTATATATTGATTTCTTTGCTGATTTATTTATTTGCTACCAACAGGACTTTTGGCGAGCTAAGCCGACCAGAAGAACTGTACAGCAAGTGCCAGGAGCTGTGTCAGTGTCTTGCTGAGGATCTTGCTAAGGAGCAACTGATGGTAGGAATGTTTCTCAATACTGCTTCTCTTCTGATGTATCATTTTGGTGAAAACCATAGCAGGGGTCCCCAAACTGTGCATCCTTGTGTCCTTTACGCACTTGAAGCCACAAAACATACTAGAAATTTGTGGGAGGGGGGGTCCCGCAATGCACTAAACCTGAAAGGGAAGGTCCCATTGACACACTATAATGATCCAATCTCATGCAGATTATCTGTACTTTCTTCAGAAAATGTTTTGCAAGATCTGAACCGACGCAAATTTACATAGTTAATCTGACCGATATGGCCATGATGTTTTTGCGAAGAGCTCATGTAACTTTCAAAAGTTGGCATTACATTGAAATGAGTGCTCCAAAGATCTTGTGTCAGTGGGGAATGTGTCTTCCGAAAGCTAGAATATAAAACCTCTTAGTCTTCGGACCTTCCAAAGTTTGACTAAGGGTGTACAAGAACCCCTACACATTTAAGTTGGGGGTCTTGGGACTCTCTAGGAGTAGCATCTGTTGGTAGCCCTGCCATAGTTTAGTCCATTTGTTCGTGAATCGTGTAAGAGTTATATTTCTTTTGCAACAGCAATTTTGTAATTCTATATCATGTTTAATTCATGTACTCAGCTAGCTTGTTGTAAGTGTCCATCGATAGTAAACTTCAAATCTTTTCTCCAGATTTTCCCTGTAAGTACACCCATTCTACTGCATTTCTTCTTTCTTCTTCTTAGTCTTCTTAATTATTCTGTTCCCCTGGTCTGTGTGTGTGCATGTGTTTGTGTGTGTGTCTGTGTGTGTGTGTGTGTGCATGTGTTAGTGTTAGTAAAATCTAATGTCTTTAATACAGGGATAGCCACTGAAACTGAAAAACAAGAAAATCAAAATAGTTCTCCATGGAAAGTGAATATTTATTGCAGAACAAATTCTGCCTGCATTGTTGCCTCATTTAGGATTTATTTTAATTTTTTTTATTCGTTTTTTTTTTTTTTAACATGTATAGGCTTTACATTAAATAACATATTCTTACTACAACTCACATAAATAGCATTAACTTCAGTTTGATGCGTTAGACATTGAAGCACTGACCCTGGTAACAGGGGGAGATAACTCCCAAAACAAAACAAACCCTTGACAACGGGTCCCGGGAGTTACCTCCCCCCACCGGCTGCCCGCGCATGCGCTGGACATACTGCCGGTATAGTCATTCCCTTCTTCAACACGCTAGCGAATAGACGTGTTTGCACTCTGGCTGTTTTCTTCAGCCGCTGGCCTGCCACGGTAGGCCGTTGACCCTTTGAAGTCTGAACGCTTCTTGCCTCTACTACGGTGAGATCTTTCTTGTTTATCTTGTTTTGCCTTGCCGCCATTTGCAAAGTGTATTTTGTTGGGGAACTTGACTCTAACTTGTCGGAGTTTCTTGTTCTTCTCAGCTTGGCTTATAACGGTCAGGGCACTGTTAGCTGGTGCCGGCCGCCATTTGCATTTTGTAATTGTTGTTGAAATTTTGCACTTCGTCTTACGAAGTTTTTCTGTTCGTCAACTTGGCGCTTTCAGGTAGGAGCACCGTTGTTTAGGTGCCTGCCTTCTTTTGCTTGATTATTTTTGGGTTGTGAAACTTTTTGCTCCGATTTCTGGGGCCTTTTGTTGTCTCAACCTACTGTAGGCAGAGCGCTGTGTTACAAGCGCATGCCGCCATTTGCATTTTTGTTTTGTCTGCCGGTTGCGGAACTTTTGACTCCGATTTCTGGAGTTTTTTGTTACTTCAACCTAGTGTAGGCAGTGCCCGGTGTTACGGGTGCATGCCGCCATTTGCATTTTAGAATTTTGTATTATTTTTGCGAAATTTTCTCGTTGTGACTTGTCATTTCGATGGCGGACAAGGGGAAGAGCTCTGCCAAGCAGGTACCGGTGGGGTCGCCGCTGGGCAGTTCTGGGTCTGCGTCTTCGTCTAAAAGTAAATCTAAGAAGTCGCGTTCGAAAGATAAAGATAAAGTTTCGCCGGCGAAACGACCTCTGGTCAGTGTGTTTGATCCGGTGAGCAAGGAGTCGTTGCGTGTTTCGATTGATCCTCCTGCTAGCATGCCTGTGTTGTCGCCGCAGGAGAAAGAGACTCAGGCGGTCTCGCGCGATGAATTGTTTGCTCTTTTTTCTACTTTCAAGGATCAAATGAGGGAGATGCTGGCTACTGACAGGGGTGTGTCTTACTCCACCATTCCAGCTTTGCCTCCAGGGGTTGGCAACGCTGCCTCTTTGTCGAGGATTCTTCCTTCTGCTACGATTACGTCGGCGGACGTTGCTGATCCTCAGCTTTCGGCTTCGGCCGATCAGGTACGTGTTCGTGGAAGTTCGGGATGTTCGGCGCAAATGCGTGCTGCTCATCTCGACGGTTATTCCACCCTTGACGCTGGGGCCGGTACGTCCGGTCCCTCGTACTCGGGTTCAACTGCTTCGGCAAAGGGATTTCCGGCCACAGGATCTCTTCCGAGAGATCGTGGCACTTTCATTTCGTTACCATCGACTTCCGGTTCACAGCCTACGGGGGTTCCGGTCATTGGTGGTAACGGCAATCCGTCTCCTGCCTTCACTTCCGCTCAGGCGGCTGTGGTCGGCGGGGGACAGGTTGGGTCGGCTTCCGGTCAAAGCACAGGTGTGTTTCCGGTCGCCTTTCCTTCCGGATTGCCAGCTACCAGTGGTAGCAGCTCGGCTATACCGGTTCCCCTTGGTGTGGTTACACAGGGTTCCGGTACGACGAGTTCATCAGTTCCGTTTAGGGACAATGATGGTTCCGGTCATGATCGGTCTTCATCGGACATCTTTGTTGATGATGGGGATGTTGACGAAGATTGTGGCGACTCTTCTGAGGCGGAACACAACTTTCGGGTTGAGAGGAGTTTCTCACGCGCGCTGAGTGCCGCCGCTGAGGTTACCTCTAGATATTTTGCGGAAGGGGTGTAAACTTCGTCTTCACGGCTAGCAGCACCTCCTTCCGCGTTTGGCGATTTCCGGGGGGACAGTGAGGCTGGTGTCCGCTTCCGGTTTCGGGAGTCTCCCTCTATAGCCTATCAGATGGCTAGGGTCCTGGGTGCCAATTCCGATAGCATCGTTCCTCTTTTAACTGCACATGGGGATGCGCCGGAGTCTGTTCAAAATTGGTTGGCATCGCCGAGTGATTGTTCTCGCATGCCGGCGGATTTGAACCGTAAACCTAGGCTGTACGGGAAGCCTGTTCATTTGATCGATTCTTTCGCGCTTCCGAGTTCCCCGCTTCAGGTCACTCCGGAGCTGGCGAACTTACGCAAGGATGGGTACAAGAAGGAGAGGCCTTCAGTCTGTACCGAAGCCGGCGTGATCGCGATTGAGGAAGCTGGGAGAGTTTCTCTCGAATTGTCTTCCGTGTCTGACACTCTTATTAGAGCGTTGTCCAGATCCATCTCTGTGTCGCTGGAGCCCTTTAAGTTCCGGGACGACGCGGTGGAAGAAGATGTTGTAACTTTGTTAGCAGCTCTTGCTAAGATCGTAGCTGAGCAGACCGCAACTTCGGCCAAGTTGTACACGCAGGCCGTGATGTGGCGTCGCGAAGCTCTGTTGAAGGACTCGAGACTGTCGGATAAAGCCACTGTTGAGGCTTTGAAAGTTTCTCCTTTCGCGAGTCAGAGCCTACTGGGTCCTGAGTCTCTTGAGGCTCTCAGGCGAGAGTCTCAAGATGCGAAGGACTTGCATTTTGTTAAGCTGTCTGAGCTTGCCCTTAGGCAGGGTCAGAAAAAAGGTGGTTCGGCGCCGCCTTCATCTTCTCGCGGCTCTGGACAGAAGACGAGGTCGCACAGGGGCGGCAGCCGTTCTCGCCCCTACAATAAGAGACCTTCCTTCGGGAAGAAGGGGTCAGGTGGCAAGCCTAACCCCCAATGAAGGCTCCCCGATCCAGCCACTCCCCTAGCCCCTACCCCTTTGGTAGCGGGCGGCCTCTCAAGGGCCGTTCCAGCTTGGTTGGCTCTTATGAGCAACTCTTGGGTTACGGGAGTGGTTCGATCGGGGTTCCGGTTGCTCTGGTTGGAGGACAAGGCCCCTCTAACCAGGACAACACCCAGGTTCAAGTTCCCCGCCGATCCAGAGGCTTGTGCCGTTATTCAGGCGGAAGTTCTACTGCTCTTGCGGAAGCAAGCGGTAGAAGAGGTCATCGATCGTCGGTCCCCTGGCTTTTACGGGAGACTGTTTGTCGTCCCGAAAGCGTCAGGGGGTTAGCGACCGGTGTTGGATCTGTCTCCCTTGAACGGCTTCCTCCGGAAAGTTCCGTTCAAGATGGAGACTCCAGCGTCTGTCAGGGAGGCCCTTCGTCCGTCGGACTGGGTCACTTCCATCGATCTGACAGACGCGTACTTCCACATTCTGATGCACAGGTCAGATCGAAAGTGGCTGCGGTTCCTGTGGGGCGACAGGGTGTTCCAGTTCAGGGCGCTGCCGTTCGGGCTTTCTTTAGCACCCTGGATTTTCACCATGATAGTGCGCCAGCTTTGCGCGTTAGTGCGCCAGAAAGGGATTCGTCTCAGAGTTTATCTGGACGACTGGTTGATTCTGAGTCAACAAGAGTCCCTGTGCGGGCAGCACACCCAGATAGTCTTGCAGACTGCGAGAGACTTAGGTTTCTTCGTGAACCAAGGGAAGTCCGACTTGGTTCCCTCTCAGGAGTTCACTTATCTGGGCATGGTGTTCGACACCCTAGCTTGGACTGTGCGTCCCGCCCAGCGGAGGATAGACAAGCTGCAGGATCTGGTCAGGTCTCTGTCAAGCCTCCGCCACGCGCCTGTCAGGGTGTTGGCGTCACTCCAGGGCCAGATGGAGTCGATGTCTACCCTGATTCCTCTGGGCAGAGTTCAGAAACGCCCGTTTCAGGCGTTTCTGAACTCTGCCTGGGATCCAGCCTCGCAAGGTTGGAATCTGTCTCTTCCCCTTCAGGGATGGTTCCTGGAGTCAACAAGGCAGTGGTTGGATTCGGCCTGGCTGGCTCAGGGCGTTCCGATTTCCTTGCCCCCCCCGGAGTTGCATCTTTTTACCGATGCGTCCCTTCAGGGTTGGGGAGCTCATCTGGAGGGGAACACAGCTTCCGGTCTTTGGGACCAGGTTCAGAAATCGTTGCATATCAACATTCTGGAGTTGGACGCAGTGCGCCTCGGGCTTCGGGAGTTTGTCGCCTCGTTGCGGGGCAAGCATGTGTTGATCCACACGGACAACACCACTGTGGCCGCGTACCTGAACAAGCAGGGGGTACGCGCTCGCTGGTTCTGTCCAACAGAGCTTGCGAGATTCTCGCTTGGGCGTTCCTTCAGGGAATTGTGATTTCAGCGAAGTACCTTCCGGGGTGCCTGAACATCTTGGCAGATTCACTCAGTCGCACTTCGCAGATTCTGCACTCGGAGTGGACTATCGCACACCAAGCACTGCGGCGTCTGTGGACGCAGGTGGACAAACCCCTCGTGGATCTGTTTGCCACCCGGTTCTCTCGGCGTCTCCCAGTCTTCGTGTCTCCAGTGCCCGACCCGGAGGCTTGGGAGGTCAACGCCATGGAAATAGACTGGAAGGATCTGGTAGCTTATGCCTTCCCTCCCTTTCCGTTGCTGAGCAAGGTTCTGAGAAAGGCGGACTTGGAGAAGCCAAGGCTGGTTCTCATAGCGCCGTTGTGGCCGAGCCAGGCGTGGTTTCCGGACCTTCTTCGTCTAGCCGACGGTCCACCCATTCCTCTCGATCTTCGAGAAGGGGAGCTTCTGCAACCGAGGTCAGGGATCCCTCACAGGGACCCTCATCTCCTGGCTCTACACGCTTGGGTTCTGTCAGGAGAGCGTTGAAGCGCGCTGGGGTGTCAGACCTCACTCTGACATTGGTGCAGAAGGCGCATAGAAGATCTACTTCTGCTGTTTATTCGTCCCATTGGGCTGCTTGGGCCCAGTGGTGTCGTCTTAGCGGCGTTAACCCGTTGTCTCCACGTACTATGCAGGTTGCAAATCATTTGGCTTGGCTGTCCTCCCAAGGTCGGACGGCGTCTACCCTCAGGGTACGTCGTTCTGCCATTTCCACTACCCTCAAGCAGTTGGGACGCTCTATTGCCCTGGACGGGGTGATCGCAAGTGTCATTAAAGGTTCCGCTCTTAGCTCTGCTTCACGCAGAACGTCTGTCCCAGCCTGGGATCTCTTACTGGTACTGGAATTTTTGCGCTCCTCGGTTTTCGAACCTTTGAAAGAGGCTAGTCTGTCTAACCTTACTAAGAAGACTCTCCTACTTATTTTGCTTGCGTCAGCGCGTCGGGGAAGCGAGGTTCACGCTCTTTCTGGACTTAATCAGGATATTTCCTTCGAAAAAGATGGCTCGGTTATCTTGCGTTTTTCGCCTGTGTTTTTAGCAAAGAATCAAAAACCTAACCAGCCGTCTCCTGTTGTGAACATACAGTCGCTGCGTTCTATTTTACCGCGCGGTGACCCTGACCTCTTGAACTGCCCGGTCCGGGCTCTGCGGGCTTACCTGTCTCGCACGGCTCCGTTAAGAGCTTCATCTCAGAAATTGCTTTTCATCTCGTTAAACGTAGCCAGGGATAAGGATATCGTTAAGACGACTTTGGCGAGATGGTCTGCCGGGCTTATAAGGCAAGCATATGAGTGGTGGCAGACACATGGGGGGGGACGCTCCGTTCTCCCATTACGGTCGCCTCGTACGCATGAGGCGAGAGCCTGGGCCGCCTCTCTAGCGGTCTTGCGCTCAGGCAGGATGACTGAAGTGCTCAGAGCAGCATACTGGAAGTCTGAAGACGTTTTCATAAACTTTTATCTACGTGATATTGCCAGCACTAGGCAAGATGGCTCGAGCTGTTTGCCTGCCATGGTGGCAGCTGGCCAGGTTCTACCGAAGGTTTAGGTGAGTTTCCCGCCTCCTTGTGTAGCAATCTGCTATTTATGTGAGTTGTAGTAAGAATATGTTATTTAATCGAAAATTTCTTATCAAATTTTCATTTAATTAATATACTTACCAACTCACATAGTTAATGCCCTCCCTACCTACCCCGCTTTGTGTGGTTTAAGGTGGTGTTTCAGTGGGAATGACTATACCGGCAGTATGTCCAGCGCATGCGCGGGCAGCCGGTGGGGGGAGGTAACTCCCGGGACCCGTTGTCAAGGGTTTGTTTTGTTTTGGG
Organism: Littorina saxatilis; assembly: GCF_037325665.1. Lineage (NCBI taxonomy): Eukaryota > Metazoa > Mollusca > Gastropoda > Littorinimorpha > Littorinidae > Littorina > Littorina saxatilis. The sequence continues at coordinate 76,867,750 of NC_090245.1, forward strand.
AGTTATCTCCCCCTGTTACCAGGGTCAGTGCTTCAATGTCTAACGCATCAAACTGAAGTTAATGCTATTTATGTGAGTTGGTAAGTATATTAATTAAATGAAAATTTGATAAGAAATTTTCGATTACATTACATCACATAGACAAGGGGACAATTACAATACACAGGGGGGGGGGGGGGGGGGGTGGTCATGGCTGGGTGGTCACAATATCAAAAATATGTAAAGGAAAAAGAACTTAAGGGTTACATTTAGGAAATGTTAGTTGAGATGGGGTTAGGGGCATTCAAATAAAACTTACGGCAGTCACAACCCCAGACTTTATCTTCTGCAGGGTAAAACAGTGTCACTCAAGTTGAAGACAACTGACTTCCAAGTTCGAACACGAGCACAGACTACCAGTAACTATGTAGGAAGTGCTGATGACATCTTCGCTGTTGCCAAGGGGATTCTGAGGGCTGAGATACTTGCAGAGTCCCCTAAACCTCTACACCTCAGACTTATGGGTAAGCCAAGATCTTTTATTTTTTGTTTGTGTTTTTTTGGTGTCTGTTTACAGTTTTCTGTTTTACTTAAAATTAGTGAATACAATTTGAAATGTATGTTAAAATCCTCTGCATTTGAGAATAAAGACTTGTGAAACTTGCGATCAAAGATTTGGATTTGTATACTGCTGAGTGTTTCTTTTACATTCTGTGAAAAGGAGGAACAAAAATCGCTATTGTGAATATTTCCCATAAAAAAACAAATTGCTGTTAACCCGAAACTGTATCTGATGAATCGCTTTATTCTTTTCCTTCTTGTGCTACCCCTTCCTGTTCATGCAGGGTATGATATCAGCTGGTAAAATGATTAACCTGCACTTGCTCCAAAGATTATCATTGTCTCTTTGCATTGTCAGGGCTTGCATTATTTCATTGCAGGTGTGCGCCTGTCCAAGTTGATGCCACAAAGCGAGTGTTCACAAGAAAAGCAGGACACCATTCTGGGATTCTTCAAGAAAGCATCAGTCTCCACCTCTTACCCAAGCCCCGCCATGCCACAGCAGCAAAGCTCTACGTCCGTGTCAGCAGATCAAGCTTCTGTGCCTGAGCTGAGCCCGGTCAAATTGCAGCAGCAGAGCACTGCAGGAGATACAGCTTCTGTCTGTCACCCAAGCCCCCAGAAAGAGCAGAGACAAGATACCTCATTACAGCTTGTGGGCAAAGGTTTTCCCTCTGAGCTGAGTCCTAGGAACCTTTTGAAACAAAACACTGCACTACAGCCAGTCAATAAAGCTTCCACACCTCAGCCAAGTCCCATGAAAGCACTGTTCAGGGATAAAGCTGTTGCCAACCAAAAATGTCTGGATAAAGTGCTACCAGAAAGCTTGTCATTGTCATCAGTTAGTAATCCTTATACGTCTCATCCGAGTCCCACGAAAGTTCAGGAACAGACCTGTGGCATTTCCACATCAGCAGGCAAGCATAGGGAAAAGACAAGTATTAAAGCGGAAGACCTTGGGTCAAACACATCTGATTCGATGTTGACAAGCGTTCTTGCAAGTACTGTAAAAGAGCTGGCTCAGGATTCAAGAGGAGATAATTCAGGGGATCCTGTGGATGACAGAGAAAATAGCAAAACTGAAGGGAAGATTGGCTCCTCTGAAATTGTCGGAAAAAGTTTCCAGTTTACCACCAACAGCATGCAGACAGACAAAACTGTTAGCAGTATGCAATCTCTGACCACTGGTGTTGACCAAGAGAAGACTAAAATGGACATCAGTGCTATTATTTCTTTCAGAAATGAAGCCAGTGCAGGGAAAGATAATGCAGAAGTGAAATCCAGCGATTCAGACTTGTCTGAGAATGAGCAATTGACAGAGCCATTTGAAACACAAAGAGACAATACGAGGAGAACAGTCAACCATACAAGTGACCTTGGTGATCATGCTTTAACAAGTGTAGGTGGAGCAGGTACGAGCTATGGTGCCAGCACTTCAACGTGTGCAGTCTCGCAAAACAGAGAAACACATCATGCTGTGGACAGTTCATTTTGGTTCACCAGAGAGCCAGCATTTACCTGTCCTGTCTGCAGCAAACCTGTCAACTGCATCAACCTCACTGATTTCAATGCTCACATTGACAAGTGCCTCCAATCAGACTCTCAGTCTCAGCCGTTACCAACCTCTGCTACATCAAAATCCAAACAGCTGGCTAGCAGTCAACCGACAGCAAAACCAAAGAGTTCAGTACCAGCCTCAAAATCTGGACATTCCACAGATAATCAGCAGACTTATTCAGGCAAGAAATCAAAGAATTCTTCAGCAGTCAGTAAAGTGAGTTCCTCTCAGGCTACAACCAGTAAGGCTTCTCGCACATTTCAGAACAAGTCTCTGAGCAAAAAAAATGAAACCACATCACCTCACAGAATTAGCAGTTCCACAACAAAGCACAGCATGGAGAAACTGCAAAGTTCAGGTTTGACCAGTAGCCAAAAACCCAACACTCAGACCTCGGGAACTATCAGCACCACAACCTTGTCGGCCCCAGAGAATTCATCCAATGAGGAATTGGACTCCACAGACTATATGGTGTGTCCGCTGTGCTGTGCGGAGAGAGCAGACTGGACCTTGGAGACGTTCAACCAGCACGTGGACACCTGTCTGAATCGTGACACCATCTCCAAGATTCTGCAAGAGCAGCGTATCAGTGACGAGCAGCCACGGAAAAGGTAACAGTAATGGTGCTGCTCCTCCTTTCCTCTCGCCCCCCCCCCCCCCCCCCCATGTGCCCCCCTGTGCCATTCTCCCTTCCCCATTTTATTGAATTTTTGATTTAAAATTTTCTTTTTTTAAATTGAGGAATCTTTGGAATGCAAGGGGAGAATCAGCGGGTGTTTGGGAGTGAGCAGTAAAGAATTTGATTACAGTGGCTATGTCTGTAAATTGCAACTCTGGGACTAAAGAAATACAGTTAATTTTTTGGTCAATTCCGAGCTGAAATATTAATAACATTGCTCTTAAATATTCAGACCTGTTTACTCTTACGGAATGGGCGGAAGTTGTACGGATTTAAGATCGTTTTTCCGCTTGTCCGCGCACTGCTTAAAGTCTTCCGCATTTTGGCGCGATTTCGAAAAAAAAAAATTTTGTGATGTTTTCGGTAAAAAGTTGCGATAGTTTTCTCAGTATTAAGACGTCTTTCAGCCATTTCCGGTTAGAACGGTTTCTTCTTCCGGTAGTGAACATGTGTTGCCTGTTCAGTGTTGTTCAGTGTTGGTGTAGTCTGTACTTCAAAATGCCTCCAAAAAGAAAGGAACAACACAGACACGAAACTGACGACGAAGAGTCTGAGCGCGATAGTGCGTGTGGGGCAAAGAAGAAGAAAATCTATCATCAGAAGTGGAAAGAAGATTACTCAGTCAAAGAAGTATCCGGACTTGACGGTTTCCAGGAAATTTGGCCCAGGCCATTCTTTCTGCACACTGTGTGACAGTGATTTGGATGGATCAGCAGCCCTCTTTCGTTCACTTTTTTCTTTCTATTTGCTTTTTTCGAAAAATACATCACAAATATACAATGACGCTATCGTGTAATGTAGAATTAAGTTTATAATTTCTTAGCACGCAGCAAATTATGAAAAAAATAGTGTTTTATTGCTTTAAAGTGAGCTTATGGTTTTTAAAAAAATCTTCCTCTTAAAGTGGAAAATCTTACTCATTTTCATTCAAATCTTCCTCATGGCTCAATGTAAGGGTAAACAGGTCTGAATATTTTTGTCCACAGGTTTTGAACAATATATTTGTACATATTGCTTAATTACGGATTGTTATTTCCAATCATTATTGTACATTATAAGATGTTTGATGGGTTGTTGACAGACACGCTTTTTTGTCTGTCCGAGGGGGAGCATATCGTCTTTTGTTTCATATTTATTGACCAAGGCCGAAGGCCGCGGTCAATAAATATGAAACAAATATGCCCCTCGAGGACCGACAAAAAAGCTGGTCTGTCAACAAACCATCAAACATCGTTTTTGTCATCATTTTGGTAGTGAGAAAACAAGTGCACAATCAACCCACGGAGCCATGCTTTGAAACACGGGTCCCGTGCTGATAACCACACGGGTCCCGGTTTGATAACCACTGGCAATCAAAGATGGCGTGTGAAAGCAACTTTCTGTGTTTTTGAGTTCATTAAATGAGTTGGGATGAATATGTCAGGTTTGAGGATGCACAGTTCTGTAGGTTCATCTCGGTATTCCACCCCCTCGGCTTTCTGTTGTAAATATTAAGCTGAGCACGGTGATCGAATGTGGAAGCTACGTTTGGTCAAAGGTCACAGAAGATTTGCGTCGTGCAGCGAAGGAAAGAATCGCGATCTTGTTTCCGACTCGGTACCTCTTTGTTTTTCATTAGACCTGTCATTCTGCATGCTCGGCTTTGTTAGATGTTTGCATATCGTGTTGCTATTTTCTTTGCTTTTATTGTTGTTTCTTACGTGTGCTTCGTTTATCGATACAACGTCTTGTGCACGGGTCAAAATGTGTGTGTCAGGTGTCGTATTACTTGAACTTGACGTTCATGTTTCTCCGAACGTCTGTGTATCGAAACACAGATACACGCACTCCATGACTTTGTAAGAAGACATAACATATCGGTAGGTTTCATTTGTTTGTGACGAATTTATTGAAGTAGTTTTGTTTTTTTGTTTACTTTTGCCAGTTGGTTTTTGGAACTTTGCAAAGCAGTGTCTTGTCGTCTGTTTAGGTCTGGGGAAACGCCAATGAAAAGAGCCGGAGAATCCTCGAGCGTTTCTATTGGGTTTGCTTTTGATTATCCATGTAATAGGGCTTCCTGCAACTATGGTAACCGGGGATTTATTCCCCGGGGAACATGAGATTTATTTCCCAGGTGCTTGTGAATGAAAACTCGTGAAAATGATGACAAAATTATGTATGCTGTGCAATGTGTCATTTGCATAGTGCATTATTATTGTTAGCATACCACTGTTATATTAGAAGTTTATTATAAATGTCTTGTCTTTGTTTTCCAGGCCAGCTAGCAGTCAAAAAGAAGATAGCAAGAATTCTCAGCAAGGCAAGAAATTGAAGAAAAGCAAATCTCCAAGACCAGAGCGCTCTATATTGTCATTTTTCAAAACTTGAAACTGGTATCATATGGCATGGAAATGTTTAGGGTGAATAGAATTGCCACGAAGAGATGGAATGTGTGTGTGTGTGTGTGTGTGTGTGTAACTGTAAATGTTTAGGGTGAATCAAATTGTGTGTGTGTTCATATTTGTATGCGGTGAATGTTGCAGAAGCATTACTTAGGAAAAAAATATGACATACTGTACTTTTCTTATGACAAAATGCTTAAAAAGAAAAACATGAAAACAGAACAAAAAAAGGAGACAAGAAGTATTAAAAGGTCAAGAAACAAACGTAGAAGTTGCAATGCTATTCATCAAACTTTAAATGTTTTGCACAGATATAAATATATGTAGATATTTTATCTCAATAATTATAGGATACAGGAAGTAGCACAGATGTATTTGAGATGTTATATTCGAGGACATACCATGCTTACACTGATTTTATATATATTGTCCAACTATTCCTTGATTGTGTACACACTTCATCAAGTAAACAGAATGTTCATCAATCATGTATACATGTTATTATGTAAAATGAAAAGTAAGTTCTTGAAATTCACTTTATCCTTCTTATGCTTCCTCTGCTGTTTGTGAGCAGACGTTTTTCACATGTAACAGAATTCGTTAAAAAATCACTTCATCTGTTCTATGCTTCCAGTTCGTAACATTTTACCTAATATTTTTCAAGCAACATCTGCTTTTTGTGAAAAGTAAGTTAACACATGTTGATAAATTAATTTATTTTTTAAATCACTTTATCCCTTTTGTGAGAAATTACTCTACACATATGACACAGTGTAACATAAATGTTGATGCATCCGCAGCTCATGGGCCTTCCTTTTTCTTTATGTATACCTCTTTGTCTTTGCAAAACGTTCAAGTAGTACAACAGCAGATGCAAGAACGAGTCCACCAAGGGCAATGTAAAATGGTCCCTGCAATCTTTCCAAGGGGATGGCCTTTGGTATGTTCTTGTTTCTATTGCAATGTTCGGCACCAGGGAACCATTTGCGTCTTATGTAAGACAGCACACCAGAGTCTTGCAACCTCAGAAACCTGTTTACAAAGGAAGGTTAATGCAAATAAGGAATTCCGGGATGAAACGTGTAGGGCATTATAAGAACACACACACACACACACACACACACACACACACACACACACACACACACACACACACACACACACACACACACACACACACACACACACACACACACACACACACACACACACACACACACACACACACACACACACACACACACACACACACACACACACACATATGTTTGAACGTTTTAAAGCCCTTGATGATTCAGGGGCCGAGCATTTCATTAAAAAGACCTCAAATCAAACGTTCCTTATGTGGGCATTTAGGCGTATGCATGTTTGTAAGTGTATATGTATGCTTGCCTTAGTTCGCATCATCCAATGGATGGCTGTTTCAACATATTACATGTAATACATTTATATGTAACACTACAGTATCACCATGACTTTCATGCAGTATAGTTATTTAGCACACCAGCTTCAAAACAATCAGTGCAGTTGTACTTCAGGATGTTTGCAGCCATTTAAATGCTATCACGTGTATGTGCGCCGAAACATTTAAGTGCTATCACGTGTATGTGCGCAGAAAGTGCCCACAGTGCCAGTACGCCGAATGAGTAACTGACTGTTTTGAAACCACATCTGAAGAATCGTAAAATTCTTAGCCCTGTACAATGAAGGTTACACTTACACACTGTTGATCCCCTCCCTCAGTGGAGAATCTTTTTGCAAGAAGAAGGTATACTGTTCCCAGCCAGTGATCATGAGACGAAGCACCTCAACGTCGCAGTGGTCGGATGCCCATCTCTCCATCATGGCCACGTTGTCAATGAACGCGTAGTTCTCCGAAAGTATCTTTGAGAAATGGACATTGGGGTCAAAGTTCAGCACGTCGGGGTCATCTTGTGCGAAGGTCATGAGCCTTTGGTATATTTGCTGCTCTATGGGGTCCAACGATTCCTTGAACATTGAAGAAGAAAGGATAGAAGGTCGATCTGGTCTAGGTTGTCGAATGTAACCTAGACCACTGCAATTGTAGAGGGTAGATTCGATTCGAGTGAGGTCTAGAACAAGATAACAATAAAAATGTATTCACTAGATTTAAACACGAACAGTAAACCAATGAATTGTGACGACGATGCTCAATGGACAACCAAAACTTTAGTTCTTGAAAACAAAGCAAAAACATAACAACAGCCACAGCCAAACAAACATCTTATGTGTTACACACCTTACTCAAAGCTATCATCAAAACAAGTCTCACACTAGAACCAGGACTGAGATGCACGAACCAAAAGTAGGTGCAACCCAAACGGCGGAGAACAAACTGCGGGGTCTGATTCGTTGAAATCACAACAAATCTCATTTTGAACCAATCAAACACTGCGGCTGGCTCCCGTTTGGTTGGTAACTTTCTCGTGACTAGTTTGACCTATCCTATACAGTTGTACTTGCGATGTGACGCCCTTCCCATGAAAGGACTATATCCCCATCAAAGGACACCTTCTGCTGTCCCTTTGCCTGTAACTTTCGTGGCAAAAATATACCTGTAGGAACATTTTTGGATAGTCCCAAGGATGTCCCAGCTTTCCTCGCAGGTATACTCCGGTTGAGGTATAAGGGCCCCAAATATGGACTACCTTTTGTTTCATTATAATACCAAGGTTTTTTTTCGTGAAGAAATCTCATTTGTGCTTGATGGTTGTTCTTTGTACAATTAACCGTTTGGCTTAATCAGAGCAAATGTTCTTGTATGGACATTCAGCAAAAAAGTTATCCAAACTGAGAGGGAATGCTCTAGCTTGCATCGTCCTTTTCTCAGCCGAACAGGAGGTGGTTCGTATCTGTTATGAGCCAGTCCATATAATTAGGGGCTCTTCTCCTATATAAATCATTCAAAGAGTCAGAATTTCATAATACTCGCAACGTCTTCTGCAGTTTTGTTCCTGATCCCTTGATTCCCCAGCGCTCGTCGTCCCGCTCTAACATGCCTGCTAGTGACGTATATGGTGGCGGTGACGTCACGTCCACCATTAGTGACGTCAGTTTGCAAGTGTAATATGACGTCAGGAACAGCGCCATCAGGTTCCAGGCAATAAGGAAAGTTCTCCCCGCACCTGTTCTCAAGGGCTCTGGCACAACTGAAAACAGGAAACACTGAAACATTCGACCATGATTATGTTTGTAATCTATTAGCCACAGAAAATAGGACTTATTAGGTTATATTAATTAAAAGAAATACGATGCGTTTCCTCAGCCGTGGACAGTGAATTCTTGGATTTACAAGAAAAAGAAATATGTGTTATATATTAGTATAAGAAAATTCTTCATTCCATTCAATTTCGGATTACAAGCGACGGGCGAAGTGGCGCAGTGGTAAGACGTCGGCCTCCTAATCGGGAGGTCGTCAGTTCGAATCCCGGTCGCTGCCGCCTGGTGGGTTAACTTGGAGTGGAGATTTTTCTGATCTCCTAAGTCAACTTATGTGCAGACCGGCTAGTGACTTATGTATGTATGTATGGGGAGATTTATATAGCGCTTGACGTTCTCTAAGCGCTTTACATATTAATTTCTGCCGTGTGAGATGGAATTTTTTACACAATAATATATCATGCATTCGTGTGTACATGCAAGCTTAAGACCAAATGCGCACGGAAAAGATCCTGTAATCCATGTTGGAGTTCGGTAGGTTATGGAAACACGAAAATACCCAGCATGCCTACCCAACGAAAGCGGAGTGAAGCGGACTATACTCTCAAGAGTATAGTGTGGGGAACCCAAATGGGCAAACGAGCTCACACGTCACCAGAATTTCTGGAACGCTGAAGAAGAAGAAGGACTACAAGTACAAACAAACCTCGCTATAGACAGGTGGTTGATGTGAAAAGGTGTAGTATATGTCAAAAAACCTCGGCAGGTCTTCATGGGCAAGTGGAGGTGATCGAGAGGTGGTCGTCTGGGCACGGGTTCGACTTTAAACTCTACATGGACATGTACAGTTGAAATATCTGCACTTTCTTGTTGAAGGCACAGTAAGCCTCCTGCGGTAAACAATCACAGATACTGTCAGGCTTTAACACACAGTACAAACACCCTTTCGTTTAAATGCTCACCGCTTGAGAACATCCTAGGTGCCCTACGTAAAGAGCGAGCAATTTTCAAAGAATTTATTTTCGTGGACCCTCTGATCAGCAAATCAGGCGCCTCATTTTGGCGCTAGAAATAACTTTTAAAATCTAGATAATGAATTGACAGCTTGTTACACAAACATTCTTAAATCATAAAAGAATTCTTTTTTCATCAAGACAAGATCAGTACAATTCGAAGTTTTGAAAGTTTGAAAAAAGAAAAGCCCGGAAACGTGTCACAAACCGTCTTTCTCGTAGCAGACGACGGTTGTGTCTAGCGCCCGTTCCTCTGAACAGTCAACTGTCATCGCTCTAGATCGTGTGAATCGCAGCTGTTTGTTGCGTTTAGATTCAGAGGTACACAATAACGTGCTATTGCAGATGAGCTTACAGCGAGTCCCATTGAAATCACAAACTGACGACTACATTGTGAAACAAGTCGCGTAAGGCGAAAATACAACATTTAGTCAAGCTTAGTCGAACTCACAGAATGAAACTGAACGCATTGCATTTTTTCCGCAAGACCGCACATGTACACTCGTAGCATCGTCTGTCCACCGCTCGTGGCAAAGGCAGTGAAATTAACAATCCAGAAAAGCGCGGTTGCGCTGAGGAGGATAGCACGCTTTTCTATATCTCTATTCTTTTTAACTTTCTGAACGTGTTTTTAATCCATACATACCATATCTATATGTTTTTGGAATCAGGAACGGACAAGGAATAAGATGGAATTGTTTTTAAATCGATTTCGAAAATTTGATTTTAATCATAATTTTTATATTTTTAATTTTCAGAGCTTGTTTTTAATCCGAATATAACATATTTATATGTTTTTGGAATCAGAAAATGATGAAGAATAAGATAAACGTAATTTTGGATCGTTTTATAAAACAATAATTTTAATTACAATTTTCAGATTTTTAATGACCAAAGTCATTAATTAATTTTTAAGCCTCCAAGCTGAAATGCAATACCAAAGTCCGGCCTTCGTCGAAGATTGCTTGGCCAAAATTTCAATCAATTTGATTGAAAAATGAGGGTGTGACAGTGCCGCCTCAACTTTTACAAAATGCCGGATATGACGTCATCAAATACATTTATGGAAAAAAATGAAAAAAGCATCTGGGGATATCATACCCAGGAACTCTCATGAAAAATGTCATAAAGATTGGTCCAGTAGTTTACTCTGAATCGCTCTACACACACACAGACACACACACACACACATACACCACGACCCTCGTCTCGATTCCCCCTCTATGTTAAAACATTTAGTCAAAACTTGACTAAATGTAAAAAGGAAACTGGATCACACGGGTTTGCGATGGCTCAGGGGTAAGATAAACCACACCAAAAAAATTCTTTGGAAATTGCTCGCTCTTTACGGAGGGCACCTAGGATGTTCAAAAGCGGTGAGTGTGTAAATGAAAGAGTGTTTGTACTGTGTGTAAAAGCCTGACAGTATCTGTGATGGTTTACGGGAGGCTTACTGTGGCGTCACACGCTGCACAAATCTTTATTTTATGATTTCAGATGACGTTATAAAGGCTCTTGCATCGTGTGTGCCACAAAAGTAAGGTTTACCGACTGTACAAGTCAACCTATAAAGCAAGAACGGTTTTATTCAAGTGATGTTATCAGGGTTCGTACAGGTCATGGAAAACCTGGAAAGTCATGGAATTTGATTTTTAATTTTCCAGGCCTGGAAAGTCATGGAATTTCAATTCAAGTCATGGAAAGTCATGGAATTTAAAAAAAATAAGAAAGAAAGAAAAATTAACCTTTTGCACGCCAGCGGCGATTTTCGTTGCCCAGCCATCCCCCCCCTTTCCCCCCCCCCCCCCCCCTTTGCCAGCCAGCAGCGATTTGCGTCGCCAGCACAAGGCTTGTTCGTATGACCAACTTCTCGTTCGTATTTGCATACGAGAATAACGGTATTTTTAACGGCACTTGAGCCAAAGCGAGGCTTACTTCCTTCCGTTATCTCGTCGTGTCGTCTGCGCTGCATTTGAGTCGGTTTCGTCGAAGTTTTCTGCTTTTGTTTTTGCATCGATAAAGTACTTTAGCGCTTCGACAAGCAAGATGGAGGATGATGAGTTTGAAACTTTCTTTCGAGTTGTTTCTTGACAACAAAAAGTATGCGGAATTGGAACGAATTACCGAGGAAGATCTTCGCAATGAACTGTGTATCGCGGTGAAAAAAATGACAGTTCGTCAAGTCACAGTGACGGTTACGAAACGGAATTTACGAAAGTGCAGATGGATACAAACAGTGGCTGGTCAAGTTTAGTGAAATGACAGGACCAGCAAACATTACCGATAATCTGACTGCGTAGCAAATGCTTGACTTGCTTGTCGAAGAGACACTGCGTTGAAACTGATTCAAATTCAGTGCAAAGCAAGCCAGTGTCAAAACTGGCAGTGACAAGACGTAAAAAGTTTGCGTGTTTGGAAATGGCGACCTGTGGATCTAGTCATGGAAAATGTTACTGAGGCTCATGGAAAGTCATGGAAAAGTCATGGAATTTTGTTTCTAAAAACCAGTGGGGAGCCTGTGTTATATGTCATTATCTAGGCAGCATGAATGACTGAGGGTGATTTGATTATGTCATTATCTAGTCAGCATGAATGACTGATTCTTTTATGAATACATGAGAGAGTGTTAAAATGTGAAGATTTGTGTTTGTGGTCACCTGCTTGACCACGTGAAATGTTGTTTATTTGATGATAGGTTTTGTTGGTGGTCCCGCTTGAATGTGAGAGTGAGTTGAACAATGTTACTGTGTGTGTGTGTGTGTGTGTGTGTGTGTGTGTGTGTTTGGTAACCCTTGTACAGCGGGACCACCTTATTACACCCCCGGTATAGGGGTGTGTATAGGATTCGGTCCATTTGTTTGTTTGTGTGTTTGTGTTCGCATATAGATCTCAAGAATGAACGGACCGAACGTCACCAAACTTGGTGAACAGGTTCTATACATTCCTGAGACGGTCCTTACAAAAATTGGGACCAGTCAAACACACGGTTAGGGAGTTATTGGTGGATTAAGATTCTACAAGGACTTATAGAGGGACATATTAATGGTCAAAGGGAAATAACCTTCTCAGTTGGTGGCAGTGAGAATGGTAAGGACGGGGGTGTTTTTCCTACCTCGGAGGAATTTCTTGTTTTGTCATGTATATATTTTCATCCACTCTGGCGCTTTATTAAATAAAGTGCCCATTTCAATCTCAACTTTGGTCTGGTCTTAGTGTGTTGCATAAATGATTTTATGTGAGCTTGTGAACATAAATGGCACGATAATATCAATTTCAAAGACTTGATAGTTCATGAACACTCCTCATTCACCCATTCTCTCACGGTGATGAGAAATCAGTAAGGCACTAGTCTGATTTCAAACCCAGAACTTCGCTGTCCTATGTTTGGGAAACGCACTACACCTACCGCAAGATTATTGTAATATAAACCAGGGGTCGCGGCACTTCGATCATTACAATTTACATGAACTGATGCTACTGAAACATCTTATGATATCCCGAATGTTTGCTGATACTGAGCCGCATTAAAAGATATGCAATTATTATTATTGTGCGGAACGATTTTCACACGTTGATCTCCAAAATAATACGACTAAATTACAGTCGAACCTGCTCCGGCGACTACCTGTTGTTAACGACCACCTGCCCGGCATTACGACAACCCCAAAGGATCCCGGAAAAGGTTCTTACCTGTATACGTCAACTTTCCACAGCGAGTGCCTGTTCATCAGGACCACTTTTGATTGGTGCCTTGGGTGGTCGCAATAGACAGGTTTGACTGTACTTTTCTGTTGGCTTTGTCATGCTTTTAAAAAGAGTAATATGCATCAGTTGAAGGCGAGTCAAATTTATTGCAAACACGCCGATAGCACCACTGTGACAGTGACAATGAGGTCCGATGCTGTTCATGCGTTCAAAGAAGAAGGCATCATATTTAGGATACTTCATTTGGCGTGTTTACGACTTAACTCGCCTTCATAGCATACAACTCAGTCATAAAAAAATAAAACACGAAAGAGTTATTTACGAGCATCGTTTATTGTGACATGTCACGGTTAGTGGGATGAAGGGTCAAGGGTGTTGTAGCGCCTGAGGCCCGGCAAACGTTTCACACTCATCCGACTGAAAGCAAGTTTGGTGATATCATCTTTGAGCACAACCTGTCTCATTTTTTGTTTACAATTATTTGACGTTCTCACCTTCATTCACAAGAGAGCCAAACATGAACTCGATGCTTTGAACGATCGTCGTCGGAGTCGAAGGTGAACGTGTGTCCACGTCGGATGACAGGAATTGTTCAGCACGCAGCAAGCATAGCAAGACCAGAGTTGCCAGAAAGAACGTCACACCGATACAGACGTATACCTGGAACATATTTTTTAGGGGATGGTACGTCAAATATTCAGGTTTATCTTATTAAGCAAACGTTTTGAATAATGAATGCATTTATCTCATCCATGTTCGAAACGACCATGTGCAGTACTGTTTACATTTCCTTGTTCTGGTAGTATTCTATTTTCAACCATGTGGAAGTCATTGTATGCATGTGTGTGCGAGTGCGAGCGCGTATGAGTACTGTTGTTAGTTTAGCATTGGTTTGTTTTCCTTTTTTTTTTTCTTTTTTTTTTCTTTTCCTTTTATTGTTACATGTTTGTCTACCATAATTCACCATTATCATTTTGACATTATTTCAAATTTGTTATATTAAAATCGTCCGCCAAATTTCATTTGCTTTTAAGAGTACGCTCATAAGCCTAGCTTGTTGTGCTCCATGTTCCTTATTTCATGTATGCGGTAATAGTACCAATGGAATTTATTGAATAAACTTGTTTAAACCAAATGTACCGTCACTAATATGTTCACCTGAAAGCGATATCATGTATGAACTGAACACTATAACCAGAGACTTTGTATCTATGTCTCTGCTATAACCATCCAGTGAAAGGTCGTCATGAAGGAAAGAAATGAACATAATTACTATCTAGATAAAGAGCGCAATGGACGAATGAACTGAACACTATTACCATCCAGTGTAAGGGCGCAATGAACGAATGAACTGAACAGAATTACAATCCAACGAAAGAGCGCAAATAACGAATGAAATGAACATTATTACCATCCAGTGAAAGAGCGCAATGAACCCTTTTAAAATCCAGTAAAAGGTCGTAAGGAACGAATGGAATGAACACCGTTACTATCCAGTGAAAGGGCGCAATGAACGAATGAGCTGAACGCAACTACCATCCTGAGTTAATGAGCGCGAGGAATGAACAGTACACCATTACCATCCAGTGAAATAGCGCAATGAACGAATGAACAGAACACTATTACCATCTAGTGGAAGGGTGCGATGAACGAATGAACAAAACACTATTACAATCCATTGAACGATCGTAATAAACGAATGAACAGAACACTATTACCATCCAGTGAAAGGGCGTAATGAACGAATGAAATGAACACATTTACCATCCAGTGAAAGGGTGCAATGAACGGATGAACTAAACACTATTACCATCCGATGAAATGGCGCAATGAACAGAACAATATTACTACTGATCCAGTGAAAGGGCGAAATTAATGAATGAACTGAAAACAATTACCATCCAGTGAAAGGGCGCAATGAAGGCCATTCCTGCGGCAGTGGCGTCAGGTCTTGTTCTAACGGCCACGCCATTGTGCCAGTTGTCGAAAGGCACGGTCCAGTCCACAACTTCACTCCTCTCGGCACTCGGTGCCAACGTTAAACAAATGTCAGCCTCCTGTGCATAAATGATAAAGAAAAAAGTCGCGTAAAGCGATATGAAAACATTCAGTCAGTACGTCGGCCTTGAAACTGAAATGGCTGAATCGTTTTTCACCGAGACTCGTAAGTCCTGGTTGGCCAAAAGCTGTCGACCGAGAGGGGTCGAGTCGGTCTCAGAAAAGCATGCCATCAGGGTGCCTCATTTGCACTAAACGGATTTCCATTACTTTTGTGCACATGTTCAGTTCCGTCAAACACATCATAGCTGTTTTTTTGTGTGTGAGGAAACTCATAAAAAATACAATGAATCCATTTTTACATTTAGTCAAGTTTTGACTAAATGTTTTAACGTAGAGGGGGAATCGAGACGAGGGTTGTGGTGTGTGTGTGTGTGTGTGTGTGTGTGTGTGTGTGTGTGTGTGTGTGTGTGTGTCTGTCTGTCTGTCTGTCTGTGCGTGTGTGTGTGTGTGTAGAGCGATTCAGACCAAACTACTGGACCGATCTTTATGAAATTTGACATGAGAGTTCCTGGGAATGACATCCCCGGACGTTTTTTTCTTTTTTTCGATAAATACCTTTGATGACGTCATATCCGGCTTTTTGTAAAAGTTGAGGCGGCACTGTCACACCCTCATTTTTCAATCAAATTGATTGAAATTTTGGCCAAGCAATCTTCGACAAAGGCCGGACTTCGACAAAGGCCGGTAAAAATGCAGTGAGTTCAGTTTCATTCTGTTAGTTCGACAGCTTGACTAAATGTTGTAATTTCGCCTTACGCGACTTGTTCTATCTTACTGCAATTCTCATTTCAGGCAGAATTCTGATGAATAAATTCAGTGATAATTTTTAAGCTTACAAGCTGAAATGTAAACCTATGAGGACCACGTCAAACCGGGCTGCTTAAAAAAAGAAGTATCTAGCTATTTACTACTTTCTTTTTACGGTTTCTGTAATTTGTGTGTATCTTTTGGTTGGTTGGTTGCTACTTTACAAGACGATAGAGCAGACTTAACCTTCGCCGGTGGTCGTGGGTCCGTGTTGATCCAGAAGGGTGTTTAATTGCAAATATCTCTTAAACTAGTTGGAATGTTTTAATGAGCTTTTAAGAATGCCGCAGGCACCTAAAAAGCTCTTATGTCCTAAAATGTCAGCGAGAAGTAATTAAAAAAAAAAGAGGTCATATTTAGACTACAAACATCGTGGGGCCGTGCGGACCCATGTTTCTCAAAGAAGGAAATGAGAAGCATCGGTCCGCACGGCCCCACGATGACTTCCGTGTGTAGTCGATAACCCGGACGGGCGAAGGTTAATGTGAACAAATTTCTATTGCATAAGAAGCCGTTGGCTTGCTGAAATGTGTCTATATACCTTTTTCTCAAGCAGTCTCACCAACCCGGTCCAGTTCCCATCACGCTTATCTCCCCATTCGCCGTCAGGTGGCTTCACAAAACTGAACCTGAAAAAAAGAAAAACAATATTGAACTGGTATTCAACTATGGCAAAGATGCAATGTCCCAATGATGAGGGTTTGGGAATGTCAACGCTGTATCTGTTGTTTTAAACGTAAAGTATGTGGCCCGGACACGGGAGAAGAAAATCGTCAAATGAAAGGTTGCCTGTTTGGTTATCATGAAAAGGGTGAGAAGAATACAAATACGTACTGTATCTTGCATTTCTACAAAATACGATGTTAATATATTGACGTAGATATGTGAAGTCAGTTCCATTAGAAAGCAAAGGTTCTATAGAAGTACAATGAAACACATTTTTAAACAGCATCTGAGCCAAAAGAAGAACAAGTCGCTCATTGAAATCAATATTAAAACCGTAAGTCAATCTTTCGGCCTGAAGAATCGAAACTGAACACATCAGTCTGTACCGACACCTGAGTCCTGGCTGGCCGAAACATGTCGACCGAGATACAACTGACTTGTCAGTGTCCGCCAAGGACACCAACAGTGAATCTAATTTGCTAAAACGAATGTTATTTCTTCTGAGCACATTTTTCATTCAAGCATAACATCTATTCGTCAGTCTCTCTCTCTCTCTCTCTCTCTCTCTCTCTCTCTCTCTCTCTCTCTCTCTCTCTCTCTCTCTCTCTCTCTCTCTCTCTTTCTCTCTCTCTCTCTCTCTCTCTCCTTTTTTTAATGCTATACAAACGGCCATTTCTGAACGAATCCTGCTCACATCTTGTGCGTGTGTTCATGCCACTCAAGATCGGGTTATGGTAACAGGTAATTAAGTCAGGATATGTTGTTTTTGCAGTTTCAAATTCAATATTTCATCAGCAAGTCATATGATCGAGTTTTAACCATCCAAGTTGAAATGCAATCCAAGCCATATGGTCCGGACCGGGACAAATATTGTTTGAAAGAATTTGATAGAAAAAATGCGGTCATCACAATGCCGCCACCTCAGATCTTTTTTTTTCTGCGTTGAGTTACATGAAACTCTCTCACTTACAGTTTATTTCATTAAAGATGCAAGTTCGACCGTCCCGTGTAGACGGCACTATAAACCAAGACAGATATGTCCATGCTGTTATGTGGGAAAAGAGCGCACTTCGATGGCTACATTACCAGAATCGACATCATGGTTGGTTTCCGTGTGGGAACGCTTTGTAGATTTTGTTTGTTTAACTTACAGCAATGTCAACCTACGAAATCAATTCAGGCTGTATATTATTATTTTGGTATGAATCCAAGCGAAAGGATGCGCTTATGAGCTTATGTATATGTTAAAACAGTTTGCATTTCTTCCTTTTTCTTGTATTTTTGTTTTGTGTTTTTTCATGTACCCCCATATAGGGTTTCTTGAATAAATCCTTTGCCTTGCGCATGCCTTGCTTACCTTATGTTATGTTGCTTATGTTATGTCTGGGTTGATGTATATAATAATGTTCACGAGATGGAAGGTATCTTTTAGAAGTTAACAATGCATAGATCGCGAAAAACACAACCCGGATGTGAAATAGTAGATATGCAGCTGCGACGCCATTTGAATATCCTTTATCTGGAAACACGGAATCTCTAACTGTTGTAAATGTTTTCTCTTGTGCGGTCATTCGTATGCAACAAAAAAACTAGGAAGGTTACTCATTTTGTTCTCCTGAGAATTGGCTTCTCGATTACTTTTGTGTTTGCTTTTTAGGGCATTGAAATTATGATCAATGACAAAAAATGGAACAATTGCAGTTTTCGCTCAAGTGGACACTTCCGAGTCTTGAAAATGCTCGGGCCCCTAAACCACTTCACTTCTTCGTCGTGCATGAGTGGCAGTATTTATCGCCGAGTTGGGGTCAATAACAGTTAGGACATTCACCTTTATCTTTTTTACACCTGTGATTCTAGCTACGAACTTTTAGATGCCGTTTTTGTAAAAACATAAACTAAAACAAAAACGCCACCTCAGATCTTTTAACGCATGTTTATAACGTCATCAAAGGAAAGGTTATTAGATCTGAGGATATCATCTGGAAGAATTTTCATGTAAAGTTTCCTGAACATATATCAAATAGTTTCCTGGGAATCGCTCTTCTCTCACACACACACACACACATACACACACACACACACACACACACACACACACACACACACTAACTAACTAACTAACACTAACACTAACACACACGCACACACACACACACACACTAACTAACACAAACACACACGCACACACACACACACTAACTAACACTAACACACACTAACACACACGCACACACACACTAACTAACACTAACACACACTAACACACACTAACACACACGCTCACACACACACACGCACCCACATACATCATTACTACTCCGTCACGGCGGAGGGCTGACCGTGCACCCAAAAGCGGACTCAACCAAATGGGTATTTTTTGAAAGCTTGGGGCCTGCCGAACATAAAAATCGATGTTAACAAGAAATATTCAAGGGCGCACTTTCTCTTCTCAGTCAAAATTCAACTATACCCTGAAGAGTGAAGCACGAGCATTTCAGACGCTTGCCTCTGAAAAAAGAAGTTCTCAGCCAAATTACGAACTCAAACTGGTACGTTTTACATATAAATGTGTTAGTTGGTATCTTTTGATTATCACGAAACAACTTGCGACTGCTTTGGCCGAGGATGCTGGTGACAGTATCATTATTATGAACCCTACCCTAAATCCAGGAAAGACGTCGTCCAAAATGTAGGTAAGTTTTGATTAAAAATAAATTCACACAAGACTAGTATTGTTGTTTGGCTTCAATGAATATATTTTCGTCAAGTATGATGTCTTTACATAATATCTGTATAATATGAATGGATTTGAACCATATACTATGTCACTATGACCTTCCAATCTTCCTAACCCCCAGCCCAGTAAAGCGTGCGAGACGTTTCCTGAACAAATGTCGCTTTGTGGTGCGAGTTCGGTGTGACATGATTAGTTTCCAGAACCCCATTTCTGACTTTCGAAGTTTATCTACATACATTTAGTAATGCACGAGCAAAATATGACAACTTAATGGTGCCTTTTGGTTTAATGCTATGGTAAAACATCCTTGTGATAGTGTTTACAGCTTGAAGCAAAACATAACAGAGGGGAGTAGTCTTCCTCAATCTGGTTCAGAGCATAATGTATTTCTATTTTCAGAGGTAGCATTATTTCTGATAAGAGCTAGAGCCAATATAATGATGCTGAATATTTGAAAAATGAACTTTGTGACTCATCTGAGTAGCAGAAGAGCCTTCGTGATCGTCAGCGTAAGGCTGGCTGTCTTCAAGGCAATTCCTAGATGAACAACTTAACACTGCGTTCGATTATTCGCCCGTTTCTTAAGCTAGAGCTTTGAAACTTTACACGCGTCCAGGGCTACATGAACGCTTTACAATACATACAATATAGTTGACTCTCGCGTTATTTAAAGGTCACAACAAGGTCATTACCAGGCAAAAACGAGGGAAAACCGAGGGAAAGTACCATTTTCTGCAACTGTTTGTTAGAAAAAGCTTTCAAATTCAATTATTTTTGGGGGATTAACGCATCTCTAGACATGACAATCATCCGATTATCAGACATCAATTGTGGAGGTCACGACAAGGTCATTACCAGGCAAAAACGAGGGAAAACCGAGTGAAAATACCATTTTCTGCAACTTGTGTGAAAGTAAAAGCTTTCAAACTCCATCTTCTTCTGGTATTGGCGCATCTCTAGGCATGACAATCATCTGATTAACAGTCCTCAATTTTCAAGGTCACAACCAGGTCATTACCAGATAGAACCGAGAGAAAACCGAGAAAAAATACCATTTTCTATAACTTTTTTGTAAGTAAGAGCTTATAAACTCCATCTTCTTCTGGGATTAGCGCTGATTTCTATGACCCTGAAGTCCGAGGAAAGTTTTCTTGGCCCATGCCTAGTTTGAAGGTCATGACAAGGTCAAGTTTACACGTTTTCTATTTGTGTTCGGCTATTTTCTAAGCTAAAGCTGTTGAGGCAGATTCATGACATCTTCCTTCGCCCACAGGGGCTCTAGGGGGGTGGGCGGGGCTGGATGTAATAGGGGTAGAAGAGAAGGGGAGAGAGAAGAAAAAGTCAATGTTAAGGTGTTCATCTACCGATAGCCTTGCGGTCTGCAAGCCTGACTCTGAGGATCACACCGGCTGTCCTGGCACTCAGACGAGTCATAAAGTTGATACATTTTCCGTCGTTTTACCCAGTAATGACCTTGTTGTGTGACCTTTAAATATTACGAGAGTCAACAATATTTGTTTCATGTCTTATAATGCCCTAGACGTGTGTAAAATCCCATCCTTGTCATGACCTTCAAACATTGCATGGGTCAAGAAAACTTTCCAAAGACTTCAGGGTCATTGAAATCAGCGCTAATCCTAGAAGAAGATGGAGTTTATAAGCTCTTACTTACAAAAAAGTTGCAGAAAATGGTATTTTCCCTCGGTTTTCCATCGGTTTTATCTGGTAATGACCTTGTTGTGACCTTGAAAATTGAGGACTGTTAATCAGATGATTGTCATGTCTAGAGATGCGCCAATACCAGAAGAAGGTGGAGTTTGAAAGCATTTACTTACACACAAGTTGCAGAAAATGGTATTTTCCCTCGGTTTTCCCCGGTAATGACCTTGTCGTGACCTCCACAATTCATGACTGTTAATCAGATGATTGTCATGTCTAGAGATGCGCTAATCCCAGGAAACAAATGAATTTGAAAGTTCATTCTTACAAACAGTTGCAAAAAATGGTACTTTCCCTCGGTTTTTCTTCGGTTTTACCTGGTGATGACCTTGTTGTGTGACCTTTAAATATTACGAGAGTCAACAATATTTGCGTTATGTCTCATAAATCCCAAGACGTGTGAAAAGTTGTAATTAAGCTTTAGCTTCGAAAATAGCTGACGTCCAGAAATTATTTTATTTGACCGTAAAAGATATTCCCAAATAGAAAACGTGTAAATTTGACCTTGTCATGACCTTCAAAGTAGGCATGGATCAAGAAAACTTTCCTCGGACTTCAGGGTCATTGAAATCAGCGCTAATCCCAGAAGAAGATGGAGTTTATAAGCTCTTACTTACAAAAAAGTTATAGAAAATGGTATTTTCCCTCGGTTTTCTCTCGGTTCTATCTGGTAATGACCTTGTTGTGACCTTGAAAATTGAGGACTGTTAATCAGATGATTGTCATGCCTAGAGATGCGCCAATACCAGAAGAAGATAGAGTTTGAAAGCTTTTACTTACACACAAGTTGCAGAAAATGGTATTTTCCCTCGGGTTTTCCTCGTTTTTACCCGGTAATGACCTTGTCGTGACCTCCACAATGGATGTCTGATAATCGGATGATTGTCATGTCTAGAGATGCGTTAATCCCAGGAAACAATTGAATTTGAAATCTTTTTCTTGCAAACAGTAGCAGAAAATGGTACTTTCCCTCGGTTTTCCCTCGTTTTTGCCTGGTAATGACCTTGTTATGACCTTTAAATAACGCGAGAGTCAACTATATTTTACGTATTGTAAAGCGTACATGTAGCCCTAGACGCGTGTAAAGTCTCAAAGCTCTAGCTTAAGAAACAGGCGAATAATCGAACGCAGTGTTAAGTTGTTCATCTAGGAATTGCCTTGAAGACAGCCAACTTTACGCTGACGATCACGAAGGCTCTTCTGCTACTCAGATGAGTCACAAAGTTCATTTTTCAAATATTCAGCATCATTATATTGGCTCTAGCTCTTATCAGAAATAATGCTACCTCTGAAAATAGAAATACATTATGCTCTGAACCAGATTGAGGAAGACTATTCCTATCTGTTATGTTTTGTTTCAAGCTGTAAACACTATCACTAGCAATTTTACCATAGCATTAAACCAAAAGGCATCATTAAGTTGTCATATTTTGCTCGTGCATTGCTAAATGTATGTAGATAAACTTCGAAAGTCAGAAATGGGGTTCTGGAAACTAATCATGTCACACCGAACTCGCACCACAAAGCGACATTTTTTCAGGAAACGTCTCGCACGCTTTACTGGGCTGGGGGTTAGGAAGATTGGAAGGTCATAATGACACAGTATATGGTTCAAATCCATTCATATTATACAGATATTATGTAAAGACATCATACTTGACGAAAATATATCCATTGAAGCCAAACAACAATACTGGGCTTGTGTGAATTTATTTTTAATCAAAACTTACCTACATTTTGGACGACGTCTTTCCTGGATTTAGGGTAGGGTTCATAATAATGATACTGTCACCAGCATCCTCGGCCAAAGCAGTCGCAAATTGTTTTGTGATAATCAAAAGATACCAACTAACACATTTATATGTAAAACGTACCAGTTTGATTCGTAATTTGGCTGAGAACTTCTTTTTTCAGAGGCAAGCGTCTGAAATGCTCGTGCATCACTCTTCAGGGTATAGTTGAATTTTGACTGAGAAGAGAAAGTGCGCCCTTGAATATTTCTTGTTAACATCGATTTTTATGTTTGGCAGGTCCCAAGCTTTCAAAAAATACCCATTTGGTAGAGTCCGCTTTTGGGTGCACGGTCAGCCCTCCGCCGTGACGGAGTATACGTCCCTCTCGATTCCCACTCTCCAGGTAAAAACATAAACTAAAACAAAACAAGAAATTCCTTCGAGGTAGGAAAAACACCCCCGTTGGTCAAAGGGAAATAACCATTCTCACTGCACCCATTCTCACTGCCACCAACTGAGAAGGTTATTTCCCTTTGACCATGAATATGTTTCTCTCTAAGTCCTTGTAGAATCTTAATCCACCAATAACTCCCTAACCGTGTGTTTGACTGGTCCCAATTTTTGTAAGGACCGTCTCAGGAATGTATAGAACCTGTTCGCCAAGTTTGGTGACGATCTGTCCGTTCATTCTTGAGATCTATATGTGAACACAAACACACAAACACCCACACACACAAACACATCGAGCGAAACCTATACACACCCCTATACCGGGGGTGTAATAACGATAAGCGAACTTCAGATCAGCACTTCTTCTA
Source organism: Littorina saxatilis (assembly GCF_037325665.1). Classification (NCBI taxonomy): domain Eukaryota; kingdom Metazoa; phylum Mollusca; class Gastropoda; order Littorinimorpha; family Littorinidae; genus Littorina; species Littorina saxatilis. The sequence goes on from NC_090245.1 coordinate 76,891,347, forward strand.
CATCTTCCAAAATAACATCAGATTATCATTAAAAGCCTCATGCAAACAAGGGGATTAAAAATAAGGCTATAGGATATTTCTTTTTTTGAAGAGGTCATTTGCATTTGTTCATAAGCTCGTGAACTCCAATTATTGGCAAAAGTGAACCTATATATCACTGGGAACGCGTGAAACTTACGTGAAGTTGAGCGACTCAGCCAGAATGTCCAGCAGGTCGACACAGAAGCCGGAGTACTTGTTTTGACCGCTCTCATGACTGTCCATGATGTAAGGTGTCAGCTGAATTTTAAAAGGTCAGAATAAAAATTAAAAAACAAACAAAAAACCGACACCAAAAACAGACCGTGCTCGCGCTCACCTGCACGTATGCGCGTCGTAGCACATGCACACAGACGGACGCTCAAACAGAGATGATAGACATAGACGGATACAGACACAAAGACAGACATAGAAATTGTTTCCCACTAAGTCTTACTCAAAGACTTACAAACCCAAATAAGGACACATAAATACAGCAGACAAAATAGCATAGCTATGTTCATACCGGGTTGTATCCGACACGGACGCTCTGTCCTTTTTCTCCCGATGTCGTCCTTGGAGCCATCTTCTCTCGTGTCTTCCTTTTTTGTCCTTCAACTGTTTTCAAGTGCAGTACCGCGAAAGACTGCAGTCCGACGGATTCAGTCTTTCAGTGGATTTTTCTTGCGATGTGCGATGTGAGATTCTCTCAGTAAATATTGACCGTGTGTGCGGCGGGCGTCTTTTTGATCTTTGGGTAAGTTTCGTATGCAAGCAGAGGGGAGTGAAGAGTCTTCGATAGATCGATAGCCTATCTGTTTATGTTTTGGGGATGTCTGTGTTGTGTGAGGCGTAATATTCTGTTATTTAATTAGAACATTCGTGTTAGTAAAGTCCCTGTGTTTGTGTGTGTATGTGTGTGTGTGTGTGTGTGTGTGTGTGTGTGTGTGTGTGTGTGTGTGTGTGTCCGTCCGCTATCCATGTGTGTTTTGCTTCACGAAAATATGAAGGATATTACCGTGGGCTTTGTTTATTTTGGCGTGCTGTTACACACACACACACAGACGCACACACACACACACACACACACACACACACACACACACACACACACACACACACTATTTTTCTTGCCTCAGTCACACGCATACTAATATCAATAATAAGAAAAAGTACCAGCAATACCGATTTGCAACAGAATACTGAAACTTTTAACAGTGTTTGCTTCCATTTATTTTACCGGGGAAAATTGTCTTCGTTGACATGACTCAGTGTCTACATTTGATGGTTCTTCGTGCGTTGTCTGCGTCATCTCTCCCTTCTCATTAGTAAACACACGAGCGATGTGACTGAGTGGCCTCATGCTTCTCATTACGTACTTAAAGTTGAAAGCACAGTCCTTCTCGTGTAAATCTTTCAGCTCATCATCTCAGGTCTGGCCAGACGTTTACATGGAATCAAGTTAAGTCATCCCGCCGTTTGGACATACACCAAAAACCTGGCTGTTTCCTGTGCAGATTGGGCATTTATCGATTAGTTGATTTCTGAACTCATACTGATGTCACTCTGCCAAATCAATGTATCAACATATAAAAAGACACTCCGCACAGGAAGCACTGTCGGCATTGTTGGTACGTGTCCAAGTGGAGCCGGGGATGGTCTGATCCCTTATAAAGGCACGGGCAGCTCGGAGACATTTAGCCATTGTAGCGTATTCGCAAAACTGGTCCCTAAATTGACCACTGATGACGTTAAATCTGAACTTCATCCAGATAGTTAGCCAAAAGGTTCTAACGGACAGGACAGTGCCTTTATGCCCAACATTTACACTAAAACAAATCTGCTCGATATCAGGATTAAAACATTTGTGTGTCACAATTTGCGACTGCGAATCGATCTGACATTTAATTTGAGTGAATGAAACTCATCTGAAAAAAAAATCATGTTCTTGAATTTATACTCCGGATCCCGTCTGAATTAATTTTGTCATTTGTGTGAGGAATTAGTGTGATGAATAAGTGTGTGTGTGTGTGTGTGTGTGTGTGTGTGTGTGTGTGTGTCAGTGTGTGTGTGTGTTTGTGTGTGCGCGTGCGCACGCACATACGTGCTTGTGCGCGCGCGCGTGTGTGTGTATATATATATGTGTGTGTGTGTGTGTGTGTTTATGTCGCAAATATCACTGCGTGAAGCAGTCCCCATTTATTTGCTTGGCAAAAGTACAAACACTTAGGGTTAGTGAACAACGTGCAATGCTCATTAAACTTTTATGAAAAATAAATGATGAGAGCAGAAATATTCCAAATAAACAAGAGAGGAGTATAAAACATCCAGACTACTGCCAAATCAGTCCTTAAATCAATTAAATACACATGCACCCGTGCAAAACCTCACGTATCCTGTCCAACTTAACAGCAAACATCCTTCATCTAAATCAACATGACCTGATTTGCTGCGCGGCAGGTATAGTACGAAACATCTGAGGAAGCTCAATAGTAGAGCTCTGTGACCAGTCCTTGTAAACATGGACAGAACTGTAGTAGGACAGTGAGGTAGGTGTAATTGATCGACTAGGATGATTGTAGACCAGAGAACCAACTTTCACCAGCCCTCTCTGAAAATCTATACTAGGGATTCCGTAGAAAATAAGCGGACTTCTTCAGCAAACCATCACCTGTCCTTTCTGCTGTAAGCTATGTCCAACTAAACTAGGCCAAAACATTATTGCAACACATTTGGCACCCAAATAAAAGCAATAATTACCTTGTCATTTTATTAAAACTGTATATGCCAGTTAAGACCGTTCACTTGACTATCTGGATCACCTTTCGGATAACAGATTTTGATTTACAGGGATCACGTGACTGCCTCTCAAAAAAGGGTACCCTCAAAATGGACTGGACAAAAACGGAAGAGCCCAATTGAAAATCGACAACAAATCACAACAGGCAAAAATGTGCAACTTTTACATGGGAGAAGAAAGCCAACTCAATTATTCACCCCGAACAGGTTGTTTTGTTTAGCTAGATTACGTATTTTGTGTGCTTTGCTATTCTTACTAATGCAGGTGTCGATCGCATGAGCGGTCAAAAACGGGCATTTTTGCGTCTTTTTTTTTCTTTTTCTTTTTTTTTTGGGGGGGGGGGGGGGGTTACCGCCAAAAAGCGCTATATTTCAGCAATGACTTGGTGGATTGCATTGAGACTTTCAGAATATGTTACCAACATATACGACGTACTTCAAATGCTGGCTCGTTACACGTATTTGTTCAGATGTGACGCGATGTTTCGGAAGATGTTTTTAAACTCGTCATAGGATTGTTTACTTGTGTCCAACAAATTCCCGACTTTGCATTTCTACAGATAAATTATTGATACACATACTGTCGAAGTTTCACTTGCGTGTATCTATTTGCGTAAATTTGCTAGTCATGGAAACACACGAGAGAAGAATGTTACGCACACGCTGTTTCAGTTCGCACCGACAACGATTTTCGCCGCGTGCCTCTCAAAACATGCTGCGGTCACGCTTGCCTGGGCATCGCTGTGGCACCAGAATCATGTCTAAAATATCAAGCGTATATATACAGGACTAGCAAATTTGTGTCAGTGCTTATACGTATATAAAACTTTCGCAGTGTTTGTATCAATCATGTGTCTAAAGACATACGAAGTCATGCATAATTTATGTTGGACACAAGTGAACAATATCCTATGACGAGTTTAAAAACTTTTTTCTCTCCAAACATTGCACAACATCTGAACAAATACGCGTCACGATCCAACATTTCGTTTGAAGTACGTCTAGTATGTTGGTGATAATGCAGGGCTCCCCATAGTGCGCGTCCCTGCGTCCTATACGCACTAGAAGCCGAAAACACGTACTAGAAATTTATGGAGGGGGTCCCGGGACGCACTAGACTTTAAAAGAGCGGGTCCTGGGACGCACTTGCTTTCCTTTACTCGTGCGTACCGTAGTTACCATTAATGTTTTATAAGTACACTGGGACCTTTCGGCTTTTGGACCCTTAGGACCCTCTGAAATTCTGCAGTGGGGGTCCATGGACCCTCTTAAAATTGAAATTGGGGGTCCCGGGACGCACTAGGAGGTGCGTCCGTGGGGAGTCATGTATAATGCTTTTATTCGGGTGCAAAATTTGTTGCAATCATGTTTTGGCCTTGTATACAAACATCAAAGATGTCAACTCTCACTTTGACAAGTGCTTCCAGTCAGTCTCTCGGCCATTTGCCAAATCAAAATGCATACCAAAACCAACGAGTTCAGCATCAGCCTCAAAATCTAAACATAAGCAGACTTTCGCGGGCAAGAAACCAATTCAGCAAAGTGAGTTCGTCAGTCTCAGGCCGCAACAAGCACGATTTCTATATATCAAAGAAAAGAACAGCAATTTCTACAGACCAGAGCGCCCTAGGTTGTCAATTTTAAGACTTAAATGTCAGGAAATTGCATGGAAATGTCCAATGTCAAGTGTAAATGAAGTTACAAGGAAGAAAGAATGATATAGAATGTGTTTGAGTGTTTGTGTGTGTGTGTGTGTGTGTGTGTGTGTGTGTGTGTGTGTGTGTGTGTGTGTGTGATCGCGTCGCTATATGGAAACACACTTTTACTCTCCACATTTCACGCCTTCCAAACGTTGATGCTTTTACAGCTGAAGAACTTATCTGTTTGTTTATCTGTGCCCGTTTCTCTTTGCAAATCGCTCAACTAGTACAACAGCAGATGCTAGAATGAGTCCACCAAGGGCAATGTAAAATGGTCCCTGCACTGCTGTCAAGGTGATGGCCTTTGGCAATGTCTTGTTGCCATGGCAATGTTCAGCACCAGGAAACCATTTGCTTCTCATGTGAGACAGCACACCCGAGTCTTGCAACCTCAGAAACCTGTTACACAAACGTCCTTTCATTGATGAAATGTGACGGGCAGATAAACAGACTGACAGATAGGCAGACTGACAGATAGGCAGACAGACAGACAGACAGACAGACAGACCCCCTAATCCCCACACACACTCACCTCCCACTATATATATACTGTTCAAAAAAAGAAACGCATAGCTTGTAATATTTGGATAATTTAGTTATATGGCTACAAGGATATCCACCAAACTGCAGAAAATGTTTATCTGGTCGTCGACCTTTCGTCCATTGCCACAAGTGAACTCTGCACGTGACGCATGCGTTATCAGTGGCTACAATGTCAAAATTGCTCATTTGGCATGACCACTCGTCATGCTTCAGTGTAATCTCGTGAAACTCGGGGAATATTGAGCTCTCACCATGTCTTCCAAAACCCATAAAAGCGGATTGTTCGCCACAAAGAAATCAGACGACAATTCAGCAACGAAAGATGGCCCGATTGAGCAGAGAAGACCGCCAAATTGCATTGGGTCGTTTACAAGCAGGCCAAAGTCAAAGTGCAATCGCCAGGCACTTCCACGTGTCCCAGAGCACCATCAGTAGACTGTGGGTCAGGTTTCAAGCCACTGGCTCCGTTGCTGACTTGCCACGAGCGGGAAGACCAAGGGCGACAACTGCTGCTCACGACCGCTTCATACGGCTCCGCCACCTCCGAAATCGTTTCCTGTCGGCCTCATCTTCTGTCCAGGCTCTCCCCGGGCCACACCGATTATCGGACCAGACCGTGCGGAACCGCCTGCATGAAGCTGGTTTGAGAGCTCGCAGACCTCACAGAGGAGCTGTCCTCACCCGCCGCCATCGCCAGAACCGAGTGCAGTGGGGCAACCAGCACCTTCGCTGGACCGTCCGGAATCACTGGAGACACGTGTGGTTCAGCGACGAGTCCTACTTCCTGCTCCAGTGACATGATGGTCGGAGGAGGGTCTACCGGAGAGTAAAAGAACGTTACGCGCCCAACTGTGTGGATGAGGCACCCGTTCATTGTGGTGGAGGCGTCATGGTGTGGGGGGCGATCAATACCGCTGGAAGGAGCACCCTGGTGCACGTCCAAGGGCGCATAACTGCCCAGCGATACGTGGAGGAAATTCTGCGCCCACACGCCCTTCCTCTTCTGGCTGACCAGGATGCCATATTCCAGCAGGACAACGCTCGCCCGCACACAGAACGACTCACCACCCAGTTCCTCACCGACCACCATGTCCAGGTGCTTCCCTGGCCATCCATGTCGCCAGACATGAACCCGATAGAACACCTCTGGGATGAATTGGACAGACGTGTGCGCAGGCGAGAAGAAGCGCCGGCAAATCACCGCGATCTATTGCAGGCACTTCAGGAGGAGTGGGACACCATCCCACAGCAAGATATCCGGCATCTGATCCAGTCCATGCCCAGAAGGTGCCGGGCAGTTGTTGCTGCTCAAGGCAGTCACACCCCCTACTGACTTGACAGCCTCGGCACCCAATCGTATTGATTGACTGATTGATTTGAAGATGCAAATGAACTGTGTGTGCATTCAACTGTGTCCATACCAAATTTCAAACAAATAATCTAAATATTGGATTTTCTGTTAATTTTTTCGAAAAATAAAACAAATTTGGCAAGTAGCAACTATGCGTTTCTTTTTTTGAACAGTATATGTATATGTATATGACTACACTACCACCGTCATTTGAAAGGCATATTCCTTCCAGCGTAAACGGTTCGACTAAAACAGAAAGAAAGAAAAAGTCTGAAAGCATGCCCGTACAGAAAATTCGTTGTAAAAAGAGCATCCCTCCGCTTGCTAAGAATCAACAGCTTGGGTCCTCTATATCCAGAGTGGGATTTTTTGGGAAACATTTTTTTTATTTTTTATCGGACACTTCTAGAGGCAATTTGTGACATTCATTGATCAAAAAGACTAGTCTTCCTCTGCACAGGAAGCAGTCGTGTTTGTTTGTTTGTTTGTTTGTTTGTTTGCTTAACGCCCAGTCCACCACGATGGGTTATATCAGGGAGGTGCTGCTTTGACATTTAACGTGCGCCACACACAAGACAGAAGTCGCAGCTCAGGCTTCACGTTTCACCCAGTCACATTATTCTGACACCGGACCAACCAGTCCTAGCACTAACCCCATAATGCCAGACGCCAGGCGGAGCAGCCACTAGATTGTCAATTTTAATTTTAAAGTCTTAGGTATGACCCGGCCGGGGTTCGAACCCACGACCTCCTGCTCACTGGGCGGACGCCTTACCACCAGGCCACCGTGTTGCGGTAGCAGTCGTGTTGATTGTTGTTATGTGTCCAAGTGGACGGTAGTTCTTTTCAAATGAAAAAGCCTGTCCAGATCGGAGATGGTGCGCCTAACTGTGCCCATTAAGGTGTATATGACCCATTCAAATCACTGCAGCCTAAACATCTGAAGTTTACCCTGAATCTCGAAGTTCTGAGCCAAATACGGTGAAGATTAAACTTACACACTGTTAATCTCAACCCTCAGTGGTGAATCCTTTTGCAAGAAGAAGGTGAAGTACTCCCAGCCAGTGATCATGAGAGGCAGCACCTCTACGTCACAATGCTCTGACGCCAATGTCTCCATCATGGGCCCGTGATCAACGTAGGCGTAGTTCTCCGATAGCACCTTGGAGAAATGAACATTGGGGTCGAAGCTGAGCACGTCGGGGTCATCTTGTGCGAAGGTCATGATTCCCTGGTAAATCTGCTGCTCTATGGGGTTTGGTGATTCCTGGAATATTGAGGAAGAAGCGTTAGAAGGTCGATCAGCTCACAGGTGACTGATGTTCTGCTACTGCAATGGTAGGGGGCAGATTAGAACTTCGTGTAATGCATATTGCTGGCAGGAGACTAGAAGCAAGTTAAACCACGAAGTTGACCGTGAACCTTCACCCCCACTACTACCACCGCCGTCCCGAAAATTTAATTAAGGGGTCCTGATTTGGCCAAAGATATGGTCCGCTGGACCCAAAAAGCAACAACAATCAACTAATTAAAAAAAAAAAAATAAAAAAAAACACCACACACACACATTATAACACAAATCTAGTAGTAGTAGTAGAAGTAGTAGTAGTAGTAGTAGTAGTAGTAGTAGTAGTAGTAGTAGTAGTAGTAGTAGTAGTAGTGGTAGCAGTAGTAATATAAGAGGGGGAGGAGGGGGGCTTAACGTCATCACAGGAAGCTTACCTATTAAGGACATGAATGTGGTGATATGCTAGAATAGGGGAGACCGGGGCTAGTCCGCCTACTTTTATGCTTTTGGTAGCATAACTGGCGAGTTTGATTTTCTATTTTACATCAAGACAAATGTGTAGCTGATATCAATGTGCAGACAGTTTTTATGTGCGCATGAACATTTGTTGTACATACTGCTTTAAGTAGACCTACCCTAACGTAGGCGAACTTGCCCCAAGTCGGGGTAAGTCCGCCTACAGGGTGGGGCAAGTCCGCCGCTCTCATCCCATAGTAGGTACAAGACTAGTAGTGGGCAAGCTTTAGTGGGAAAGCTTTTTTAATTCCCTTCAATATTTAGGTTCAAAAATGCCAATGACAAAATACGAAAGAATGTAACACAAAATTACGTTAGGGGAGACCGGGGCTAGTCCGCCTACTTTTATGCTTTTGGTAGCATAACTGGCGAGGAGACCGGGGCTAGTCCGCCTACTTTTATGCTTTTGGTAGCATAACTGGCGAGTTTGATGAACTAGAAGACTGATTTTTGGCTCACGTAAGTGTAGCCTATGCGATCGTAACTTTGTCTGTCTGTGCGTGCGTGCGTATGTGCGTGCGTGCGTGCGTGTGTATGTCTGTGGTAGAAACTCTAACATTTGAAGACGTCACATTACATTGACGTCACATTATGACGTAAGAGGGTTAGACGTCACGCGAAGGAAGTACTGAAAGTCTCGGTCATTATTATTTTGAGCGGGCCGAGACTAGTTGGCAGCCGTGTCCCTGTAAGTAGGCTACATGCAGACAGACAGATCTAGATCTAGTGTCTCGCTTTCTTGCACAGTTTCACCTATGCTCTTTCTGTGTGTGTGTGTGTGTGTGTGTGTGTGTGTGTGTGTGTGTGTGTGTGTGTGTGTGTGTGTGTGTGTGTGTGTGTGTGTGTGTGTGTGTGTGTGTGTGTGTGTGTGACGGAGTGATTGAGTTTGTGTTACTGTTTGTCGATTTCTTACGTGAGCCTTGATGGCTTCGCCTCTTGTTTTATTTTACATCAAGACAAATGTGTAGCTGATATCAATGTGCAGACAGTTTTTATGTGCGCATGAACATTTGTTGTACATACTGCTTACGGCGAACATGCCCCATGACAAATAGGCGGACTTGCCCCTGCACGGGCAGGCAACTCTAGTGCCAGATAACGAGCACAACATGGGAAGGAAGAAGCAAAACTTTCGTCAGAACTCGACCTTAATTAACGCACTTTCACTCGACACCAAGACTAAGTATTTGTTCTCAGAGGTAATGCATCAAAACCTAAGTCAACTCCTATGCATTCATGTTACAAAAATGAATTAAAACACTTTTTGTGATCTGTACTCACGATATATGGGCGCGCAACCTCTGAACTTTTGCAGGATATGGCGGGAAGAAGGGACACCACTCCCACATGGTGTGAATGACTAAAAGGTGGCAAACGTAAGAATAAACAGACAAAGACGGATGTGCCCCGGGGGCGGACTAGCCCCGGTCTCCCCTACTATTATTATTGTTATTACATGTACTGTATTATTATTATTAGTATCATATTTATATACGTGGCAGGATGACGTAGTAGTCCCACTTGGCACCGCAGCTGCTCTACAGAGTTGTCTGCCTTGAGCTCAAACGTTCAATGGCTGAGAGACATGACACCAGTCCTGCGGGGTTTATTTAGAGAGCTATTTGTGATCAGGCGTGACTCATTTTATTTTGATCCCTGGTACGTTCTTGCCAATCTTGTATTTAGCAAAGCAGATTTTTTGTTATAGAGCTATCAATTCATCCCAAACTCACTCCTGTTGGACTCGCTTCGTCTCCAAACTCAATGTTATGGTACATTCGGTTATTTATACACATCATTTGAGCCAGTTTTGTAATACCCGCAAAGTCGTCTGCAGTTTTGTAATACCCGCAAAGTCGTCTGCAGTTTTGTTCCCGATCCTTGGATTCCCCAGCGCTGGCCGTCCCGCGTCACCATTTCCGCCAGTGACGTAAATGGTGGCAGTGATGTCACGTCCACCATTAATGACGTCAGTTTGCAAGTGTAAAATGACGTCAGGATCAGGGCCATCAGGTGCCAGGCAACGAGGAACGTTCTTCCCGGGCCTGTTCTTACGGGCTCCGGCACAACTGCGAACAGGGAACACTGAACAATTTAACCAGTCGTGTTTACACTGCAGATAATGAATGTTATGTTACCTTTAGATTCAATTTATAACATTCAAACTTCTTGCTGTTTGACAGATAGGGGAAGGGCTCCTAATATGGACCACTTTTTGTTTCATGCTGATAACTAGCTTGTTTTCTTGCGAAGAAGTTTCATTTTGTGTTTGGTAGTCCTTCTCTCTTAGGTTAACCGTTAGGCCTAATTAGAGTGAAATAGCTTTGATAGACATTCAGCAGAAATTAAATACAGAAAATAATCACAAATGGTCCATATTAGGAGCCTGGGCGCTTAATATGGACCAGTGAAGCGGCCTTCACGAATCACCGTAAAAAGCCCCCTATACTTCAAAATAACATGATACAACTTAGTGTACAAGTCAGACTAATTAAAATATGCTCTAGATTTATCTGTTTCGGATTGATGAGAGCATTATTTGAAGCACACCGGGAAACTAAAGAAGCTTATCAAAAACAGAGTGAAAATAAGTGAAATTATCAACTTCCACGAAAAGAAGACTTTTTGTTACATTTGTTTTAAATCTCGAGGGCTAGTTATAGGTTATTTCCAGCAAGCTTCTTAATGAATTAATGAAAATAGCCTTTAGCTTTTATTTTCTTCGATTTGTTGAAGGTGGTCCATATTAGGGGACTCGCACATACTTTGAGATTTTGCTATATTTTTTGCTTGCAGTAGAAACTCGGGGTCAACACTGCTAAAATGTAACAAATGCGGTCTTAGCTGTCATATATAGCAACTTTTTTTGTGATAAAAGCTTTGGCTGTGGACACAAATGAGTCCGTCAGTTTAGGCGGCAAATTTAGAGTGAACGCTGCCAAAAGTGAAAAAAAGAGAAAAAGCCTGACGGTTTTGAGATTTCTGTTTCTGCAACTGTTTTGACATGTGCAAGTTATCCAGAGAGGGTGAATACAGCGAATAAAACTTTTTTGAGCGCTCTAGCGCCGTTACGGTTTGTCAGAAGAGGAGGTGGTCCATATTAGGAGCCGGTCCATATTAGGAGCCCTTCCCCTACTCAGTTGTAATTATCAAGGACGATTGTTACTCGTATACTCGGCACAAAAAGGAACTCACCAGGAAAAAATACTTGAGCAAAAATGTACTGCATTGAAGAAGCCAGAATGTGATACTTGCACGAAATAAAATTCAGTCATCTCTCAGTTTATCCAGAACATGTTTGATTTGGGATAGTTCTATGAAAGTCCGTAGCACTTTGTAAAACACCCCGTTTACACATACACGCCGCTTCTTCTACGATAGAAAAGGGGCCGAGAGCGTGTGTGAACAGACAACCTACTACGGCATTTCAACCTGCAGATAACAAAACTACATAATGAGTTCTCCCTTTCAGGGGAAATCCCACCGCACTTACCCTTCTTGCGAGGATGGAGGCGGGAGGAAAAAGGAGGAAAAGGGAGGGAGGGGAGGGTAGAAAGGGACTGTCCCAATTGTGTTGCTCTAGGGCAAACACAATTTGATTGTCTAAAAGTGCATGCGAAACATAACATACACAGGAAATGACGAAGTCCGGCTGACTCGACCTGCCTTCAAGTTTCACAAGCGAGCGCCGGTCTCATTTACCGTATTTTTATATATTCAATGAAAAAAGCCAACTTTTCGCAAGCACAGACTAGCAATGGAGCAGCGCTTGACTGGCCGCTCCTCGTCAGTCTTCTTCCACTTTTCATCTCAACGCTAATTGTTGTTGACAAACAAACAAACAAACAAACAAACACACTCACACACAAACACACACACACAAACCACACACACACTCACGCACGCACACCGTAACAAACACACACACACACACACAAACACACAGACACACATACACACACACACACACACACGGCACACACACACACACTGACACACACACTTGGGCTCGGAGGAAGCCTCAGACAGTGCAGCCATGGTGAACCTGACCAAAAGTGAAAGCTATACCACGTGCGTGCATCCATCAGTTTTACAGGACAATACACAGCAAGCAGCGCGCAATTAGGGGCCTATAGCAACGATAAAATTAGATGACCTGAGGGGTTCCTCTGGCTATGTTTAGTGATTGGAAGTTCCACAGGAATGTGGCCGGTTTTTTTACGGGGGAACATCTAGTATTGCATGATGCTTTGTTTAATTGTTTGTCTGTGTGTGTTAACGCTTATGATAGCAGTTCATGCATGGTTGAATTGAAAAAAGAGAGAATTCTGATTTGTTTGTGGTTTGTGTGATGCGTCTCTGCAAATTCAATAGCGAGAAATTAGCATTTTCTGCAGCTAAACATGATACCTGCAGTTAGCGTGGCCAATCGTTGGCCAAACGTGGGAGGATCTCCATGAGCGTGGTTTGGTCGAGGTGGGATCTCCTAGGTCGGGAAGCTACACGCTCTCCCCACGCTTATTTTGAACGTGCACAAAATAAGCGTAGCCGGGGCGTGGCCGTATGCCCCGATAAGATATTTTTTCAGATTGGCCCGGGACTGATGATCGGGGTGATCGGCAAGGTCTTCTTAAGGTCGCACAGCTGTGTAGCTATTTGACGTTCTCACCTTCATTCACCAGAGAGCCAAACATGAACTCGATGCTTTGAACGATCGTCGTCAGAGTCGAAGGTGAACGTGTGTTCACGTCGGATGACAGGAATTGTTCAGCACGCAGCAAGCATAGCAAGGTCAGAGTTGCCAGAAAGAACGTCACACCGATACAGACGTAAACCTGCAATAATTTGTTTCAAGTTAAATGCATGGTACCGTCCCAACTTTATTCACCTAAAAAAAATTTTTTTTAATCTGGTTATTTTAACATTTACCGGATCATGCTATAGACTACATAGTCCTGATAATTGCCGTCGTGAACGACTCATACGTTTTACGTAAGAATACAATCTAAGTCGTGGAAAGCGAAAATGAAAACATTCAAAGCGATAATATGAAATTAATCGTCCGATTCATTCATTCGCTGGCTGTGTAAATGCGTATAAAGCTCATAATTATCTCCTCTTTTACCACATGTACGAAAACACCGAATGTTTGCCAATTCCAAGCTAAACACCAAATTTCAGCTCAATCGACCCAATAAGTATCAGAGATATAATCTGACAAACAGACAAACAGACAGACAGACAGAGTGAACACCATACACCACCATATATATATATAAGGCGGCGTAAAAACAACAACCAGTCAATCTTTCGAACTAAAGGGTTGGATCTGAACACGCGGAATCATTTTTTATTGCGACCATTCCTGGGCTGGCCGAAACCCTTCGACCGAGACGGCGCTAGACACGGCAATGGAAACGAAGAGTAAACCAAATTGGCATAAGTGATATTTTTCTTAAAGCTACAGACACAGACAGACACAGACACAACCACACACACACACACACACACACATATATACACACACACACTCATGCACGCACGCATGCACATTAACACACACACACACGCCCGCACCCCCCCCCACACACACACACCGAATAGTTAGGTGTGTGTCTAAAAGAGGGGTTTCGCTGTATTACCATCCAATGAAACAGTGTAATGAAGGCCATTCCCGAGACGGAAGCGTCAGGATCTCTCCTAACGGCCACGCCATTGTACCAGTAGTCGAAAGGAACGGTCCAGTCCACCGCTTCACTCCTCACCGCACTCGGCGCCAGCGTTAAACAAATGTCAGCTTCCTGGGCGTAAACAAATAAAGAAACAAGTCGCGCCGGTTAAGCGAAATTACCACATTTAGTCAACCCGTCGTAATCACAGAATGAAATTAACGCACTCCATTTCCCCGATGCCTTGAGCCAAAAGAGATTTACCACTTTCACGAAAAAAGCGTGCCGAAAGTGACAAGCCAGCGTAGCGCAGGTGCGTATGACCTGCTCGCATATAATTTATATCGCTTGAAGCGATAAACCAATTTTGCGCAGCAGATTTTAAGGCTTCACAAGAAAGTGCGCTTTTCTCTATTCTTTTTAACTTTCTAAACTTGTTTTTCATCCAAACATAACATATCTATCTGTTTTCGGAATCATGAAAAGATACAGAATAAGATGAGATTATTCTTAAATCGATTTCTGAACTTTTAAAGGCTGCCATATTCGTAGCGTTCATTAATTAATTCATATTGTTTACATGTGCCAATAATGTTATAAAACTGTACCTAAGGGGATATAATAACGATTGGCTGTAGCTTTCGAACACAGAACAAATTATTTCAGTATTGCAAAGTGGTGTTGATAGTGTCGAATGTAAACAGAACAGTCTCAAACGCCATCTTTGGTTTACGAAACGTCACGAAGTGACGTCAACGGTCTAAAAATAGCCCAAGTCATGGAGAACTGTTGCTAAACAATGCAATAAAGAATTAATTATTTCTCGTAATTGGTAAGGACTTCAAACCTAAAACTTTGCATGAAGCTTAATTTATACATCCCCGCAACGATGGGAAAAGTCCTGGAAGTAATTAAACTAATTAAATAGGACTATGTCAGCCTTTAATCTTAATTAGAATTCTCATATTTTTTTTATTCTATCAGCTTGTTTTCAATCCAAATATAACATATCTTTGTTTTTGGAATCAGTAAATACTAAAGAACAGGGCATTTTTTTGTGCCTTGTTTTACATTTAGTCAAGTTTTGACTAAATGTTTTAACATAGACGGGGAATCGAGACGAGGGTCGTGGTGTATGCATGGGTGCAACCTGGAAAATTCCAAAAACCGGCAAAAGTTGGGGTCCAGCTTTTTTAGTATTTAAAATGCCAAAAAAACCACCTCTCCTGGAACAAAAACATCGGCAGCCGATGAAACCAAAAACCGGCTGCCGGCATGTAGCCGGCAGAGTTGCACCCATGTGAATGTGTGTGTGTGTATGTATGTATGTATGTGTGTATGTATGTGTGTATGTGTGTGTGTGTGTGTGTGTGTGTGTGTGTGTGTGTGTGTGTGTGTGTGTGTGTGTTTAGAGCGATTCCGAGAAAACTACTGGGGCGAGCTTCATGACACTTTACACAAACCTTCTTCCAGAGTACATCCCCAAAATATTTTTTTCTTTTTTCGATAAATGTCTTTGATGACGTCATATCCGGGTTTTAGTGAAAGATGAGGCGGCATTGTCACGCCCTCATTTTTTCTATCAAATTGATTGAAATTTTGGTCAAGCAATCTTCGATAAAGCCCGAACTTTGGTATTGCATTTTAGCGTGGAGGCTTAAAAATTGATTAATGAGTTTGGTCATTACAAATCTAAAAATTCGATTTATAATTACATTTTTAGAAAAATATGTAAAATTAATCTTATAATATTATTTGTCATTTCCTAATTCGAAAACATATAGATATGTTATGTTTGGATGAAAAACAAGCTCAGAAAGTTAAAAAGAATAGAGAAAAGCGCACTTTCCTGTAAAGCCCTATAATCTGCTGGGCTATGCTGGTTTGACACTTCCAGCGATATGCGAGCAGGTCATAAGCACCTGCGCTACACTAGCTTGTCACTTTCCGCACGTTTTTTGTGTGAAAGTGGCAAGATCTTATATGGCGCAAGGCATTGCGGAAATGGAGTGCGTTAATTTCATTCTGTGATTACGACGGGTTGACTGAATGTGGTAATTTCGCTTAACGCGACTTGTATAATTTTATCATCATTTTGTGTGTGTGTACAATTCATTATCTCACGCCCAACCTTTCTCTGGAGCAGTCTCACCAACCCGGTCCAGTTTCCATCACGCTTGTCTCCCCATTCTCCGTCAGGGGGTCTTATAAAATGGTACCTGAACAAAAAAACAACAAAAAAACAATCAATTAAATAAAAAGGAAAGGAAGGAAGGAAAAAGTAGATATATGAAGTTAACTCCATCAGAATATTTTTAACGAAGTACAATGGCATACATTTTCAAACAGTATTTCAGTACAAGGAAAAATGACGAAGAAGAAGACGAATAACAAAAACAACTACAACAGCAACAAAAACAACATCAACAACTGAGCAGCATTTCAATTTCTAAAATAAAATAAATTAATATGCAAAATACAGAACGCATGCCAGGTAGGCCTATATACTTATTTGGTTCGCCTTTAAAAAAATAATAATTTATTTTATTTTGATTTTGACTAGGTTATTTGTGTTTTTTCATCAGTTCGTACCAACTATTTGCTAAGCGTAAAACTTACGTGAAGTTGAGCGTGTCTGCCAGAATGTCCAGCAGGTCGACACAGAAGCCGGAGTACTTGTTTTGACCGCTCTCATAACTGACCATGACGTATGGTTTCAACTGGGTTTTTTTACCGATCAGAGTGAAAACAAGTTGTGTAAAGTGATATGAAAACATTGAGTCAATCTGTTGGCCTAAAACAATAAAAACAAACACACTTGCATTTTTTCCCCGAAATAGACTAGTCAGACCAAATGTCAATGAATTTGATTGAAACATGTGGTCGCTATGCATAAAATAATATACCATGCAAAAGTATTACTGCGACTTTTTTGTTGTATAGAAACTTAAATATTCATTCCCGTGTCATTTCATAAAACTTTCTTTGCCGTTTAAATTCGTGACAAGGCTATCTGTCAAACTTTGCGGATCAAATATTTCTTTCACATGAGTCATGTGACAACTGCTGTTTATGTTCTGCACAGAAGAGATGACCTTAACATGACCTTTTCGTTCTATTTTTTATTCAATGCATCACTGTACTCGTATTGGGCATCGTGACTTTAATTCCAAGGGTACTTCTGCCAATGTGTATATGAATAAACGAGAAAATAATAGACCATATCACATTTAAGGTAATCGAATATTTCAGTTTAAAAAAAAATTCAGTTGAAACAGGTAAAAAATAAACTATAAACGGTATCTCACTAAATCGTAGACTCTATAGGCACAGAACAGCGGTCAAAACCGTGTGGAAATTCATACCGTCTTGAATCCGATTCGAAGGTTCTGTCCTTGTTTTCCTGATGTCGCCATTGTAAGGGGTTCTTTTCTTATCTCCTTATATAATATTCTTCTTCTGGGTTTTTTTCTTCTCTCTCTCTCTTAAATGTAAAACTGCGGATGAGTTAAATCAAAATGGTTCAACATCCTGTTGGATTTGTACACTACTGCTGTAAGAATTCTCTATCACTAAATGTTCATGGTGTATGTGCGTGAATTTATACTTCGAGGAACTTATATATATATGGTGTGTATGGTATCAGTGTTTACGCTTTCGTGATGTTTAACGGTTGTCTGAGTGGTGTATTTTTTTCATCAAATCACAATGTGTGCATTTGTAAAGTTCCTGCGCCTACGCGCGTGTGTGTGTGTGTGTGTGTGTGTGTGTGTGTGTGCGTGTATGTGTATGTGTTAGTGTGCGTGCGTGCGTGCGTGCGTGCGTGCGTGCGTGCGTGTGTGTGTGTGTGCGTGTGTGTGCCATCTATTCATAATGCTTTGCTCAAGAAAATGTGAAAGGTATTGTCGAAGGCTTTTAGTATTTCAGCGTGTGATGTTACGCACACGCACGCTCGCAAGCAAGCAAGCACGCATGCACGCACGCACGTACGTACACACACACGCACCAAATTCAATAAGAAAAAGTACTAGCAATACAGATACTGACACTTTTTAATTGTGTTTGCATCTATTCTATTTAGCAGGGAAATTGTCAACATCGAAATGAGTGCTTAATGGTTCGTCGGTGTTTGTTACCCCAATCCTTTCTCTTTACCGCCACCCCTACCCCGCACCTCCCCGCCTAGATCGGAGGCCTATATTGTCATTTATTGTTTACGCATCTCTAACAATGTGTCAATACCTAAATATTAGTTTGTTTGAGATGTTTGCAGAGAAGGGACCTCTTTCCATGGGAAGCCGAAATAAAACAGCAGATCAGATTCAAATTTTATCTGAAAAATTATGTTTCACCTATAGTTTCCCTGAAACACATGAATGCACATGGACAATTTGTGTGTCCCACTTTCTTTGTTCACTTTATTTTGTTTCCAATCTGAATAACAAAACTTTTTAAACCAAGAACGTAAAGTTAAAAGATACTGTTCTACCACTCTACACAGTCGTGTACTTAAAATGAATAAAATACAAAATCAATTTCTTAGCAGCCGTACGCCTACCATTTACCTGATATCAACGCGGTACTTCTTCTTACATGAATTTTGTCCCGATAATGATCAGTAAGCATGTTCTGCACATAAAGACAAATATCATAAGCAAGCAGTCCCATTTATTGCTACATCAAAAATGTACACATTTATGTTTGGAGAACAGCGGGCATTCCTCATTAAATTTGACGAATACAATTAGTGCAGAGAGAAGAAATATTCCGAATAAACAAGAAAGCAAACGAAAACGTCAAGACTAATGACAAATTAATCATTAAATCGATCACACGCACCTACGAAACCTCACGTTTTCTCTCCCCACGCCCAAAGCCGGCACACACAACTTGAAGACACTAGTGAAATGTCGACGAAATAAACAGCAAACGATCTTCGTCTTCTTGAAGTGAAAATGTACCTGATTTACTGCGCGACGGGTATGATACGAAACATCTATTCAAAGCCCAATAATCGCTGTGCATGGTCAGTACCAGGGCCGAGGTGCACGAACCGAAAGTGGGTGCCACCCAACCAGGAGAGAACAACCCGCGGGGTTTGATTCGTTGAAATCACAACAAATCTAAATCTCAACAAGTCCAACACCGCGGCTGGTTCCCACCTGGTTGGTTACTTTCTCGTTTACCTCGGCCCTGAACTACATTGGATGTGCACGTTAAAGATCCCACGATTGACAAAAGGGTCTTTCCTGGCAAAATTGCTTAGGCACAGTTAATAATTGTCTACCTATACCCGTGTGACTTGGAATAATAGGCCGTGAAAGGTAAATATGCGCCGAAATGGCTGCAATCTACTGGCCGTATAAAATTTCATCTCACACGGCATCACTGCAGAGCGCCTAGAACTGTACCCACGGAATATGCGCGATATAAGCGTCATTGATTGATTGATTGAACGCATCACGGGCAGAACTGGGGAAGTGCTAGGAGAGTCACAGTTCTACGGTTGCTCAGTTGGTAGAGCACTTGACTTGTGATTCAAATCCAGGCCTGATCGGACACGGGTTATATAATGATTCAGAGACAGTATCCATGTCCCAGCCCCATGTCACCGTCTCGGCACGCTAAAGACAGCCATTCTGCCCAAACTGCAGGTAGCTGATTACACCTTAACACGCACGCACCTGGAAAGACGACTGTTGTTCCTGCTAGGTTTCCGCTGGAAGGAAGCGATCCGAATTCTCCAGCAATGTAAACATAAAAAAAAGTATGCATAAAGTATCAAATAAAATGAAGTGAGATGTGTACATGATTCACAATGGTGATGGTACACCAACTTACACCTGGTTTTTACATTTAGTCAAGTTTTGATTTTTCTTCCGTTGGAAGCCTTGCAGTCACCTAGCTGCGTCAGCCTCACTGATTTCAACGCTCCCATTGATACGTACCTCCACCCAGATTCTCAGCCATCTACCGCATCTGTGTTATGCTTCATCGTCGTAGAGTTAGAAGTTACACTACGTGTATCGCACAATTCCTAATATTAACGTTATCTTCTCCAATGCTTTATCTGCTTGAAGTGAGAACTTATTCCGCACACATTACACAATTTATAAGTATCAATTCACTTTTTCTATACATTGACTGCTTGTTTTGAAGTCATATATATATTGACACATTTCACGCAGTCTAAACGTTGATGCTTGTACAGTTGAAAATCCTTCCTTTATTCTCTATTTACACCTGTTTTTCTTTGCAAATAGTTCCACTAGTACCACAGTAGATGCAAGAATGAGTCCTCCACAGGCAATGTAAAATGGTCCTTGTACGGTTGCCAAGGTGATGACCTCTGGTACTGTTTTGTTTCCATTGCAACCTAGATCAGCGGGAAACCATTTGCTTCTTATGTGAGACAGCACACCGGAGTCAAGTAACCGCAGTAGCCTGTTTACACAAGAACATAAATGCAAAACGTTACACAAGCACAATTTACTGGCGAAATTTTAAGCGCAGCGCAGGGATATGTCGATAGACAATGATCACCCCCCCCCCCTCAAACCTTCAATAACACCCCCCTCCCACAACCCGCCTCACTGTCTGTCTCC
This sequence comes from Littorina saxatilis, assembly GCF_037325665.1. Lineage (NCBI taxonomy): Eukaryota > Metazoa > Mollusca > Gastropoda > Littorinimorpha > Littorinidae > Littorina > Littorina saxatilis. The sequence goes on from NC_090245.1 coordinate 76,911,836, forward strand.
CAATCTCTCTCTCGTGTGTAAAATGACATCAGGAGCAGCGCCATCAGGTGCTAAGTAAATAGAAACGTTTGAACTTAATCCCATTAGGATTATTACGATTCTGGAATACAAAACATTCTCAATTCACTAAATAAACAGCAATTAAACACATAATGGAATTCGTCAATAATATCACCGTTATTACACTTTCCACACACTCCTTCATTCTCTCATACATTGATAAATCTTCCTTTTTGAGTGGGCAGCTTGTGATTTAGCGTTCTAAAATGCAGACAATTAAATCCTAATATATTGAGAACAAATCAACTTTGCTGGCTTCGATAATTACGACACAGTAATTATTAGTTTGGAAGTTACACACCTTTCGCGCTCAAAACCTGGTTGACTATCGGACTACAGAATGCTGCCGTAATACACAGCGACGTTTCTGCCGTTACACTTCCCCCGGCGTGTTTAATGCCGGCTTACTTATGAATGTTGATTTTGTGACGGTATAATGCATTGGTTTATAATTGTAATAAAAGTTAGAGATTAAGTGATTCATTTTCTGCATGATTGTCTTTACCTGGTTGGAATATACGCATTTTTTCCATTTAGTAGCGTGACCAAGTTATATACACCTTTGCTAAAACGGCTGGATTCACCCCACACCGTATTATGCAATTTATGAACAAGTAAAACAAGACTAGCGTACATCGATCCCACAGCCAGTAAAACATCCTGCGCGACTCCGTTTTTTTGTTTTGATATATCTTTGCCGGCTTGTATTTGACAACAGTTTATAAAAGGTTGAAAAAAATATGATGAACACATTACTTGCGTGATTGTGGCGCGTTTCTGTCGCCAGGTCCTGTTCATTCGTTTACGTTTGAGTGTTGCTGATCTACCCACCCCACCCCCAAGTGCAGTCCCATGATGAGATGAGCTTCTTGAGGAATGTTCAGCGCCTTTCATGAAAACTCCAAAGATATTGTAAAAGTATAGACATGATCTGCTTACACTTTGTCGATTTCAGCCCTCAGTGGCGAGCCTCTCTGCAAGAAGCAGGTGTAGGTCTCCAACCCAGTGATCATAAGAGGCAGCACCTCTACGTCGCAGTGCGTCGATGCCCAATTCTCCATGGCGGGTCCGTGGCCAATATAGGCGTAGTTCTCTGATAGCACCTTAGAGAAATGGACATTGGGATCAACGTTCATCACGTCGGGGTCATCTTGTGCGAAGGTCAAGAGTCCTAGGTAAATCTTGTGTTCTACTGGGTATGGTGATTCCTTGAAATGTTGGAAAAAAACGACAGAAAGTAAGTACAATGTATGTGAATCCGTTGTTTATATGCACGCGATATACGCATAGCACATCAAAGCGCACGCCTTAGCAACCTCAGCGTGGGTAGGAATATGGACCCAGATTCCTGTTTGACTACGTCACGTGAAAACAACGTGCTATGCGCATATAAAACACACACGGATTCTGTTGTTTTCATCAACGAGACACGCACACATACAATACAATACAATACAAAACCACACAATACAACTAGTTAGGTCCAGATCCTTACTCCCGTGACCATTCTCTGGCTGCAAAGGTTTGACGATTGATTTGACTTCTATGGACCCTTTAGAACAAAATGAGACCCCCCTACACCTTCGAAAAATGCTGGCATTTTTCACCAGAGGCCAAAATCCAAGATGGCCGCCAGCGCTATCTGGAAAAATCAAGTTTTGAACCAAAGCACCTAGAATTATGTACAAAGACACTTTTTCGGGTAAGTCGACCATGAGGATTCCGATTCCGATATTAATTTGACGTTACGACATCATTTTCATCCAGAAATTCAAGATGGCCGACATCCGGTAGTGTGAAAACTAAACGTTTGAACGGGAGCACCACAAATCACTTCTTAGTGGGAGACCATCCCGTGTTCGTCCTCATCACCCTGCTCAAGGCCGAGAACCCAAACAAATACCGTGACATTGTGCCCTTTCTTGGTCCCTTCCATACACAGTGTGTGATGATGAGTGCTATCTACAAACGCTACAAGGGGAGTGAGCTAGGGGACGTACTCGTGGCGGGAGGAGTTATTGCTGAGGGCTCCGTTGATCGTGCGCTGCAAGGCAAACATTACAAGAGGGGACTGCGTTGCTTGAGGCTTATGTATGAGGCGCTTATGAGTCAGCTAGTGCAGGGGAGGCTCACGTCTGACCTGGGTGGTGAGACTAGGGAGAACCTGAAGATCCTCAGAGATACAAGTCTCTCCAAAGAATCCCGCGCTGCTGCTCATGAGGCACTGGAGGAGGATGCTGACCTCGAGAGCCTCATCACCAACTTATTCACAAATGTGGAGGGCAGTGACATGGCGGACTACTGGAGGGAATTCCTGACCATGACGGACGCGCTCATGCAGAATGTACACGCGGTCCATATATGCAACTGGGACGGGTACGTCACATCTCTGCGAGCCATGCTGCCATGGATGGTGGCGTAGACAACAACAGATACGGGCGGTGGCTTTCTGATTTCTGGGCGATGCTGACAGCTCTCCCTGCTGATCAGGTCGCCTTTCTTCGTACTGACTTTGCTCAATCCATCACAGGAAACCCTTACTCCAACATGGCCTGGGACATGTGGATCGAATGCACCATGAACAAGGGCAGCAAAATGAAATCTGGCTGGCTCTCCATTCTCCAAAATGAGAAGCAGCTGCTGGTGCACTCGAGAAATGTGAACAATGTGGCCAGGATTCGTGCAGCTCATAACGTCATGGCCAACCGAAAAAAAGCCAACAGAAAGCACACGGAATGCGGCCCAAAACGGATGCAAGAAGATGAGCAGTGTGTGCAGGACCTGGTCGCATGCATGCATGAGTTTGACTCATTTCCGTTTGACCCTTCCTCACCCACCCTCCGCATGCTACAGTCAGCCATGCCTGCCTCTGATGAGCTGGTTGCGGATTTCAAGTCAGCCCATGCTGCAGGGGAGGAAAAGCTGACCAGCTTCTTGCGAGAGAGGGTGTTCAGTAAGAATACCTCCCTCCATGCACCCGTCCCTCTGAGCAAACGCTTGACGTTTGCCAAGATGCCCGACTTGGAGAAGCCCGGGGACGAACTCAAGGCGAGAGCTGCTGAGATGGAACGGAGCGCTCTCAAGGCAGTAATCGACCTGGTTGAGGTCAGTCAACTTGTGGACCTCTCTGAGTTGTTGGAACATCGTGTTGTCGAGGAGTGTGTGGCCTTATTCAACCCAAACGGCACATACAGGAAGACACAAAAGAGCAAGCTCATCCATAGGCTCTCTCTGCAACCTGTAGAACTGCAGGATCCCTACATCGCTCTCATCGACATGGGCATGATCTGGAGGATGGCAACGCCATCAACAGAGAATCGACAGACGCAAGATGGTACCCCATACACGTGGTCAGACTACGCCCACAAGGTGTCATCCATCATCATTGCCCGTCATGGTCATGCTGAACGTATTATATGTGTGAACGACCCGTACAACGCAACATACTCAACCAAAGATGATGAGCGAGACCTGCGGGTACAGGTCAAGCACATGTCCCCAACACCTACATGAAATTGAGCGACCCCTTCCCCTCTGCCCATGCGTTCAAAACGCTGCTGTGTAGTGTCAGCAACAAGGAGCGGCTACAAAAGCTTATATGTGACTACCTGAGAGACTTTGCACAGAGTGTTGATGCAGAGATTGTCTACTCTGTTGGCCCCCACTGCACCAACTTGTCAACCCAGCAACCATTGGAGAACTACAGCTTTGAGCAGTCTGAGGCTGACACTGTCCTCTTTTCCACATATGCAGTTCTGCGCGAATCAGGTTACAGTGGCCCTGTTGTCATTGATGCCGCTGATACGGATGCCTATGTCGCGGCTGCAGTCATCTCACAGCAGCTGCCAGGAATCCTCTGCATCAAGAGGAAGCAGGAGACGGTCTTCTGCCGTGGCCTGGTGACTGACGAGATGGCAGACTGTATTGTGCAGCTTCACTGTATGACAGGCTGTGATGCCAACTCAGGTTTCTACGGCAAGGGTAAGACGTCAGTGTTTGACCGGGTTGCAAAGAGCGCTGTGGCCCGACGGCAACTCTTGCAGTGCGGAGATAGCCTTGACCCTGAGGAGGAGGTGCTAGAGGAGCTCTTCCAATTCACGCGACATGCAATCTATGGCGACAACAAGAGTAGCACCATGGCTGAGGCCCGTGCAGCAAAGTGGAAGGCACTGAAAAACAAAGCATTCATCCGTCTGCCTCCAGATGCAGACAGCCTACGCCAACACTGCCTCCGTGCAAACTACTTGGCATATCTAGTGCGTCATCCTTTCCTGAAGAACCACCCCACGCCACTTGGAAACGGCTGGGAGCTGGTGGGTGGTCGCTGTCGCCCTGTCCGCCACACGCAACCTGCTCTCCCGATACACCTACCTATGCACCTACCTGCACAAGGGCCAGCTGAAGAGAGCGAGGAAGATGAGAGCAATGAGGAAGATGATGATGATGATGTACAGAGGAGGGAGAATGCATTGGAATATATGACGATTCAGAATCTAGCGAGGCAGCATGCTCTGATTCGGACTAATTTATCTCACCAATGTCATATTGATTCATCGATTTCATAGCACTGAAAGGAAGGACATAAAAGCACAATTGGTGACTTCTAAATGTGTATCAACTGTGTTGTTGTCATCTTTGTCCAAAGAAAGGGCCGAAAAAGTGCCATTTTCAGAGTAAAACGATTATTATTGACAGTTTGTAATTGGTTTCAACTGAAAACTGTTCATGTTACAGTTATTATACAGAGGTTATTTAGAAGTGTACTAAGTTCTCTTGTCATGCATTCAACAATTGCTTTACTGCAATAGATCCTTATGGAGGATGTTTGCTTGAAGGACAAAAGTTACGTTTTCGCTCTACTGGATGGTGGCCATCTTAAATTATTAGGGCCAAATGATGTCGTAACGTCAAACTAATATTAGAATCGGAATCCTCGTCGTCAACTCACCCGAAAATGTGTCTTTGTACATAATTCTAGGTGCTTTGGTTCAAAACTTGATTTTTCCAGATAGCGCTGGCGGCCATCTTGGATTTTGGCCTCTGGTGAAAAATGCCAGCATTTTTCGAAGGTGTAGGGGGGTCTAATTTTGTTCTAAAGGGTCCGTAGAAGTCAAATCAATCGTCAAACCTTTGCAGCCAGAGAATGGTCACGGGAGTAAGGATCTGGACCTAACTAAACTCAACACAACACAACACAACGCAACTCAACGTATCGCAACACAATAACACAAGACAACGCCACGCCACGCCACTCCACGCCACTCCACGCAACACAACACAACACCACACCACACCACACCACACCACACCACACCACACCACACCACAACACAACACAACACAACACAACACAATACAATACAATATAAAAACATGTTTTCATTTCTATATGAGAAATTCAGTTTGTGGCTGACAAGAAGACCAACCAAGACAAGAATAATACTTTATCCTACATACGTGAGAGAGACACTCGTGAGATAATAATCGTTTAAATCAAACGTGTGTATATCATGTAAATGAGGTCATGTCAAGCAATTAGTCTGGCAGGGACCTGTTTTTCCACTGCTTATGATGCCAAAGTCACCGAGACAACGTCATTATAGAAAAAAATTGTGCTTACCCTCGATGAATTTTTAGAACTAACACGCCACGCCACACTTTCAGAGTGACGTTTCTTTACTTTGACGTCATAGATTGCACGAGGCTTTAGAAGAGATCGAGGTTCCAAAACAAGCGTCTTCAATTTAGCTTCCTGGACTGCAGGACATTTTCAGTACAATACACGCAAGTACAGTATGAAGGATAAACAGAATACTACATGGCTTGCTGTGTCGTACCAGATTTACACTCGCTCGCAGTTCAATATTTAAACAAAACAACTCGTGTAAATCTGGTACGACACAGCAAGCCATGTAGTATGTTAAAGGCACACTCAGCTTCACGTAAACCATCAGTTTCTGATCACAGACACTGTCAGGCTTTTACACACAGTATAGGTATAACCAACAGTTTTTTTCAAATTCTTCATGCATTGATTTTTAAAAGTCTGCACTCTAAAACAATCCTTGTGAAGTTGAAATTCATTCAAATAAAGAGAAATTATGGCCGCTGTGTATTTATTTTATATATTTTTTTAAAACACTGGTAGTGCACCACGAAAACAGTGTTCACTCAAAACAGGGGACACGCCTATTGCTAGAAAAATACGTACACTTCGTGAAAGAAAGTTGAAAAGAAAGTTTCACAAAATGATTTGCGATCAGGAAAACTGTTTTGTGCACCAAATTTCTTTCGATGTGTCTAGTTATCTCGATTTATAATGTTGAAATTGCTGAAAGTCTTTGAAACAGACTAAAGTTTTTGAAAGTTTTTGAAAAAAAGACTTTAGTGTATTTTTAGGTTTATGAACAATTCTGTATGATGATAGATATGGTTTTCCCGATCTAACGTATGGAAGAGCCCATTGTTATTCAGCGAATTAAGACATTTCCGGATAACAGTGGTTTTATTGTTTGTAAATTCACTTCATAAACATTGTTGTGAAAACAAACTCGAACATTTTTTGACGGCATGAGTTTAGGTAAGCATTTGATCGAAAATAAGTTACTAACTAAGATCGTTCAAAATGGCTGCGAAGTAACGAGGTTACTGTGTTTCATCTGCATTTTGGAGTCTTCCGCACACTCCGGTGCTAATGTAAGTGATCAGAACGGTAAGATTAACGAAAGAACTACCAAAAAAATCGTATTTTTCAGCAGGGGGCACACTATTTTTCAAGTCTTGATGATCGTGAGTATTTTTTGAAGAAAAGATATTCAACAAAATAAGGCTACGAATTCTTCAAAATTGAGGTGCACCTCGAGGCCGATGTCTGTTCTTTAATCGTAGGTCATTTTTAAACACCAAAAACAACGCAAAAGACACGTTCGAACTGCTTAACTGCACAAGGTGAAAGCGTGTTATTTTGTCCCCCTGTTTGGGGGACTACCGATTTTCCGCGAGAGTGACCTTTCCTTAGCTTGGTTATGTCTACACACAGTACAAACACCCTTTCGTTTAAACACTCACCGCTTGAGAACATCCTAGGTGCCCTCCGTAAAGAGCGAGCATTTTTCAAAGAATTTATTTTTGCGTGGCCAGCCGGATTTACAATGAGACAAATCGACGCCTCGTTTTGGAGTTTGACCTAACTTTTAAAATCTAAATAATAAATTGACAGCTTGTTACACAAACATTCTTAAATCATAAAAGAATTCTTTTTTCATCAAAACAAGATCAGTACATTTCGAAGTTTTGAAAGTTTGAAAAAAGGGAGCCCAAGCAGACACATTTTCTGTATAGCGCTTGCTTCTTTGAAACCAACTGCCGCCGATAAATTCGTGTGCCTCGCAGCCGTTTGTTGCGTTTTAGATTCAGAGGTACACAATAACGTGCTATTGCAGATACAACGAGTCGCATTGAAATCACAAAACTGACGACTAAATTGTGTAAAAAGGGAAAGTGGATCACACGGGTACACGATGGCTCAGGGGATAGATAAACCACAAAAACTGATGTGTGGTTTACGCGAGCTAAATACCCATTCAAACGAACTGTGTAATTGAATGCTATTAAATGCTATTGCAAGTGTGTTCCATAAGGTTAAAACTGTTTTTTTCACGAGAAGATTTAAATCGTTCTGTAAACCATTTGAGACAGACCGGGGCTTTAACATTAAAAACACTTTTGATATGTATAGGTCGTTACAGGCGTCTGTCGTTAGTCTACAAACAACAGAACCATATCTGTTATCTTACTAACACCTGGAACAAGTCAAACGAGAAAAACGTTACATTTTAACTAAACTTGTATATGTTCAACATCGGTGCACATTGATTTCTGTCAAGCTCATGGCAAAGATAGTCAGGTTCGGACTAGGAGCACGAGTCAGGTCTTCTACAGATAACAAATTAATAGTACCCGCAAAATCGTCTGCAATTTTGTTCCTGATCCAAGGATTCCCCAGCGCTGGCCGTCCCGCTTTACCATTTCCGCCAGTGACGTAAATGGTGGTGATGACGTCACATCTACCATCAATGACGTCAGCTTGCAGGTGTAATATGACATCAGGAGCAGCGCCATCAGGTTCCAAGTAAAAAGAAACGTTCGTCCTGCGCCTGTTCGCAAAGGCTCTGTCACGGCTGAAAATAGGACACACTGATTAATAAAACCAAATATGGGTACAGCACACAAAATTAAACTGTCCATACAACTTTTTTG